>NW_016107373.1:996591-1010967 GCF_001604975.1 Cebus imitator | reverse complement strand
TTTTAGTAGAGACGGGGTTTCACCATGTTGACCGGGATGGTCTCGATCTCTTGACCTCGTGATCCACCCGCCTCGGCCTCCCAAAGTACTGGGATTACAGGCTTGAGCCACCGCGCCCGGCAGGACCTGCTTTTTAAACAAGGATACACGTTCTCGTAAGTCTGTTTCCTTCCAACATAGCAGTCAGTGTTGTAAGCTCTAGGAACTTGGGTTTTTCAAATCAGCTGTGCTAATTCCAGACCAGAGTACGGCATTCTTTTTCCTTCTTCTGAGACAGGGTCTCACACTGTTGTCCAGGCTGGAGTGCAGTGGAGTGATCATGGCTCGCTGCAGCCTTGACCTTCTAGGCTCAGGTAATCCTCCCAACTCGGCCTCCCGTGTAGCTGGGACTACAGGCTTGAGCCACTATGCCCAGCTAATTTTTGTATTTTTTTTGGTAGAGCCATGCTGCCCATGCTTGTCTTGAACTCCTGGGCTCAAGTGATCCACCCAGCTCAGCCTCCCAAAATGCTAATGTTATAGGCGTGAGGCATCAGGCCCAGCCTGTGTAGCCATTCTTTCTAGATGTCTTTCCGCTATAGCAGCAAATGCCTCATCTCTTCAGTGAACAAATACCCAGTCCCATGTTTCCATTATAAAGGAGAGAAATTTAATTTCAAGAGGCTCAGGGGCCACCTAAAAACGATGTCTGGAACCTATACAAGATTAATCTTCCATCAGTCTTTCATTTCTTGGACATCAATTGAGTAGAAGGTGAGCTACAACAGAAAAGTTCTTTTGAACTTTATAACTGGCCAAAATCTCCTCCTGAATCCAGTACCTTTTCATCCTTAAGAGTTTTTCTGACTGTGGAGGGAGGTCCCATAGATTTTATTCCAGAGGTGAATACTCAGATCACTTTCTGGTCCTTACTCTGCATGTGAAGCAACTGTTAGCCTGGACCAAAAGAGGCTCAGATAACCAGGCAGGAAACCACTAAGCTTTCCCAAACTCCATTAGTCAAACGAACCCAAGTGTAGTTCTCATAAGTGTGAGAACCACGAAGCCCAGCCAATCTCTGGGCACAATCTTGTGTGCCTTTGGTCAGCAAAGTGGTAGGAGGTCCAAGAGCTCCTTGAAACCACTGGTGATAATGGAAGGGATGTCATGACCAAAATCTCAAAAACAAGGATGAGATTTTTCTGCTCCCTAGGAGCTGCATGTGGAGAGCAGGAAAGGTGAGTTCCTTCCATTCCAAAGGAATACAAGACAGCTCCAAGTCTGTGAGCCAAGAAGAAGGGAAGCTCTGTAAGCAGTAATTAACCTTTCTCAAACTGGCTGAATAGCCAGCTGGTAACAAAAGAGGTTAAACAAATCGCTGCCCAATGCTCCATGATATGGAGCACCTTGGGCGTTAGGTATAGTTAATGCAAACTTTATTTATAAAAGACTCTTAAATTAGTCATATCATGCCATGCATTCATACAGAATACAGTGACCCTTCAGGGCAACAGAGAGAAGAGCTCACAAACTGAAAGGAAAACTATTAAAGAGTTTCTAATATTAACTATTAGAAAGCTAGGAAAGATTAGGACAATTTTACAAATGAGCAATTAAAAAGAAAAGGACCTGGGAACTAGACTGAGCAGAAGGGGCAGCTGTTTACAAGTCTGTACACTAAACTCATCCACAGACAGTCTTCTAGAGCGGCGGGACGCTGACGGAGAGAAGCAGAGTATGTACAAATACTTGTGCCACAACAACTCCTCCCCCAGCTCCACGGCATGATACATACAACCAGTTTGTGTACACTGGGCCTGCTGAGGCCACTTTAAACTATGAGGACTTCTAGTTTAGTAAACTAAAGCTGCAGGGTGCCAGGGGAATGGGGCAGCT
This sequence comes from Cebus imitator, assembly GCF_001604975.1. Lineage (NCBI taxonomy): Eukaryota > Metazoa > Chordata > Mammalia > Primates > Cebidae > Cebus > Cebus imitator. Next base: position 1,009,092 of record NW_016107373.1, on the reverse strand, counting down.
TCATTTGCGACTGCTCTTTATTCTCTCCAGTCTTTTTTTTAAGTCATCTATGTTAGCTGTGGAGGAGGAGGAGGTCACAGTTCCTGAAGAGTGAGTCTGGTTAGAATCCAGGTCTGAATGCTGGTGCTGTTCCCGTGATTCCCGGAGCTGAGAGAGTTTGCTGTGGAGCATGTCTGTGGAAGAGGCGACGGTAGGAACTGCTGGTTTGGAGAGCAAAGAGGTCAACGGGGGTCGGTCATCTTGCTATTGAGAGAAGGAGAGAGATTGTCTAAGATCAGGTCAAACAAGTCAAGATGCAGCTCCAGAACAACATACACCAAGACTGAGCCACTTCTCTGTGGGCCGGCCTGCCTCGGACCTGCTGTGACTACCCTCCCTGAGTTGCACAGAAAAGGAGCAGTACCTTTGTGTTGTCCAGACCACATCGCTGTCGGAGGATCTTTAGCCTTTCCAGGTAGACAGATGGCCCCACTTCTTCCCCATTTGTGTTACCTATGGAAGACACTGTGCTTGTGGATGTGGGGACACAGGTGACCTCCATCTGAGGGGAGATGCCTAGAGAGGAAAAAGCAGAAAGAATATTCAGATATCCACATATCTCCCATCTCAAGTTTATCTCCCACCAAAAAGAACAATTAAGAATTTCCTGGGGCTTGAATATTGTCACTATACTTGAAAACTAAAAATTCCACAAGAATCTATCTGGAGTTGGTGATAAAGGGTGCTCTGAAATATACAATATAAGCTTCTTGAGAATGCCAAGAATTGATAAAGGCAGAATGTAAATTGGATCATCCATCTACATCCTGGATTATGCAGGGGGCTGTATTCCAGAAATCCCAGGGCTAACTTGGGCAATCCAAAAAGCTGAAGCTACTCCTGAGGATAATGTAATTGCCACTGAAAACCCAAGGACCTTAAATGTTTGGAAGAATCAGATTAAGTTTGGACCAATGACACACAGGTGAAACTCATTCAAACCTGTGAAGGAAGCAAGGTGTTCAAGGCTTTGGTATATTCATGGGGAAGATGAGGAGGTGTCCAACAATTATCTAAAGAGGCATAGAACTGGAGTGTTTGTAACCCTTACACTAAGATCAATATTCTGGCAGGAGAGAGGAAAACAAAAAAAAAATCCATCACACTTCCTAAATTTCTGAGAATAACAATGATACAATGCAGGCATTTAAAATACTTTACTTGGTATCAATACAAATGCATTCCACAGACTCCAGAGGTAAGGTACTAGGAGGAAACACTGACTTATGGTAATAGAAAAGTACAACAGGTTACTCCAGGGAAAAGAGACTCCTTTAATGTAAAGATGAGGAGAATCCTCTGAGAGGGTGAAAAAGGAATGAAGAATTATGTAAAAGCTAGCAATAAGAGATGTCTGAATACTCTAAGGCACAAAATCAACTTAATAATCACTGGGAATACATACTTGTGTTGCTAATGTGCCGTTTAGGCCAAAATTGTCACACGTTGAACATCACCAAAAAGGGCTTTGGAAACAAGGAAAGGATGCCTGCTCTGATCAAACTATGGTAAGCTGACATGTGGCACAGTGTTTGCCATTCTGCTCACCACACTTCAAGAAAAAGACCTCGTAAGAGTCGAAGACCAGCCTGGGCAACAAAATGAGACCCTAGCCAGCTGCAGTGGCTCACGTCTGTAATACCAGCACTTTGGGAGGCTGAGGCAGGGGGATCACTTGAGGTCAGGGGTTCAAGACCAGCCTGGCCAACAAGGTGAAACCCTGTCTCTAGAAAAAAATACAAAAATTAGCCGGGAGTGGTAGGTACTAGGGAGGCTGAGGCATGAGAATCACTTGGATCCGGGAGGCAGAAGCTGCAGTGAGCTGAGATTGCACCACTGTACTCCAACTTAGATGACAGAGTGAGACCCTGTCTCAAAACCCCACAAAAACAAAAAACCCCATCTCAAAAAATAAAGACTTATAGTCTTGGAAAGGTGTAATTTAAGGTGTCAAAAAAGAGCTCCCAACTGTTTGAGAGAACAAAATTTAACTGAAGCTTCAGCCTAGCAAGATACAGGCCGAGTGGATATGATCAGGGTCCGAAAACCACAAAGGGACATGCTTTGATGGGCAAACACATTCTCAAGGTGACTCACACCTGAAATCCTGGTGTAAGAGTAAGTGAATGTCACTAAACTCAGAACTAAGCACAGCACTGATGAGAGGGCCCTTTTGCAGTTGGGTCTCTTGTCTTGGATGAAGGCTCATAATAGCTATTTTCTATAACTGAAACCTCTTAAGTCTTCCATTTGTCTCTAGATCCTGTGAGTGGTAATTCTCAAATAGGGGCTTTTTCACTGTGGGGGCAGTAATATTTCAGCTTAAACTTAGTTATCGCATTCATTCATATCATTCAGCAAATGTCACGTGTTACTTAAGGGCAGGGATACATTCTGAGAAATGCATTGTTAGGTAATTTTATTGTTATGCGAACACCTAGTTGGTATAACGTGCCATACACCTAGGCTACAAACCTGTACTACTGTACTGAATACTGTAGGCAATTTTAACACAATGTTAAGTATTTCTAAACATAGAAAAGGTACAGTAAAAATGCCATATAAAAGATAAATGGGGCCAGGCGCGGTGGCTCATGCCTGTAATCCCAGCACTTTGGGAGGCAGAGGCGAGTGGATCACCTGAGGTCAGGAGTTCAAGACTAGCCTGACCAACATAGTAAAACCCCATCTCTACTAAAATTACAAAAAATTAGCCGGGGGTGGTAGCGGGCACCTGTAATCCCAGCTACTCGGAAGGCTGAGGCAGGAGAATCACTTGAACGCGGGAGGTGGAGGTTGCAATGAGCCGAGATGATTGCGCCATTGCACCCCGGCCTGGGCAATAAGAGCGAGACTCCGTCTCAAAAAAAAGATAAATGGTACACCTGTATAGGGCATTTACCAGGAATGGAGCTTGTAAAACTAGAAATTGCTCTGGGTGAGTGAGAGGTGTGCGAAGATGAACGTCTAGGACACTACTGTCGATTTTATGAACATGGTACACTTAGGTTACACTAAATTTATAGAAAAATAATTACATTACGATATGACAGCTATGGTATCATTAGGTGATAGGAATTTTTCAGCTCCATTATAATCTTACGGGACCGGCTGGACATGGTGGCTCACACCTGTAATCCTAAGACTTTGGGAGGCTGAGGTGGGTGGCTCACTTGAGACCAGTTCAAGACCAGCTGGGGCAACATGGTGAAACCCCGTCTCTACTAAAAATACATACAAAAAATTTGGGTGTGGTGGCACACACCTGTAATCCCAGCTACTTGGGAGGCCAAGGCAAAAGAATCGCTTGAACCCAGGAAGTGGAGGTTACAGTGAGCCAAGATCATGTCACTGTACTCCAGCCTGGATGACAGAATGAGACCCTGTCTCAAAACCAATAAATAAGCTTATGGGACCACCATCATATATGCAGTCCATCATTGGCCAAAATATGCATGATTTGACACAGTGCTGAACAATTAACCTGATAAATACTATATTATATAGTATGTTAGAGGTGTAAGTGCTGGCCAGGCGCAGTGGCTCACGCCTGTAATCCAAGCACTTTGGAGGCCAAGGTGGGCGGATCACCTGAGGTCGGGAGTTCAAGACCAGCCTGACCAACATGGTGAAACCCTGTCTAAAAAAAAAAAAAAAAAAAGAAGTAAGTACTATGGCAGGGTGAGGGAGAGGTTGGAAGTTTTAAACAATAAGATTTTGCTGGCCAGGAGCGGTGGCTCACACCTATAATCCCAGTACTTTGGGAGGCTAAGGTGGGTGGATCATCTGAGGTCAGGAGTTTGAGACCAGCTTGACCAACTTGATAAAACCCTGCCTCTACTAAAAATATAAAACTTGGCATGGTGATACACATCTATAATCCCAGCTACTTGGGAGGCTGAGTCAGGAGAATCTCTTGAACCTAGGAGGCGGAGGCTGCGGTGAGCCAAGATCGTGCCACAGCACTCCAGCCTGGGCAACAGAGCAAGACTCCATCTTTGAAAAGGTTTTACGAAGATGGTGGTATCTGAACAAAGATGTGAAAGAGGAAAGGGAGCTAGCCAGTGCAAAGGCCCTAAGAAGACACATGCCTGGTGTCTTCCAGGAATAACCAGGGGGAGGCCAGGCAAGGTGGCTCACGCCTGAAATCCTGGCACTTTGGGAGGCTGAGGTTGGTGACTCACTTGAGCCCAGGAGTTAGAGACCAGCCTGGGCAACAAGGAGAAACCCTGTCTCTACAAAAAATACAAAAATTAGCCAGACATGGTGACACACACCTGTAGTCCCAGCTACTCAGGAGGTTGAGGTGGGAGGATTGCTCAAACCTAGTGAGTCACAACTACACCACTGTACTCCAGCTTGAGTGACAGAGAGAGACCCTGACTCAAAAAGAAACGGGGGGGGGGGGGGGGGGGGGAGGGGGCCGGAGCTGGTGGAGCTGGAGTGAAACAACAGAGTAGGTGATGAGGTACTAGAGGTATTGGCAGGTCCTATAAACACAGGACCTCAGAGACCTTTAAAAGGCCTATTGCTTTTGTTGAGTGAAAGGGAGAGCTTCTGGAAAATGTGTCATTAGAGTCATTTTGATGCTATGTGTGGAAAAGAATAGAGGGAGGCAGGGTGGAAGCAGGGAGATCAGGTAGGAAGATAATGCAATAATCCAGGTGAGAGAGAACATATCACGCCAAGGTGGTAGCAGTGAAGGTGAGGAGAAGTGTGGACGGATTCTGCATATGGTTTGCAGGTAGAGCCAAAATAATTTCCTGGCAGAAAGGAAGAGAAGACTCAAAAGCTTTGGATCTGAACAACCTAGAAGGATAAAGTTGCCATCCACCAAGATGGAGAAAATGCAAATGGATCAGGCTTAGGGGATGATCAGGACTTCAGTTTTTGACGTGTAGAGTTTATAATGTCTATTTGAGACCAGGCGTGGTGGCTCACCCCTGCAATCCCAGCATTTTGGGAGGCCAAGGTGGGCAAATCACCTCAGGTCAGGAGTTCGAGACCAGCATGGCCAACATGGTGAAAACCTGTCTCTGTTAAAATTACAAAAATTGGCTGGATGTGATGTGCCTGCCCGTGGTCCCAGCTACTCCTGAGGTGGAGGCTGCAGTGAGCCGAGATTGCACCACTGCACTCCAGCCGGGGTGACAAGAGTGAGACCGTCTCAAAAAAATAAAAAATAAAAAAGAAAGAAACAATGTCTATTGAAACCCAGGTGGAGATATCATGAAAGTTATAGCAGTTTGGAAATCAGGAAGGAGGTCTAAGCTGGAGATTTAAATGTTATTTAAAGTGGTGAAAGTAGATGAATTCATTAAGGAAATAAAAGAGAGAAGACAACCATAGACTGAACCCTGGAGGATGTCCACGTTAAGAGGTCAGAGTGAGCAAGAATCGAAGGCCAAAAAGGAACAGCCAGTGAGATTGGAGGAAAACAAGATAGTGTGGAGAGCTGGAAGCCAAGTGAAGAAGCTGTCTCAAGCAAAGGCAGGGAACAATTTACCATTGTCAAATCCTGATGATGGGTCAAGTCAGTTGGCTGAGAATTGACCGCTGGATATAGCAATGAGAAGATCATTTGGTGACCATTAAGAATTGAGATTCATGGATATGAATGTAAACCAACCAAAACTCCAGGTTCCTGAGCTAGGAGCTATGTTGAGCTTATTCCTAGAGCTATAAAAGAAATCCATACCTGTTGAAGTGGAAATACGGCCTTTGCCCTCCCTCTCCATCTCAATCACCCGAAGGCCTCTCTCAACATAGCTCTGGAAGAACTGTGAGGAATTTTTCAGAAATGGCTCAATGTCAGCATCTGAATATTTCTTCTTATATTCATATAACTCTGCTAGTCCCTGGTGAAAAAGAAAAGGGAATAGGTGAGGATAGATGTTAGTGTCCCTTTTCCATAAAGCAGACCCCATTCTGCTTAACCCTTTCACTCTCACCTCTTTAGTGTTCTCTTTAGAGCCAATCTTCTTAAAAATCTCAGCTAAGAAATCATTCACTTTGGCCTTTGATGATTTTTCATCCTGAAAAGTTCAAAGACACAAGGAAGAACTGGTTACACTTGAGTTATTAATTAGGAACTGATGGTTGGACATGAACAGAAAACATCTCAAAATCTGGGCCTTACTGGTATGTTCTACAGATAACAGATGCACCAATGATGTAAGGTCTTGCAGCAGAAGCACTGACATTTGGGTTACTGAATGCCTGCGGTCTCAGATTTCCACCTCAACTTGATGGAGAGGAAACTGACCCATTCTTCCCAGGTTAAGTAGAGCTAGCTATTTACCTGGTGACCAATGCCTTAGGCATCTTTCTTGGGGACCAAAAACCACAGGGTTATACTTAGTTTAGATTTTAAAATTTCAAGGTGGAAATGGTTACTGCATCACAGCAGAAGACTGATTAGACCAGTCCCTGAGCCTTCCCCTGGGGCCTCCAGCAAGAGTCTTCAGGTGACCTATACCTTAGATAAGATCACTTCCAGTGTAGCCTCATTTCCCTCAATCTTTCAAGTCAAGTCACTCACTATTCGAGATGCTCCCTTTTCTGTTTCCTTATCAGACTTGCTCCCAGTCTGGTCCATACTGTGCTTCATCATCCGGCAGAGATGGGCCTCCAGCTCAGATTCGTTTTTGTTGTCGATCATCGTTAGGTGGTCCAGGATCTGAGGGAGATACATGCACGACTGGTAGCATCGCCATTTCCAGGATTTTCTCTCAAGCTCCCTCAAAGACCAGTTGTGAGTCTTACTCACCTTGGGCCCTTTTAATTTGCATAAGGTGTGTAGCAGGGTCTTTAGGGTCCTTATAGGAAATTCACTTTTGCATTGCTTCAATTTCTCTTTGGGGAAGACTTTCATGAAAATGTGGATATCCAGAAGAATTCTGTCCAGGTTAATGCTATTTATGGTATCAGGTAATAATCGAACCATTCTCCAGAGACACTATTGAAAAAATAATAAAAGAATTAGAAGGAGTGACTGAAGAATGAGGATAATTTGTCACCATTCATCTTCCCTAAGCTCTGGGCTCATTTCTAAAAGATGGCCAGGGATATAAATGTGGCACATAATATCTTTCAAGTTCAGCTGCTAGAACATGAAAAATTATCATCACTTCTACAATGACACCAGCTGATGTGTGTCTAGTCACTCATCTGATCATCCATCTCTACTCCTTCCCACTCCCCAGAGCTAGGGGCCATCATTTAACGTGGTGGAAATTCTGTCTTGGGTTTCCTTGGTAACTGAGAATAAAGTAGTTCATGTTGCTTAACCAAATCTAACACAAGGAGACAAAACATCTGATACTACTGCAGTGTAATAACAGCATTACAATGTTATAAATGTTCATTTGGTCTCTTTTACAAAAGAGACCAAATATCACAGGGCTATACATATCTTTTCTCCCGAAATAAATAAAATCTGTCTCAAACTTCTTTCCTTTTGATTTTTAGAGAATTAGTAAAATATTTACAAAATACCTGCTCCCTTTCACTGTTTGAGGCCACAAACTGTTCAGGCCTGAACTTGGGATATAAATTGTAGGAAGGGAAAAACTGAAGACCAATTTATATAGATACATATATGTGTGTGTGTGTGTATGTGTATTATATACATGTATATAATACACATTAAATATACATTAAAAACTATATATTTTAGAGACTGAGTCTCACTGTTGTCAAGGCTGGAGTGTAGTGGTGTGATCAAGCTCACTCTTGGGTTCAAGCAATCTTCTCACTTCAGCCTCCTGAGTAGTTGGTACCATAAAAGAATGCCACCACACCTGGCTAAAATTTTTAAAATTTATTAATATTTTTATTATGAAAAATATATTTTTTTCAGGTGTGACTTGGTTGATTTGAGCCTCTATCTTTCTTAGCTCTAATTCCTCTTTCCCCATACTTTTAACAAAGTGATTGCATCTTTGAGAGAAAAGAAATCAAATCATTTCAACTTCACCTTCATAACAAGCTCTGAGAATTTGGGAGAACTGGCTGTTGCTAGCAGGCTGTCTTGGAGCAAAACAAGTAGGGCACTGGAAGAAAAACCCAACACAACAGCATTAAGTTTCAAACCTGCATTCCAATTAAAATCAGTAATTGAAAGGGCAAGTGAGATTACTCTATCCATCTAATAAATTGAGAGGTCATGGATCAGGACTTGTCCTGGACTACCTGACATTCAGTTAGGAAAATAAATATTGTTTAAGCCTTGTAAGTCACCACTTGGTAAGTGTAAGGTTTGTCATTCTTTTTTGCATTGCCATTGGTAGCTGAGAAAGAATAAAATGTACCTGAAATGTACAAGAAAAATGTACCTAACAAACTTTACAGTCCTATTCTAGAAAATGCATGATATTGACTGGCTGAGTAGTTACTAGTTTTAGCTATGGTCTCAGGCTAAAATACCTTTGGTCCATGATGAAGAAGAGTAATAAATCAACTTCCTAGGCACACTTAAGTGTTGATTTGTGATTGTTAGGTTGCCTAGGAAGTTGACTTATAGAGGTTATGGTTTCTAGGTGTAAACAAAAGAGAGGATGTCCCAGGCTCTTTTGGCTGAGAATACAGGTATACCTCAGGATGTTGGTCTGGTCTGACTTCTCCAGAACCTTCACCACCAAGAGGTTCACAGAGCGGATGACCTGTTGTCCTTCCTCAAGATCTTCAATCCGAGAATCCAGCATTAAGGTGATGAGGCCATGCATTAGGTCTTTTAGTACTCCAGTGGAGGCCTCCCGGGCAAGGCTCTCTATCTGAAATAGCTATCCAGACATAATTGTGTCAGGGAGGTGTAAAACTCAATATAGAGAGTAAAGAATATAAATCTGGGTGGCAAATTCTGGTAAACATTCAATTATGTTTTATTTTTAAAATTTCAGAGTGATAGCCGGGTGTGGTGGCTCACACCTGTAATCCCAGCACTTTGTGAGGCCGAGGCAGGCGGATCATGAGGTCAAGAGATCGAGACCATCCTGGCCAACATGGTGAAATCCTGTCTTTTAAAAAATGAAAATAAATAAAAAATAAATTCAGAGTAATAATGAAAAAACAAAACAGCACACTCCCCTAAGCCTCTAGTAATAGGCAAAATTAATTGGTGTGCTTCTAATTGTAAAAGTTTTTTTTTTTTTTCTTTTTCTTTGAGATGGAGTCTCACTTTGTCACTCAGGCTGGAATGCAGTGGTGCAATCTTGGCTCATGGTGACCTCTGTCGCCTGGGTTCAAGCAATTCTCTGCCTCAGCCTCCCAAGCAGCTGAAATTACAGGCACCCGCCACCACGCCCATAATTTTTTTTTATTTTTAGTAGAGACAGGATTTCACCATCTTGGCAAGGCTTGTCTTGAACTCCTGACCTCGTGATTCACCCGCCTTGGCCTCCCAAAGTGCTGGGATTATAGGCGTGAGTTACCGCGCCTGGCCAAAGTATTTGTTTTTACCTGTGAAATTATTTGCTGTTAGGCCAAATCTGTAATTTCTGGCTAGTTGGTGTCATTAAGTCCACCCTTTTAGCCCCAATTTAAGAAAGCATATTGATATTGAAATCCAAGTGAATGTCTTTATTATCCTTATAATCTGCTCTAAAGGTAAATCATTGGCAAATTTTTTTCCTTTTATTTTTAGCTGACATGTAATAGCTATACAAATTTATGGAATACAGAGTGATATTTTAATTCATGCATACAATGTATACTGATCAAACCAGGCTACTTAGCATTTTTGATGTAAGCATACTTATCTGTGAAAAGTCAGCTAGGGTCTACCATGCCTGATGAAGAAACTGGCAGGAAGAAGCTAGGTAGTCTGTAAGCATTTTACTTTATCCTAACAGTAAGGTGGGATGGAGTGTAGCCCAGCATCCAATGGAAGCCATCAGTAGCTTGCTATATAATGCATGTAAAATTCTACCAAGTGACACAGGACTCACTGGAACATCTGCATGGATTCTGGCTTTAGAACCCAGGCAGGCTGAGAGATTGATGGGAAGCTGAAGTTTTGCAGAGGTGCCCTTACCGAAATCATGTTGCCAATGATACAGCTATACAACTTGATGATCTCATCCTTCTCCAATTTCTCATCTGCCATGTGTGTGTTGTAGATGAGTCTTAGCTGCATGAACGTGGCTATCAGAAACTGATCAATGTGGCCAGACATGGCTTCAGCTTTGTCTTCCTGTCTCAGGACCTCATCGATCTGATAACAAAAATTTCAAGATATATTTTCCAAGCTTCATACTTCTGAAGTAGCAGGAAATGCTATATGAAACTTCTCTGTAAGAATATTGATTAGCAAAGTATTTCCAAAGTCTTATCTTGAAAAAAATCCCATTTATTTTATTTATTTTGAGACAGAGTTTCGCTCTTTCGCCTAGGCTGGAATGCAGTGGCATGATCTTGGCTCACTGCAACCTCTGCCTTCCAGTTTCAAGCGATTCTACTGCCTCAGTCTTCTGAGTAGTAGCTGGGATTACAGGCGCCTGTCACCACGCCCGGCTAATTTTTTTATTTTTAGTAAAGATGCGCTTCACCATTTTAGCCAGGCTGGTCTTGAACTCCTGACCTCGTGATCCGCCCACCTCGGCTTCCCAAAGTGCTGGGATTATATAGGCGTGAGTCAGTGGGCCCAACCCCATTTTCTTTATATATAAATAACTAGGGATTTATTTACAAATTCCTCCACTTGGGAGGCCAACGTGGGCAAATCACTTGAGGTCAGGGACCAGCCTGACCAAGATGGTAAAACCCTGTTTCTACTAAGAATACAAAAATTAGCCTGGTGTGGTGGCAGGCACCTGTAATCCCAGCTACTTGAGAGGTTGAAGCAGAAGAATTGTTGGACCCAGTGGAGGTTGCAGTCAGCCGAGATCATGCCATTGCATTCCAGCCTTGGACAAAGCAAGACTCCATCTCAAAACAAACAAACAAACAAACAAACACACACATGTTTAGGTTTCAATGTTCAATTTATTAAAAAGAATGCTTTTAGACTCTTTAGACAGGGCTGATATTAAGATTTCCATTTACCAGATGAAAAGTGAGGCTCAGAAAGATCACACTACTTGGTCCAAACTCAAAACTCAGCTTTATCACGTATTGGTCCAGTGTTCTGTTTCAGTACACTGGTTGTCACTAATGATGAAAGGCATTATGTTTATATCCAACCTATTAGCAAGTTCTGTGGATTCTGCTTCCAAAAGAAACCCTGAAACCATGACTCCTTTCTTCTCCACTATTATCATCCTCATGGCATATGGTATTGTTCATATAAATTTTGGCCACAGCTTCCTAAAAGAATTGCTGGAATCCACTCTTGCCTTGCATATAATCTTATATCTAGAGTGGCCAGAGTAATTTCTTCTACAATTAATACAAACAAAAAACTGCAAAAGTAAAAAAAAAAAGTACATTACAGAAACACTGAAAGGGTAGTAAAGGAACTCTTTTATCCTAAATCATTTAAGAGTAAGTTGTCAATCCTATGTTCCACAACCCTCTGATATTTTAAGGTATACTTAGCGACAACAAGGACATTCTCTTTCGTAAGTACAATGAAACCATCAACATCAAGAAATTGACAGGCTGGGCCTGGTGGCTCATGCCTGTAATCCAAGCACTTTGGAGGCCAAGGCAGGCGGATCACCTGAGGTCGGGAGTTCAGGACCAGCCTGACCAACATGATGAAACCCCGTCTTTAAAAAAAAAAAAAGGAAATTAACATTGCTGTTACTACCATCTAATTCTCAGACCCCATTCCATTTTCTCTAATAACCTCAACTATGTCCTTTAAAGCAAAAGACCAGTGTAGAATCATGCGCTGCATCTGTCATGTCTCTCAGTCTCTTTATAGTCTAGGATGGTTCTTCAGTCTTTTCTTGGCCTTTTTGACCTTGAATTGTTTTTTTTTTTTTTTTTTGAGACAGAGTCTTGCTCTTGTTGCCCAGGCTGGAGTGCAATGGCGCAATCTTGGCTCACTGCAACCTCCACCTCCTGGGTTTAAGTGATTCTCCTGCCTCAGCTTCCCCAGTAGCTGGGATTAGAGGTATGCATCACCATACCTGGCTAATTTTTTTTTTTGTATAGACCGGGTTTCTCCATGTTGTTCAGTCTGGTCTCGAACTACTGACCTCAGGTACCTGCCTCAGCCTCCCAAAAGCTGGGATAAAAGCATGAGCCCTCATGCCCGGCTTTGACCTTGAATCTTTAAAAGATTGTCCCTTAATTTGTATTTCTTTGATGTTTCCCATGATTCAGGTTATGCAACATTAGAAATATCAACAAAGTGATATGGAACTCTCACTGGATCCTATCAAGTGTAGCACATAATTTTCTTTTGCCAGCTTGATGTGGTGGCTCACACCTATAATCCCAGCATTTTGGGAGGCCAAGGCAGGTGGATCACCTGAGGTCAGGAGTTCGACCAGCCTGGTCAACATGGTGAAACCC
>NW_016107373.1:988296-996149 GCF_001604975.1 Cebus imitator | reverse complement strand
TTTTTTTTTTTTTTTTTTTTTTTTTTTTTTTTTTTTTTTTTTTTTTTTTTTTTTTTCTTTTTCTTTGGCTTTTTGAGACAGGGTTTTACTCTGTCACCCAGGCTGGAGTAAGTATAGTGGTGCAATCACAGCTCACTGCAGCCTCAACCTCCTAGGCTCAAGCAATCTTCCCACCTTAGCCTCCTGAGCAGCTGGGACTCTATGCAGGAGCCACCATACCCACCCGTGATTTCTGTTTTTATAAATTTCTAATGATTTCCCATCATAATTGAAATAAAATCCAACTCACCCTAGTGCTTTTAAAGCCCTACATGATTTGATCACTGCCCCTCAAATCTCATGCTGTATCATTCCCCGCCTTGAACGCTATGCTCCAGGCACATGAACCTTCTCTTACTTCCTTGAACTTGCAAGCTCATTTCTACCCTAAGTCCTTTGACTACTAGTTGTTTCCTCTGCTTGGAGTCTCTTAGCCCCACACATATCAGAGTTTTCCTGATCACCCAGTCTAAGTAACTACTCAGTTTCTCTCTTTCATTACCCTGTTTGAGTTATATTTACATAGTAGTTACAACTGTGTGATATTTTCTTGTTTACTTGTCTCTGTCCACTAAAATCTAAGTAAGTTCCGTGAGAGCTGGTCCTTACTTGTTAACTGCTCTTGTATCTCTAGCCTCTGGTGAATCAATGCAGTTAAAAAAATGAAAGGCTCAGCCAGGTGCAGTGATGCAAGCCTGTTGTCCCAGCTACTCAGGAAGCTGAGACAGAAGGACTACTGGAGCCCAAGAGTTTGGGGCTGCAGCGTGCTACGATAGTGCACGTGAATAGTCACTGCACTCCTGCCTGGGCAACCTAGTGAGACCCTGTCTCAAAAAAAAAAAAAAAAAAAAAAAAGTAAGGCTCTATCAGAGCCATATCCTCTGAGACAAGTGATGAGTGAGTGGCCCCTGTGCATTTCTTTTCTCAGGAAAGTACTAAACACTACCTGCATCCCCCAATGCTATGACTTTATGAGTGTGCAACTCATCACTTTTACAGCCTGTGTTCACCAATGGAATCCCTATCACGGGAGCACACCCATTACCTGTGTCAGAGCTTGGATACTTGTGTTGATGTCACCACTGGCTACTTGGGAGATGATAAAATTGATTGTGGATGCTGTATTACTGTGCATGTCATCGAAGTGTGGAGAAACAGCCCGGATCCTAGATAGCAGAGTAAAGGGAAAACTTCAATTTCTATTACAAGACATCCCATTGGAGTTATACAATTCTCCACTAAGTCCAGGTCTTAGTTGACAACTACTATAATTCGGAGAGCAATCAGTTCTAAGAACTTTTAACTGCACACTACCACAAAGGGCACATTTCACATATGCTGTCTGATGATCATGAACTGCTTATATTTAAACAAAAGAGTTTAACTCACTTGGGTTCAGGAATAAGGACTGGCTCAAAAATGTCATCCAGTTTGTGCTGAACAAGTTCTGGCATTTCACATCGGACTGTACCATTGTCATTCTCAATCTCATCTAGATCCAGCTGGAATTCTCTGCGGACCATCTGGGCTGCCTCAGGATGCCCACTCATGCTTCGGGCTTGGCTAAGGAAAGCAAAAGGAGGTTCCTGAACTAAAAGAGACTTCTTAACCAAAGGGCAAGAGCAGCACTGTCAGTTGCCCCAAAGCTTCAGGACAGATGTTCAACTTCTGGTTTCAGCCCCCCTGAATGATTTAAGTCCTTGAGTCTAAGCAAGTGCCTTTAATAGGCAACAACACTGGTTCATGAATATCCTAAGAGGGCAGGTAACTTTAATTTGTACTTACATTACCTGCCAAGTTATAGTATTTGTTCTAGTTCACTAAAGCCAACAAACCTTGTACTTCTATTCCTTATGGGGCAAAAACCAAAAAAATGTATTTATATTGACTCAAAGTCCATGACTTATGGGCAAATATATAAGAAAAATCTAGACTGGCTGGTTCTTTTCCAACAAATTAACAAGTGCTTTAATTTTGCTAATCATAAGTACCATTCCATGCAGTGTTCAGCACATTTTATACTTTGTGGGACCACCAGTCATCCCTTTTTAGGAATATTCACTCTTGACAGGTCAGGGCCAGCTTTACATTCAAGAAATAGGGATTTAAAGTTTCCAAATTCAAGTTGGTTAAAATTATACTCATGACACAACCCAAAATAGAGCTGTCTTGCTTAGGAGGCAGTATTTTGAGTCCCTAAGCCAATTCTGGGTTGCATGCATTTTATTTAGCCTTATCTCAAGAATAGGAAACTAAGCACAACCAAGTATAACACAAAGAGGAAAGTGAATCAATATTTAGCCACATGACATTGAACTTTTGTGGAAGACTTGATTCATGGGGAACTTATGGATACCCTCTACCCTGATTATAAACTGTAAGCTAGTCACCCTCCGGAGGGGATGAATCCAAGTCAGAAGTTAGAAAGATATAAGAGCCCTGCTAATGAGAAATTAGCAGGCAGTACTTACATCCTATAAGTGCGATACATAATTCTGTCCACGGAAAAGCAGTGAAAGAAGGCACAAGACCATTTAGAAGTGGTTTTGAGACAAAGACAAAGACAATGAAGACTGAAGGATCAAACATTTGATTACAATACATTTACCCAGACACTCTGTCATGCATGATAATGGCTACAAGAACTCAAGATCATGTTACAGGACAGGCTGTGAGCACATAAGGCAAAGGCCATGGAGATGCTTTCAGACAAGTATCTCTATCTACATACTTGAGTTTGGAAGACATGTCCTCAGCTGGTCCCTTGCGTAACATGTTGGCATTGGAGCTTATGTTCTGTACACGCTGAGGTTTCTCTTCCACCTGTTTTATTGGTGCAGCAGAGGGCCTCTTTGCTGACCGTTTAATCCTCTCTTCGAGCATGCTCATATCCTTTTCAGAAAGCTGTAAAGAGGCCAAATTTAGAAACCTAACTGGAGAACTCAATAATTAATATCTACTTTCATATCAAAACAAATAGAACCCTCTATGTTCAGAGATGTTTATTTTGAAAACACCACATTTCAAAATCAACTACTGTTAATACCTGCCCAGCTGCCATCGTAAGAGACGATATGAAAGGAGAGGGGCTGGGCACAGTGGCTTATGCCTGTAATCCCAGCACTTTGGGTGGCTAAGGCAGGAGAATCACTTGAGCCCAGGAGTTTGAGACCAGCTTGGGCAACATGGTGAAATCCCCATCTCTACAAAAAGTACAAAAAATAGCTGGGTGTGGTGGCACACGCCTGTAGCCCCGGTTCTCGGGAGACTGAAGTGAGAGGATCACTTGAGCCCAGGAGGTCGAGGCTGCAGTGAGCCATGATCACACCACTGGACCCCAGCCTAGGTGACAGAGCAAGACCCTGTCTCCAAAAAAAAAAAAAAAAGGAAAGGAAAGGATAAAAAAGAAAGCCAATTTGTAACTAAAAATAAAAAGGTCTAAAATTAAATGAAGCTTTCCCATTTTTTGTTTTGTCACCACTATCTAGCTGTGTGACCATGGACAAGAAACTTCATTTTTGGTCACCTGTAAAATTCCCAACTGCTTAATATTCTTCACTGGGTAGTAGTGAGAATTTAATTAGAAAATATAAGTAAACATATTTAAGCCCAGTGTAAATATAAGGTGACACTATGAGGTAACTGAAGACAGAGGTCCAGACACAATAATGACTGGGCCAAAGGAAATAAGAGGTCAGAGGCAGAACCTAGTGTGAGTGGCAAACTGGCTCATGGCTGGAGCTCAAGACGTGATCTGACACATACTAGTATCCACACTGTCCACAAGTAAGTACTTTTTAACCAAAAACTCAATGCAGTAAAAATTACAGAGCAGACTGCCAGGCAGAATTTAAACCCAGGACTAGCTCAGATTTCTTGATTCAAAAATAGCACTAATTTCTAAAGCAAATTTGCTATGAATAGAATGCTCAGAAAAGAAAACTTGATTTCTATTAAAACAGCCTAATCAGAGACACCTCAGAGGTCTATCTGGATTCTAGATCACATTGATTGGTTGAATTGACTAAAAAGTAATAAAAACTTAGCTACAGTTGAGAAGACAGGAAGCCTAACTAACAACTAGGAGATATTGCGATTCTTTTCACAACATGCTGACAGTGTTGAGAGAAGTCACTCACATTTCCAATCAGTTTGAACACCTGATCCCCATGTACATTGTACACGGTTACAATGGTGTTGAGGGCAGCATTGCGTACAGCATTGTCACGGTCTCCTATGTGAACAGCTATTTCCTTTAAGGCTTTTCCTGGGGTTGGTTGGCAAACATTCATGCCATAGGACTCAACCAGACATCCCAGCTCTTCCAGGCACTCTGATGGGGAAGAAAGGCTAGATTAATGAGACAACACACATTTGGGATAGAGACTTATCCTTACTAGAAAAATTTCCCTTGGCATATATGAAGGACTAAAATCTTACTCTGGTTCTCCCTAGGATTTTTTGTTTACTGCCTTTTATCAGAGAAACAATGGTATTTCAGCAAGTGCTCCTGAAAGGAAGAGATGCCTGTGAGTCAGATGGCCCCTGTGCACTTGATTTTGTCACCAGGGTGATACTGAGTGGTGCCTGTATCACCTGATACCATGGCTCCACCAGTGTGCAACTCATCACTCTCACAGTCTAAATCAGGAGGTTGGAATCAACTACATAGGCACTGAAGACATTTATTTGTTCATCTATAAACTATTTCTTCTATAGGCTACTGCTGCAGAGATCCACATCTCCATTTAAATTGTTTGCTTCACCTGCTCTCTGCTTAGAGTTTTTGGATTTGGTTCCTTCCATGATAAAGGGAAACATCTTGCTAGCTGGGTAGACAAGGCACATCCGGTTCAGGATGGCACGAACATCTTTACGAATGACATCTTTTGGTTCTCCAACCTAGTCAACAAGGAAAATAATGATTAAGTGAGACATTTCCTAAGTAGCAATGATTCTCCCATGCATTACTATGTTATGAAAGAATAGGGGGATAAGGATGAGTAGGGAAGGTACTGTGATATAATCAGTAAAAAAGGGAGAGAAAATAAAAGTATAGAAACTGAGGTCAGCTGGGAACTTAAGCAGTCTCCCAGACAGAGACCACCACATTACCTTGACGACAAGATAGGGGATGAAGGAAGATGCTTCATTCTCAGTAAGATGATATTCTTCCTCACTCAGCAAGGTGAAGAGCAATTTTAAATATTCTAGTGCTTTCATCAGGACGCTCGTATTGGTGTCAAAAAACCTCAGGGTAAGCCACTTTAAGATAAGATCCAGGCAACCAATAACACCTTCTTTTTCACTCTCCAAGTGCTTAAAATAAAACAAAACAAAAATCCCACAAATAAGAATGTATAAAATCTTCTATATTCTTAAAGTTCTATTAGGAAAGTGTCTCTTAAATTTTATTGGAGCCCAAAAAGAAAATGACAGAGTTTTAAGCCTTCTATTAAGACCTAAAAAATATACACATATATCCATTTATTCTACCAAATAAGACAGCTCTAAAAATAAAGAACATAGTATATTCTACATCCTATATTCTATGTCCTTTTCAAGTCATGCAAACTTCTGATTATTTCATAGGACTCAGTATTTTTATATGTCTGAGATACATGCATATTTATCTGTTGCAGACTTACATCAACCATCACAGCGAGAGCTTTGTTATGATGCTGAAAGTCTGAATGAAACATCTCATCTTGTAACCATTTAGCTACACAGCTAGACATTTGAGTCTTTAGTTGCTCAATGTATTCATCCCGTGGGGTAGTAAAATTCCACTTCAGCACCTGGAAAAAACAAACAGTGAAAAGGGGCTACAGGGTGTTCAACTGAAATGAGGTAAACAGCCTTATATAATGTAGCTACAGGAACAAAAAAATATTTAAAAATTTATTCATTTGTAATTAAATATGAATGCAAATTATCTTTTCAAGATGTCATGCTTCTTGAAGCTTAACAACTCTGAAAATCTTGTAGGAATTAGAAATTTTTGGAATTCTTTTATTTTTTTTGAGACAGTGGCATGATCATAGATCACTATAACATTGACCTCCCAGGCTCATGTGATCCTTCTGCCACCCAAGTGGCTGGGACTACAGGCATGCACCACCACCACCATGCCCAGCTAATTTAAAATTAAATGTTGTAGAGATGAAGTCTCACTATGTTGCCCAGGCTGGTTTTGAACTCCTGGGCTCAGACAATCTGCCTGCCTCAGCCTCCCAAATTGTTGGAATGACAGGCGTGAGCCACTGTGCCTGGCCTTGCAATTCTTACTAAAGAAAAAAAAAGAAATCAATCCTACATATAGTACATGGTGGATACTGTTGCCACATCTTTGACAGAGAGACAATTTCATATATATATATCAAAATTATGCACATCATTATTCTAGGAGTTTAACATCGATATACTGACATATGTGTACAAAGACCCACATTCAAAGATATTCACAGCAGCATTGCTTGTAATAGTGAAAGACCAGAAACAACCTAAATGTCCAACATAGTAGGCTAAGGATAAAGAAAGATACGTACATATAATGTACCAATACAAACAGTGACACACATACACATACACAGATAACGAATGATCTTTCAGATAGTTCAAACATCATTAAAAGAAAATAGTGAGATACAGAACAAACAGTATGGCATGTCCCTATCTGTGTAAAGGAGGGCTATATAAAAATATACATATGACAGTAGAGGTATTAAATATTTCTGGAGTAATACATTTTAAAAATGAGTACTAATATCCTCCCTGTGAAGGGATAATGGAAGGGAGACATGCTTTTCATACTATACTTTGCACTTTTTGTACTGCTTATAATTTTTAAAAAAGATTATGTATTGTGAAAACAAATTTAAGTACCTAATGAAATCAAAGCAAAATAAGAGAAATGACTGAACTAGCCATTTATTAAACAGTCACCAAATCTGCCTTGTAAGGTCTTAGAAAGAAACATTAATGAAGAAACTTATATGTCCAGTTAATTAAAAAAAAAAAAAAAATCAATGAATATGTTCCATTCTTTGATTTTAAAAATGAAGAAACCCAAAAAAGCTACTAAATCATTTACAGGGACAAATAGGCAATAACTATATTCTATAGGTTTTTTTTGGTAGGAATTAATGCTCCTATAAACTAATATTTAAGATAATTTACAAGCAAAAGAAACACTTAATTCCTAGATATTTCACAATAACATGAATTTCAGACAGCAAAACTATTCTTGAACAAAACAAGCAAAAATCTCTGACAATTCTTAATCCTTCCTTACCTTCAATCCTTTTTCATCTTTCATCCTTTGTTCCTTTCCATTTGGAACAACAATAAAAATCGGTCCAGATTTGTCTTCATCCTCCTTTAAGCTTGTTTTGCTTGGCGCCTTCTTCCCTTGCGCACTCTACAACCAAGGTTCAGGGAATACTAATGATCAGCTTGGCCACTTCTCCTTAAGAATATGATGCTGCTGCCCAGTAAAAGGGCACTACAGAAACCAGAGACATCTTTCTACATGATATTTCACATAAAAAAAAAATATGTCATAGAATCTTGTATATGTTTTTGAACAGGTTCTCTAGAAATTTTTCTGAGAATATTGTTAAGTAACTGTTGGTTAGCTCTTGGACTGGCATGCTATGTAGTTGGAAAAGCTACTACTACTGATCATTAGTCTAGGTCACAGACTTTTTGTTTATTGGATTATTATTTTTATCTTGAAATCTTCAACACTATTTATAGCTTTCCATATTAATGACATCTATTTTTTTTTTTTTTTTTTTTTTTTTTTTTTTTTT
>NW_016107373.1:982004-988261 GCF_001604975.1 Cebus imitator | reverse complement strand
ACATGTAAATTTTTTTTTTTTTTTTTTTTTTTTTTTTTTTTTTTTTTTTTTTTTTTTTTTTTTTTTTTTTTTTGCTCAGGCTGGAGTGCAGTGGCACAGTCTCAGCTCACTGCAGTTTCTGACTCCTGGGTTCAAGTGATTCTCCTGACTCAGCCTCCTGAGTAGGTGTGACCACAGGCACCCACCACCATTCCTGGCTAATTTTTGTATTTTTAGTAGAGATGGGGTTTCACCATGTTGTCCAGGCTGGTCTCGAGCTCCTGACCTCAAGTGATCCACCTGCCTCAGCCATTAATGACACCTCGAATGGCATTTACACATTTCATATCACTTAGTTTGAAAGCTTTTCTGTTTCTCTCCATTGATATTTAAATGTATCTCTATCATCACAGTATAACTGAAGGCCTTTTGAACTTCCTTCTAGATAAAGTTATAAGAAATGCTTTAAAAACTTAAGTCACATGATTTTAAAAATAATCCAAAATTTACAATCTTCATATTAGATAGAAAATGGTAAATAGTATATATGTTTAAGGTAAAATTCAAATTTCATTATTGGAATCATTATTATAACAAATGTAGCATGGCCACTATTTCTAGTTGGCCAGAATTCCTTTCTAGTATAAACACTAAAATCATTCAGACCAAACAAATATGAGATCATTTATATGAAACTGCTTTGTAAGTTTAAAAAGACTGGAAAAAAAATTGTGGCATTAAGAACGGAGTCAAAAAATACTTCAAAGCACTCGTGATCAAAACTAAAATAAGCACTTGTTAAATCTGGGGTGAGGACAGGCAGACAGGAAAAGAACAACGTCATTGGGTAGTTGAAGATAATTACCCATTTAAATTAACTCACTGAGGAGTTAAAGGGCCAAGCATAGGGAAGAAAAATGGATAATTCTAATATTTAGAAGAATGGCCCTAGAGTGTGTACTCCAAAATGGGGGTGTAATAGTACATGTACCGCCTAAAAAAAGTTATCACTCTATTTTTTCATCAATTCCAGGAAGTAAATTAAATACTTCTCTATTTAGATTTACTGTTAGATTTACCACCCATTGCACAGTTTTTTTTTTTTTTTTTTTGGGACGGAGTTTCGCTCTTGTTACCCAGGCTGGAGTGCAATGGCGCGATCTCGGCTCACCGCAACCTCCGCCTCCTGGGTTCAGGCAATTCTCCTGCCTCAGCCTCCTAAGTAGCTGGGATTACAGGCACGCGCCACCATGCCCAGCTAATTTTTTGTAGTTTTAGTAGAGACAGGGTTTCACCGTGTTGACCAGGATGGTCTCGATCTCTTGACCTCGTGATCCACCCGCCTCGGCCTCCCAAAGTGCTGGGATTACAGGCTTGAGCCACCGCGCCCGGCCTCATTGCACAGTTTTTGCAGTTTTCCTTTGTAAGTATTAAATAATACTCTGAATATGTTTATTAATCTGAATCTTGATAGAGATAATGACAATTTTCTGTTATTCAAAAACTTTATTAAATGAAAAAATCACTCAGGGATAAAGTTGACCATTTGAACATACTGCTTTAAATTGTCCAACTCTACATGAATATTGAAAGAATTGGTGATGCATCATAATAAATCCTATTGGGACAACAGGTATTTCCCTGCAAACTAACTGAAACGTCTTCTAGTATGATGACAATAGTGCCAAATTTGAAGGAAGTTGATTTAACTTCCTTTTCTTAAATCCAAATCAGCCTGAAGTGTTTATTATGCCAGAGCTACAAATGCTTTCTCCTTTTATTTTTTTTCTGAGTCTCGCTCTGTTGCCCAGGCTGGAGTACAATGGCAAGATCTTGGCTCATGCCTCCCAGGTTCAAGGGATTCTCCTGCCTCAACTTCCTGAGTAGCTGGGATTACAGGTGCATGCCACACCTAGCTAATTTTTGTATTTTTAGTAGAGACAAGATTTCGCCATGTTGTCCAGGCTGGTCTAGAACTCCTGACCTTAGGTGATCCACCTGCCTCGGCCTCCCAAAGTGCTGAGATTACAGGCGTGAGTCACCACACCCGGCCCTTTCTCCTTTCAATAAAGCAAATCTTTCCCTAAAAATCTACATGAAAGGAACAATGACAGCACCTCTTGAGAGTAGGATGTCTCTATTTTAGGACCTTATTAAAAATGAGCCACAGAAATTTGTATAAATAATTTGTTAGTATCAACAGTACTGGTATTCTTTTACATATAATATGATCCTTCCTAATAGAATGACTCAGTGTACAAAATATATTTAAAAGGAAGTCTACATTGAAGTATAGAGAGTTGGCATACCTTTGCTTTAGAGGATAATCCTGCAGCTTTGGCCTTTTTTGGATCAGGCTTGGGTTCTGCACTGCTGGAAACAGAATCTTCAGCAGGTGCTTTGAGGAAAAAAAAGCACATACTATAAACTTTAAATAATATCATTTTATTTTGGACAGGTTACATATATAATGATGACAAGGAAGCCTGCAGTCTTAAATGTATCAATTTTTAAGATGTTTCAGTTAGGTTTATCTTTCATTTTTAGACGGAGTTTCGCTTTTGTTGACAAGGCTGGAGTCTGATGGCACAATCTGGGTTCACTGCAACCCCCGCCTCCTGAGTTCAAGCAATTCTCCTGCCTCAGCCTCCCAAGTAGCTGGGATTACACGCATGTGCCACCACGCCCAGCTAACTTTGTATTTTTAGTAGAGATAGGGTTTCACCATATTGGTCAGGCTGGTCTCGAACTCCTGACCTCGTGATCCATCCACCTCGGCCACCGTGCCCGGCCAGGTTTGTTTGTTTGTTTTTGTTTGTTTTTATGCGACAGGGTTTTGGTCTATCTCACAGGCTGGAGTACAGTGGTGGCTTCGCTCACTGCAGCACTGACCTCCTGGGCTCAATGAATTTTCCCACCTCAGCCTCCCCAGTAGCTGGGACTATAGGCCCATGTCACCATGCCCAGCTAATTTTCTTTGTATTTTTTTGTGGAGACAGGGTTTCACCAAGTTGCCCAGGCTGGTCTCAAACTCCTGGGCTCAAGCAATCCACCCACCTCAGCTTCCCAAACTGCTGGGATTACAGGTGTGAGCCAGTGTGGCTGGCTTAGATTTTTTTCCCTAATTTTTCTCCCCGAATCTCTCTTTAAGCATAAGAGAGAAATTAATTCAGAAAATCTGTATCTCATTTACCAACATTTAAACTGTAGTTTCATTTGTGTGTTTAGAGACAGGGTCTTACTCTGTCGTGCAGGCTAGAGTGCAACAGCACATTCAGGGCTTACTGCAGCCTCAACCTCCCTGGCTACCTCAGCCTTCTGAATAGCTGGGACTACAGGCATGTATCACCACACCCAAGTAATTAAAACAATTTTGTTTTGTAGAGACAGAGTCTCACTGTGTTGCCCAGACTGGTTTTGACCTACTTGGCCTCTCCAAGTGGTGGAATTATAGGCGTGAGCCACCATGCCTAGCCAAGACTGATCCCTTCTTAAGGGTAAAGATATCTTTGATATTCAGGATCTGCTATATAGTAAGATTCCAATAAAAGTTAAAACTGATTATGTACTTTGATACCAACAGTTTTATACATGTAAATTTTTTTTTTTTTTTTTTTTGAGACTGGGTCTTGCTTTGCCACCCAGGCTGGAGTGCAGTGGTGCACTCATAGCTCACTGAAGCCTCAATCTCCTGGGCTGAAGCGATCCTCCCACCTCAACCTCAGCCTCCTGGGTAGTTGGGACCACAGGTGTGCGCCATCAAGCCCAGCTAATTTTTGTCATTTTTGTAGAGATAGGGTATTGCCATGTTTCTCAGGCTGTATATATGTAAAATTTCTAACTTTATAGCATCAACAATTTCTATTCCATTAAATGGAAGAATATTGTTTTGTTTAAGCAGTAAGTCCAAAAATGAATTAGTCACAGGTTATATATTATGCAATTTTATTTATTTATATTTTTATTTTTTGAGATAGAGTCTTACCCTGTCCCCCAGGCTGGAGTGCAATGGTATGATCTTGGCTCACTGCAACCTCTGCCTCTTGGATTCAAGTGATTCTCCTGCCTCAGCCTCCCGAATAGCTGGGATTACAGGCATGTGCCACCATGCCTGGCTAATTTTTGTATTTTTATTAGAAACAGGGTTTCATTATGTTGGCCTGACTTGTCTCACTCAGGTGATCTGCAGGCCTTGGCCTCCGAAAGTGCTGGGATTACAGGCATGAGCCGCCATGCCCAGCCTATTATGGAATTTTAGTAACAGGATGAAGAAATCAAGAATTTTCCCTTAAAGAAGGTTAATAAAGTGGAGTAAGCTAGATTCTCCCAATTCCTCTTCTAATTATAGTCTCCAAGAGCAAAAATAATTGTGGAAACCTTAAATATAAGGATATAACACTTCAGAAAGGACTATTTTAATGTCCTATTCTAAAACTTCTTTTGGGGTGTGATGGTTCAAGTCTGTAAGTCCAGCACTTTAGGAGACTAAGATGGGAGGATTGCTTGAGGCCAGGAGTTTGAGACCACCCTGGGCAACACAACAAAGCCTCATCTCTACAAAAAGTGAAAAATGCAGCCGGTAGTGACGGCGCATGCCTACAGTCCCAGCAACTTGGGAGGCAGAAGGAACACTTAAGCCCAGGAGTTTGAGGTTGCAGTGAGCTATGATCACACCACTATACTCCCTCCTGGGTGACAGAGCAAGACCCCATCTCTAAAAACAAAACAAAAACAAAAAAAACTTTTTAGAATTGGAAACTAATAATCTCTGTACTCTTAGCACAGTTCCTGGCAAAAATAGATACCTGACTACTTGACAAGTGTTTGTGAAAGGAAAGTAAGGAGAGAAGAAAGGAAAGCTTGGGATGTAGGCTGTAAGGAAATGTGATTTTAAAAAAGATGAACATTTTAGAGTTCCCTAGGGCTATTTCCTTCCCCTTTAGCCCTCTCAAGATAGAGTTACCTGATGCAGGCTGGAATTTGGCTGGAGCAGACCCTCCCATTGGTTTAGAAGTTGCTTTAGTGGGTGCAGCAGGCTTGGCTGGCATGTTAGCTTTGGCTTTCTCTAGCATGGCCAATACCTGATCTTTAGAAGTTGGCTAGAGAGACAAAATAACATTAAAAAGTGAGAGGTCACATAAATGATAAAGTCATACTAAGCTTACAAACAAATCCTCTGTCAAACAAATGACAGAGCTCCTAGTTTTGAAATACCAGTGCAGTAAGGGAGGCAGTGCATGGTGTCAGAGAAGTCACACACATTATGAAGTCACACTAAAGTAGGTATCATTCTAGAAGGTCACAGTTTTCACCCCTGTGAAGTCAGCAGATTTTTACTTCTGCACTGTTAAATATTTTATTTTTGCTTGTTGTGATTTCAAATTGAGATTCACAGGAGGTAATATGGTTTTTTGCTCATATAAATTCATATCCAATATATACATATATTTTTTTTGAGACAGAGTTTCGCATTCATTGCTCAGGCTGGAGTGCAGTGGCACAATCTCGGCTCTTGGAAACTTCTGCCTCCTGGGTTCATGTGATTTGCCTGCTTTAGCCTCCCAAGTAGCTGGGATTACAGGCATGCACCACCACGCCCAGCTAATTTTTTTGTATTTTCAGTAGAGACAGCGTTTCACCATATTGGCCAGACTGGTCTTGAACTCCTGACCTCAGGTGATCCACCTGCCTTGGCCTCCCAAAGTGCTAGGATTACAGGCGTGACCCACTGTGCCGAACCCATGTTCAATATTTTTTTAATAGCTTTAACAGCAGTTGCAGCAACAAGAAGTAGTACCTTTAGTTTCCCAGTAGCCTTGGCCATTTTTTCATATCCTAAATGCATCATGAAGAATGGTAAGGCATCTTGGGCCTTCTTTCGCACATCTCCATTTCGATCTTCTAGGCAGGAGTAGAGATGAGGAACACAAAGGATAAGGTCTGTAGGGGTGGAACGAAGAGTAGGTAGTTTCTCAGCCAGCCAGCCCAGAAGCTGCCAAAAGAAACAAAGACTAGTTACACACTTCAAATGAAGATTGTTATTTATGATCGTAGGCTTACTGATTTCATTGGTCTCAAGCACTGAATTAGCTTTCACACTAACTTTCTAATATAAAATGAGTACTTTTAATAATTCAAGAACTGTGCTATATTTAAATAATATATGCAATGATGACAATCATCTTTAAGATAAGAACACATTTCTTTGGACTATATTTGGATATTAAATTACAAAGCTTTAATAGTTCTTAATGCATCTTTTTTTTTTTTTTTTTTTT
>NW_016107373.1:975094-981799 GCF_001604975.1 Cebus imitator | reverse complement strand
TAGAGACGGGGTTTCACCATGTTGACCAGGATGGTCTCGATCTCTTGACCTTGTGATCCACCCGCCTCGGCCTCCCAAAGTGCTGGGATTACAGGCTTGAGCCACCGCGCCCGGCTCTTAATGCATCTTAAAGATGAAAAACTTTTACTTATCTTAGCTAGAAGACCCAAAGCACTTATTGTGATCAGAAGGTTACATATTTTACTAAGACTTCTATTTTTCTGC
The DNA here is from genome assembly GCF_001604975.1 of Cebus imitator. Taxonomy (NCBI): domain Eukaryota; kingdom Metazoa; phylum Chordata; class Mammalia; order Primates; family Cebidae; genus Cebus; species Cebus imitator. The sequence continues at coordinate 981,574 of NW_016107373.1, read as the reverse complement.
CTTATGTTGACATTTTTTTCTATATATCCCTAAAATAGTTCTTATTTGTATTTTTCTTTTTTGAGGGTTTCACCTCCATCACCCAAGCTGGAGTGCAATGGCATAATCTGGCTCACAGGCCAATGGGATTGGCTTTTGTCATGCAGCATAATTCCTTGGAGATTTATCTGAATTGATACATTTACCAGCAGTTTGTTCTTAATTGCTAAATAGTGTTCCATGTATGGATGTACAAGAGATTTGTTTAACCATTCACCTATTGAAAAATATCTGAACGGTTTCTGGTTTTTGGCTATTATGCAGTCAAATCATCTACCTTTGAGCTATAACCCTAGTTTTTGGCTACTATGACTGAAGTTGCTATGAACGTTTGTACACAGGTTTTTGTATGGACATAGATTTTCATTTTTCTGAAATAAATGCCCAAGAGCGCAATTGCTGGCTCACATAGTAACTGCAGGTTTAGTTTTATAAGAAAATGCCAGCCAGGTGAGGTGGCTCACTCTTGTAATCCCAGCACTTTGGGAGGCTGAGGCAGGCAGATCACCTGAGGTCAGGAGTTCCGGACCAGCCTGACAACCATGGAGAAACCTTGTCTTTACTAGGGAGGCTGAGGCAGGAGAATCCCTTGAACCCAGAAGTTGGAGGTTGTGGTGAACCAAAATCACGCCATTGCACTCCAGCCTGGGCAACAAGAGCGAAACTCCATCTCAAAAAAAAATAATAAATATAAATAAATGAATAAATAAATTAGGTGAGAATGTCACAATAACTATTCGCCTGTGTGAAAAGGGCTAAATTTCTAGGCAGCAAACTATTCTCTGTGATGAAAATACTGTTTGAAAAAAAAAAAAAAAAAAAAGCCAAACAGTTTCCTGAAGTGGCTGTACCATTTTACACTGCCAGCAACAATGCATGACTTTGTAGGTTTTAGCACTACTGATGATTGTACAGTGATATTTCATCGTAGTTTTAATTTGCATTTCTCTGGTTGCTAACTAACACTGCGTATCTTTCATTGGCTTATCTGTCATCTGCATTTCCTCTCCAGTGAAACATCTGTTCATGTCTTTTGCCCCGTTTCCTTTTTTAAAATTAATTAATTAATTATTTTTTTTGCTATAAGGGTCCTGAGACCATTTTCTTTTTAAAAAAAATTATCCCCTAAAAAAAAACAGGCTTGGCTATGGGTACCCATTTTCTGATTTTTTTTTTTTAAACTATTGAATTGGCCGGGCGCGGTGGCTCAAGTCTGTAATCCCAGCACTTTGGGAGGCCGAGGCGGGTGGATCACGAGGTCAAGAGATCGAGACCATCCTGGTCAACATGGTGAAACCCTGTCTCTACTAAAAATACAAAAAATTAGCTGGGCATGGTGGTGCGTGCCTGTAATCCCAGCTACTCAGGAGGCTGAGGCAGGAGAATTGCCTGAAGCCAGGAGGCGGAGATTGCGGTGAGCCGAGATCGTGCCACTGCACTCCAGCCTGGGTAACATGAGTGAAACTCCGTCTCAAGAAAAAAAAAAAAAAAAAATAAATAAATAAATAAATAAATAAACTATTGAATTTTCAGAGTTCTCTGTATATTCTAGGTATTAGCCCTTTATTGGATACTGACTTACAAATCTTTTCTGTTGTTCCATAGCTTGTCTTTTTTTTTTCATGTAGTTTTTTTTTTTTTTTGGGACGGAGTTTCGCTCTTGTTACCCAGGCTGGAGTGCAATGGCGCGATCTCGGCTCACCGCAACCTCCGCCTCCTGGGTTCAGGCAATTCTCCTGCCTCAGCCTCCTGAGTAGCTGGGATTACAGGCACGCGCCACCATGCCCAGCTAATTTTTTTTTGTATTTTTAGTAGAGACGGGGTTTCACCATGTTGACCAGGATGGTCTCGATCTCTTGACCTCGTGATCCACCCGCCTCAGCCTCCCAAAGTGCTGGGATTACAGGCTTGGGCCACCGCGCCCGGCATCATGTGGTTTTTTTTGCAGAGTAAAAGTTTTTAATTTTCACATGGTCTAATTTATCATTTTTCCTTTTATGGATTACGGTTTTGGTTTTAAGTCTAAGAATTCTTTGCTAGCCTTATATACTGGAGTTGTTCTAGTTTGTGCTTAAAAGTTCTATAGTTTTATGTTTTACATTTAAGTCCATAATTTGTTTTGAGACAGTGAAGTTTAGGTTGAGGTTCAATTTTTTGTTTATAGATGTCCAATTGCTCCAGTATCATTTGTTGAAAAGACTATACTTTCTCCACGGAATTACTTTTGTAGTTTTGTAAAAAATTAGTTGATCATATTAGTGTGGGTCTATTTCTGGGTTCTCTCTTTTGTTCCACTGATCTATGTGTCTATCTCTACCTCCATCCTCCTACTACCACAATCACAGTGTCTTGATTACATTAGCAATATAGTAAGCTAATTGTAAAGTGATTCCTCCTATTTTTTTTTCCTTCTTTGCCAAAATTGTTTTAGCTACTCTAGAGCCTATGCTTTCCATATAAATTTTAGCATAAACATATCTTTGTCTATTAAAAAAAAAACCTTGCTGGAATTTTGAAAGGAACTGCATTAAACCTATAGATTAATTTGCCGAGAACTGACATCTCTACTATGTTGAATCATCCAATCCACAAACACTGTATGTCTCTCCATTTATTTAAGTCCTGTTTGAATTCTTTTGTCAGCAGTCTATAATTTTCAGCATACATATACATATGGATTTCATTTTCTTTGGAGTGACTAACAGTGTCATGTTTTTAACTATTTTTCATATTTATTGTAGTATAAAGAAATATGATTGATTTTTGTGTGTTGGTTTTGTGTCTTGCAATCTTGCTGAACTCACTGACTACTTCTAGGAGTTCTACTAGTTCTAGGAGTTCATAGATTTCTTGGGATGTTCTACATAGTCATGTTATCTGCAACTAGGAACAGTTTTCTTTATTCTTTTTCTATTTTATTTCTTTTTCTTGCCTTATCACAGTGACTAGAACTGCTAGTACTATGTTGAGTAACAGCAGTGAATGTCATCATCCTTGCCTTGTTCCAGATCTGATGGGGAAGCCATTCAGTCTTTCACCCTTTCTTTCGTTTTTTTTTTTTTTTTTTGAGACGAGTCTGGCTCCGTCGCCCAGGCTGGAGTGCAGTGTCACAATCCTGGCTCACTGCAACCTCCACCTCCCAGTTCAAGCGATTCTCCTGCCTCAGCCTCCTGAGTAACTGGAATTACAGGAACCTCTACTGTGCCCAGGTAATTTTTGTATTTTTAGTAGAGAAGGAGTTTCACCATTTGGGCCAGGATGGTCTTGATCTCTTGACCTTGTGATCCGCCCGCCTCCACCTCCCAAGGTGCCACCGAGCCCAGCCCTCACCATTAAGTTTCATGTTATCTGTAGAGGTTGTTATGCACATGCTGTTTATTGAGGTAATTCTCTTTCATTACTAACTTACTGAGAGTTTTTAATCATGAATCCATGTTAGATATGTCAAATGCCTTTTTTTGCATAATCATATGCAAATTGATTATGATATAATGATATAATCATATGAATTTTGTTATTCTGTTATGATTACATTGATGGATTTTTGAATGCCCTATTTATTTTTATTTTTATTCTTTCTTGAGACAGAGTTTCGCTCATTGCCCAGGCTGGAGTTCAATGGTGCGATCTTGGCTCACTGCAAAATCCACCTCCCAGGTTCAAGTGATTCTCCTACCTCAGCCTCCCGAGTAGCTGGGATTACAGACACCCGCCACCATGCCTGGCTAATTTTTGTATTTTTAGTAGAGATGAAGTTTCACCACGTTGGCCAGGGTGGTCTCGAACTCCTGACCTCAGGTGATCCACCTGCCTTGACCTCCCAAAGTGGTAGGATTACAGACGTGAGCCACTGGCAGCCTGGCCTTTTTTTGAGACAGAATCTTGCTCTGTTGCCAGTCTGGAGTGCAATGGTGCGATCTTGGCTCACTGCAACCTCCGCCTCCTGGGTTCAAGCGATTCTCCTGCCTCAGCCTCCTGAGTAGCTGGGACCACAGGCACGTGCCACCACACCTGGCTAATTTTTTTGTATTTTTTAGTAGAGACAGGGTTTCACCATGTTGGCCAGGATGGTCTCGATCTCTTGACCTCATGATCTACCTGCCTCAGCCTCCTAAAGTGCTGGGATTACAGGCATGAGCCACCGTGCCCAGCCACTATGCCCAGCTATTTTTTTTGTATTTTTAGTAGAGACAGAGTTTCACCATGTTGAGCAGGCTGGTCTCGAACTTCTGACCTCAAAAGATCTGCTTGTCTCAGCCTCCCGAAGTGCTGGGATTACAGGCATGAGCCACCATACCCAGCCTCTATTTTTGTGTTTTGATTAAAACCTCTGATTTTAATAACAGCTATTTATGACAAATCCACAGCCAATATCATACTGAATGGGCAAAAGCTGGAAGCATTCCCTTTGAAAACTAGCACAAGACAAGGATGCCCTCTCTCACCACTCCTATTCAACATAGTATTGGAAGTTCTGGCCAGGGCAATCAGGCAAGAGAAAGAAATAAACGGTATTGAAAAGGGAAGAGAGGAAGTCAAATTATCTATGTTTGCAGATGACATGACTGTATATTTAGAAAACCCCATCTTCTCAGCCCCAAAACCCCTTAAGCTGATGAGCATCTTCAGCAAAGTCTCAGAATACAAAATCAATGTGCAAAAATCACAAGCATTCCTATACATCAATAACAGACAAACAGCCAAATCATGAGCAAACTCCCATTCACAATTGCTACAAAGAGAATAAAATACCTAAGAATACAACCTACAAGGGGATGTGAAGGATCTCTTCAAGAAGAGCTACAAACTACTGCTCAAGGAAATAAGAGAGGACACAAACAAATGGCAAAAAACATTCCGGTCCCGAGCGAGCGGAAAGATTTGGGCAAGAACCTGGATGGGAGCCGGGCCGTGTGGTGCGAGCGCGCAGGCGCTGCCGAGGGGGCCGGCTGCCACTCCGGAATCTGCGAACCCCAGTCGGTGCCTCATCCCCATCCCGCAGCCATGGCCGCCTACAAACTGGTGCTGATCCGGCATGGCTAGAGCACGTGGAACTTGGAGAACTGCTTCAGTGGCTGGTACGACGCCGACCTGAGCCCGGCGGGCCACGAGGAGGTGAAGCTGGCGGGCAGGCGCTGCGAGATGCTGGCTATGAGTTTGACATCTGCTTCACCTCAGTGAGGAAGAGAGCGATCCAGACCCTCTGGACAGTGCTAGATGCCATTGATCAGATGTGGCTGCCAGTAGTGAGGACTTGGCGCCTCAATGACCGGCACTATGGGGGTCTAACTGGTCTCAATAAAGCAGAAACTGCTGCAAAGCATGGTGAGGCCCAGGTGAAGAGATGGAGGCGCTCCTATGATGTCCCACCACCTCCTATGGAGCCCGACCATCCTTTCTACAGCAATATCAGTAAGGATCGCAGGTATGCAGACCTCACAGAAGATCAGTTACCCTTCTGTGAGTCTGAAGGACATGATTGCTAGAGCTCTGCCCTTCTGGAATGAAGAAATAGTTCCCCAGATCAAGGAGGGGAAATGGGTACTGACTGCAGCCCATGGCAACAGCCTCCGGGGCGTTGTCAAGCATCTGGATGGTCTCTCTGAAGAGGCTATCATGGAGCTGAACTTGCCAACTGGTATTCCCATTGTCTGTCTATGAATTGGACAAGAATTTGAAACCCATCAAGCCCATGCAGTTCCTGGGGGATGAAGAGACCATGCATAAAGCCATGGAAGCTGTGGCTGCCCAGGGGAAGGCCAAGAAGTGAAGGCTGGCGGGGAGGCTGCTGTACCCAGGAGCCCCCTCCCTGCCTGTTGCATCCCTCTACCCCTCCCTCCTGCACATGTCACACTGACCACATCTGTAGACATCTTGAGTTGTAGCTGCAGATGGGGACTGGTGGCTCCCATTTTCATTTTAGCCATTTTGTCTCCTGTATCCACTCCCTTCATATATTCTAGTCAGAATTGCACTTCTAGGGCACAGGTTCTCAGTCCAAGCTGTAGAAACGCTCCCCTTATCCAAGAGAGTTGAAAGGCAGTGATGGGTTTTTGCAAGTGCTTTGTTTACTCCAGACTTGAAGGGAGAAACATGCCAAGCCATGACCAATGAAGAGAAGCAAGAGAGCCTGTCTGCTCCCAGGAGCCAGTCCTCTGCTCGTCTGCAGTCAGGCCACTGCCTGGGGGCTCTAGTCATTCCAGTAGCAGATGAATGTAACCTGCATGGTGATGTGACAACTGTCTCCTCCCTGACCCCAGAGAAGCTGGCTCTAGAAGGTTGGGATGAATCCTGAATTTAGTTTAGGTGTTACATTTACTTTTTCTTTCTTTCTTTTTTTTTTTTTTTTTTACTCTCAGGGTTTCACCATGTTGGTCAGGCTGGTCTTGAACTCCCAACCTCAGGTGATCCGCCCACCTTGGCCTCCAAAGTCTTTGGATT
>NW_016107373.1:973754-974969 GCF_001604975.1 Cebus imitator | reverse complement strand
AAAGCCCAGAACTTCAAATACATATGCCTCAAGAGAAAGAGCTGGGTGGAAGGTATATTGCCCCCTTTTTTTTTTTTTTTTTTTTTTTTAAAGACAGGGTTTCACCATGTTGGTCAGGCTGGTCTTGAACTCCCAACCTCAGGTGATCCGCCCACCTTGGCCTCCAAAGTCTTTGGATTACAGGCGTGAGCCACCACGCCTGGCCCGGTGTTACATTTACTTTTATATAAAAAAAGAAAGTATAGTATATATAAATAGTACAAAACAATAACCCTTTTGGGGTTTCTTGTGGCGGTTGAAACAGTACCACATATGATCATCAGAAAATAAACCATTCCTCATACCAATATGGGATCAGCTCCTTGGCCTCTGAGGGGCAGGAGTGCTACCTGCTGTGTGTTTCCGAATCCCTCCCCACCTTGTTTTGTGGCAGTGAAATGCCTCTTGGTCCTGTCCAAGTGTCTCACTGATTTCTGAATCATGTTCTAGTTGCTTAGCTCTGCCACATGGGTCCAGTGTTCCTTTGAGAATAACTGTACTAAATCCTTTTTCCAGATCAGTATAATAAAGAAGTGATGTGCAATTAAAAAATAAATAAATAAAATAAAAAAAAAAAACCATATTCCACACTCATGGATAGGAAGAATGGATATCCTGAAAATGGCTATCCTGCTCCAAGTAATTTAGAGATTCAGTACTATTCCCATCAAGCTTCAATTGACTTTCTTCACAGAATTACAAAAAACCACTTTAAATTTCATATGGAACCAAAAAAGAAGGCATATAGCTAAGACAATCCTAAGCAAAAAGAACAAAGCTGGAGGTATCATGCTACCTGTTCTTCAAACTACAAGGCTATAGTAAACAAAACAGCATAGTACTGGTACCAAAATAGATACATAGACCAATGGAACAGAACAGAGGCCTCAGAAATAACACCCTACATCTATAACCATCTCATCTTTGACCAATCTGACAAAAACAAGCAATGGAGAAAGGATTCCCTATTTAAGAAATCATGTTGGGAAAGCTGGCTAGCTATATGCAGAAAACTGAAACTTGACTCCTTCCTTACACCTTATAAAAATATTAACTCGGCCGGGCGCGGTGGCTCACGCCTGTAATCCCAGCACTTTGGGAGGCCGAGGCGGGTGGATCATGAGGTCAAGAGATCGAGACCATCCTGATCAAAATGGTGAAACCCCGTCTCTACTA
>NW_016107373.1:952070-971533 GCF_001604975.1 Cebus imitator | reverse complement strand
CTCCTGAGTAGCTGGGATTACAGGCACGTGCCACCATGCCCAGCTAATTTTTTGTATTTTTAGTAGAGATGAGGTTTCACCATGTTGACCAGGATGGTCTCGATCTCTTGACCTCGTGATCCACCCGCCTCAGCCTCCCAAAGTGCTGGGATTACAGGCTTGAGCCACCGCGCCCGGCCTTGATTTCATTTTCTTAACTATTTTAAAATGAAACTCATTCTAACCATAAATGTGTATTTATCAGACAGGCTCAAGCCCCTATGGAAGTAAACGACATGAGTAATGCACATGATTAACTTATGATACTAACCTCTTGCCTCAAGAAAGGATTTTCCTTTTTTAGCTCTTCAGAAAGATCTTCTCCTTCCAGCCATTCCTTCATGCCAGTCTGTTCTGCCCAAGCATTCACAGTCGCTAGGGCAGCAGCTCGAACATTGTTCTAAATGGAGAAGGTAATCCGCAAAAATAACATCAACTACAGTTTGGAGCTAGGGGGTGATCATTGTTGCTTTATGAACATGAATAATGGAGGGTTCTCTAAGGCCCACATGAACATACTTGAAACCATCTTCTCTGAAACAGAAACTAGTTTTACAATTGTACTAAAACTCCAAGGTAAAGTAGAAATATAAAACTCCAAATTGTAAAACTTGCATACTCAGTTAATCAGGTAAAACAGTTAGTGATCTGGGCATAAAATATCATGTAAGAAGAATAAACTCTTAGATTTGTTTCTTGAATCTTTGGGGACATTTATGTCCATGTTTGTCTGGTAAAGAATGAAATTCTAAATGTTAAAGACCTCATAATGGTTAAGAGTGAAACTGCTAATTGATTGAAAATTAGTTATGTTTTCATATTAATTTATGTTAATATTAAAATAGCATAGTTCCTCAAATTAAATAAATTATACAATAGTATAGAGATATTTAAATATTTAGTCTAGGGCTAAACATTGCAACCTTCAATGACATTTTCAGTGACTTCTAGGACTATGAAACTACAAATATCTTGCTGAACTACTAGAAGATCCCACTCTAATAGTTCAGGGAAATAAAAGTAGAAAATAACTTCACGAACCCCAAATTTACATATTTACTCACGATAGCAAAATGTTACACAGTTATGTTATAATAGCAACCATTTATTGTGTGCATACTATAGGAGACAGGCACAATAAAATGTACCTTACATACAGACTCATTTACTTCTGTAAGAAATTTCACAGATAAAGAAACTGACTCTCAATGAAGATAGCTTATCTAAAGGTCACAAAACTAGTAAGTGGTATCTGGTCACCTTAACAGGGCCTGGAAGATAAAAATGTTTACTGTTTTTATTCTAATATTCTCATCTTTATAAAGTTTATAAGGTCTTTACATGTACTCTAAAAAGAGAATTATCTTTAACCCAAGAATGTGGCTGGCCTATTCCAGAATGGAGCTGTGGTGAAAAGAGTTAGGTTTACCTTGCTGTCTCCAAGCACTGTGATGATAGGAATGCCTAAATTTTTCACATGTTGCTTAATGTTTGGGCCCATGGCCACTGCCAGTTGTTGCAGGATATTCAACGTTTGTTGTACCTGAGTGAAAAGAGCCAATACTTTATGTTGAAACCATAAGCAAGTTGTGTGCTAACTTTCTTAAGTTTGCTTCTATACTGTCAATACAGTAGGAGACTTCTGGCCTACACAAGAGACAGAGACATTACCTTGTCATGCTATTCTCCTTAGTTTATTCTAATTAATTTTTAGGCAGTGGCCTCTCCTTTTATCATCAGTTTGTAAAACTGGATTATCAGAATTTTAGACCAGAGATTATACTACTTTACAATTTTAAAGTAAGGTAAAACCTAGTTTAAGGAAACTCTGATATAAAAATCCACACTTAAAAATAGATATTATTATGTTTATGTATATTACAAGCAGTTTCATACAAATATATTCAATATTGGATTTCTGCATAAAGCAAATTCTGAGATTCATAAAAATTTGATGAATAAATCTGCCAACTACCAAGTTATCTTGAGATACACTTAATGAATTAAAGGCAGGTATTTCTAGTTCAAAGTAAATAAAGTAATCACTTATTTTTTGCTAGTGAAAGCTACACTGTAAAGGAAACTCCTGCAGCAGCGGGGAAGGGAGGTAAAAAGAACAGCCATATGTTCCACATACCAAGATCTTATTTGAATCATTGAGTCGACCCTTCAAGGCAGTTGGAAGTTCACCTATATTCGGTTGGATAAATTTTGCTTCATTGATAATACCTGCCACTTCATCTAGGCCTTCTTTCCTGATCTTCCAATTCTTATCACCAATCTTAGATACCAACTCTGAAGTGATTTTATCACTGAAAAACAGTAAACAACCTTTAATTCCAGACTCCAAAAGAAAAAAAATGATGATATTACATAAGTTCCCCTCACTGAATTCAAAATGACACCATTCAGGATTCAATACAAAGAATGAAATAAACCACTTCAAAGACTACAGCCTACCTGATCTCTGTCCTTGGCAAAAGATCAACAACATCATTGCTCCCGTCATCTGGTTCATCTCCATCTTCTCCTTCATCTGTACCACTTGTGCTGTGCTTGGAAATCCCTCTGGTTGGAGCAGGTGGGCTTTGTCCCTGCATCTATACACACATGAATGAGTAAGGCTAATGAAATTTATATAGAATATGGGAAAAAACAAATTAGAGAAGGTGCCTGTGTCAAGCTCTCATTCCTTTATAATACCTATGTACACAGTAGGTAATTTGATTACTACCTACATTACAATTTTGAGACTATATGTCAAAAGGTAATTTTATATAAAACCTACTAGAAGGTGGGGTGTGGTGGCTCATATTTATAATCCCAACACTTTGGGAGGCCAAGGTGGGCAGATCACTTGAGGTCAGGAGTTTGAGACGAGCCTGGCCGACATGGTGAAACCCCATCTCTACTAAAAATACAAAAATTAGCAGGGTGTGGTGGCACACACCTGTGGTCCTAGTTACTCGAGAGGCTGACACAGGAGAATCGCTTGAATCCAGGCGGCAGAGGTTACAGTGAGCTGAGATGGTGCCACTGCACTCCAGCCTCGGTGACAGAGCAAGATTCTGTCTCAAAAACAAAACAAAACAAAACAAAAACCAAAAACAATTCCCCCCAAAACCCATTAGAATTATGAAGCTGTCTTTTGACTCATATACTCAAGACAATGCAGAGCAAGTCTGTCAACACTCAGCAATTTCATTTAGAAATATTATTTAAGGAGAGTAAGGTTTTTAAATTTATGTTTTTAATTTAAAATTTTTCAAAAATGTTATATTTGGCCAGGAACAGTGGCTCATGCCTGTAATCCCAGCACTTTAAGAGGCTGAAGTGAGAGAACTGCTTGAGCCCAGGAGCTTAAGACCATCCTGGGAAACAAAGGGGGACCTTGTCTGTACAAAAAATTTTAAAAATTAGCCAGGCATGATGGCATGTGCCTGTGGTTCCACCTATTTGGGAGCTAAGGCCAGAGGATCACTTGAGCCTGGGAGGTTGAGGCTGCTGTATGGCATGATCGTGCCACTGCACTCCAATTTGGGTGACAAAGTAAGACCCTGTCTCAAAAAATATAGTAAACAAAATGTTATATTTAATATACTTTTTGAACAGGTAATACATTTACAATGTTTGACATTGTATGAAAGAACATAGACAGAAAAATCTCCTATTCTGTACCATAACTACCTAATTCTCTTCCTCATAAATAAAATCATTGGCTGGGCGTGGTGGCTAACGCCTGTAATCCCAGCACTTTGGGAGGCTGAGACAAGCAGATCACCAGATATCAGGAGTTTGAGACCACCCTGGCCAACACGGTGAAAACTCGTCCTTACTAAAAATACAAAAATTAGCCTGGCATGGTAGCGCAAGCCTGTAATCCTAGTTTCCCAGGTAAGGAGGCTGAGGCAGGAGAATTTCTTGAACCTGGGGGGTGGGTTGCAGTGAGCCAAGAAAGCACCATTGCACTCTAGCCTGGGCAATAAGAGAAACTGTATCTCAAAAATAAAATAAAATAAAATAAATCTTCTTTTTTTTTTTTTTTTTTGAGACAGAGCATCACTCTGTTGCCCAGGCTGGAGTGCAGTGGCATGATCTTGGCTCACTGCAATCTCTGCCTCCCGAGTTCAAGTGATTCTTATGCCACAGCCTCTCAAGTAGCTGAGATTATAGGCATGTGCCACCACGCTTGGCTGATTTTTGTATTTTTAGTAGAGATGTGGCTTTGCTATATTGGCCAGGCTGGTCTCGAACTTCTGACCTCAAGTGATCTGCCCACCTTGGCCTCCCAAAGTGCTGGGATTACAGGCATTAGCCACCAGGCCTGGCCAAAATAATCAATTTCTTATGAACACTTCTAGACTTTATTGTACATAAAATTAAACACATACATATTCTTCATTCCAGAAAGATGGAGTTTCAGTACGTTGCCCAGGCTGGAATGCAGTGGTTATTCACAGGTGTGATCCCACTATTGATCTGCATGGGGGTTTTGACCTGCTCTGTTTTCTTTTTTTTTTTTCTTTTGAGACAAGGTCTCTCTCTGTGACCTACACTGGAATACAGTGGTATAAACCTGGCTGGCTGCAGCCTCAACTTTCTGGGCTCAGGTTATCCTCTCACCTTGGCCTCATGTATAGCTGGGACGACAAGCATGTGTCACTATGCCCGGCTAATTTTTAGATATTTTTGTAGAGACAAGGTCTTACTTTGTTGCCCAGCTGGTCTTGAACTCCTGGGCTCAAAGGATCCTCCTGCCTTGGCCTCCCAAAGTGCTGGGATTACAGGTATGAGCCACTGCACCTGGCTGACCTGCTCTGTTTCTGATCTGGGCCAGTTCACCTCTCCTTGGGTCACCTGGTGGTCTTGGGTCCTGGGAGGTCCCAATACTAATGCTGAACTTAGTGTGGACACCCAACTGGCATAGCACATTACAGCCCAAAACATCTGCACTTAAGCAATCCTCCTTCCTCAGTCTCCTGAGTAGCTGGGACTATAGGCCCACACCACCACGCCCAACAGTTTAGTCTTAATTAATATGAGATTCTCAAGTCCACTTATAGATTCTATCATTTGTGGAAATTTTACCTTCTCAAATTCTGCATCTATCTGGGATAGGAGGGCAGGCTTCTCATCTTCAAAGAACATTCGCAAAGAGGGACCAACATACAGATACATCACACCAAGCAGGGTTATGGCAGCAGTCCTTACAGCCTGCCAGACAGAAGAAAAAGAGCTTTTTAAATCAGAAAAGAACCACAAAGATGAGAATAATGCCCTATATATGTTGTTATGTACTCACTGGGTTTGTTGCAGCAAGAGCTGTCTTCACATTGCTAATGAAAGCTTTGACATTCAACCTAGAAGAAACATTTAGAATTAAAAGCAAACAAATGAAACCCTCAAAATACTCAATAGAGTTGTATAAAGCCAGACTCTAGGACTGGCTCCCTTTGGAGAAGTTCTCACTTTTTCTCTTCCTACACTATTTTATTTTAGACAGAGTCTTGCTCCATCACCTAGGCTGGAGTACAGTACCATGACGGCTCACTGCAACTTCCGCCTCTCTGGTTCAAGCGATTCTTATGCCTCAGCCTCCTGAATAGCTGAGATTATAGGTGTGCACCACCCCACCCAGCTGCTTTTTTTGTGTGTGTATTTTTAGTAGAGACAGGGTTTCACCATGTTGGCCAGGCTGAGCTTGAACTCCTATTTCAAGTGATCTGACTGCCTTGGCCTCCCAAAGCGTTGGGATTACAGGCGTGAGCCACTGCACCCAGCCTCCTACACTAACTTTAAAGTGAGCTTTAAATACTATCTATATGCTGACAATGCTATTATGCTTAATTACAACTCATAAATCTAATCTTGAACTCTCCCCTGAACTCCAGATTCATATCAACCAGTTGCCTTTGTAATATTTCCATTTGTATGCCTGGAAAACAGCCTACATCCCTTATATCCTGTTCTGTTCTACATTTTAAATATATTATCAGTTATAACACTTGCACTTCTACAATCTATGTCTAACCCACCAGAGTTTATCAACAGGATTATTCCAATAGCCTACTAATTCATCTCCCTGTCTTTAATCTCCTCTCTGTTTTCTCTGACCAGAGTCAGAAAGAACCTGTTACTCTTATGCTCCAAAATCCCCTAATGCCTTCCCAACTTATTCAAAATGTTGAGGCCCACATGACCTGGCTCTATTCTTTCACCAACTTCATCTCCTACTGCTTCCTACCCACTCACTCATTGTCCTATAGCTACATTCTGAAGGAAATGTACTCCTTGCTATTTTAAATACATCACATGTGTCCTACCACAGAGCTTTTGGCATTGCTCTTCCCTTGGTCAAGAATGCTCCTCTCTGATTATCACAGCTTGCTCTTTCATGTCCTGGGCTCCACTCAAATGTCATTTTTTCAGGAAGAACTTTTCAACTACCATATAGAAAACAATACCATCTAAACTATACCATATTGACTTCATTTAACCCCTCATCGTGCTTTACATAAATATATATGCAAATACACACACACACACACACACACACACACATTATACTTGAGATGGAATTTCACTCTTGTTGCCCAGGCTGGAGTGTAATGGCATGATCTCAGCTCACTGCAACCTCTGCCTCCGGTTCAAGTGATTCTCCTGTCTCAGCCTCCCAAGTACCTGGGATTACAGGCATGTGCCACCATGACCGACTAATTTTGTATTTTTAGTAGAGACAGGGTTTCTCCATGTTGGTCAGGCTGGTCTCGAACTCCTGACCTCAGGTAATCCACCTGCCTCACCTCCCAAAGTGCTGGGATTGCAGTCGTGAGCCACTGCACCTGGCATGCATATATGTGTGTGTGCCATATATAAAAAATACATATATATATATATATATATATATATATATATATATGTATTTTTTAACTATTTATTACCTATCTTTCTTTACTCAGCTATAACTCTCATGAAAAATAAATTTAATTTTGTTCATGATGTATTCTGAGGGACTGGAACAAACAATTGGAACATTGTAGTGGCCAATCTGTAATTGTCTAATAAATGAATAAATGAAAGATCATAATAAAAAAAGAGGAAAATATTTATGTGGCTTTTATAAGTGACATGCCAAGAGAGCTGTGTTATATCAAAGACTACAATTAAGAGAAATTATAACAATACCCTCAACTATGGGAGAATACCACAGATAATAACATAATAAACAGTTCTTTGTTGTTTGAATGATAACTTCTAGAGTAGTGTTTTTTCAATCAGTAGAACTCAAAATACCATTTTACAAGATATTAAAAGGCATGTTGCAAAATGTAGCATGGCACAGAGAAAGGCAACATAGTATAGCAGTTATACCATTTTTTTTCCAAAGCAGAATGCCTGGATTAAAATCTTGGTTTTTCACTTTCCTAACTATAACCAGCCTAAATTACTTAAACTTTCTATGCCTTAGTCCTCATCTATAAGACAGGGATAACATAATCTCTCACATAGTTTTACGACAATTAAATCAAATGAACTATGATTTAGAAAGTGCTTTTTGAATAAAGTAAACTGTATAATGTTTTGTTTTAAATAAACAACTGTGCTCTATATGCAAATAAGTTTGGGAACAGTGGGTTAAACAAAGTAAAACAAGCTCTTCTATTGCAGGATTTCTGAGAGCATTTAATTCGCCAAAGCACACCACAGGTATTCAAACAAATGTAATTACATACAGAAATTTCCTAATGTATTTGACCAGAAATCCTTGGAACTTGATTTTCTATGGGAAAGTTATTAATGCTTCAGGAAAAAACGTGGTGGCTTACGCCTGTAATTCATCTTTCAGTGAATATCAAAAGGCAGGAACACAAGCCAATACTGACCTTTGAGAAAAAAGGTAATTTTCTTTTATATAAATGAGACAACCCAGCTCTAGCTCTTCAGAAGTAAGCAGCAATAACTACAACAAATCATGACTTAGAGACTGACAGAACATTTAATTATTTTCCAGTTGATTTCATTCTGACTTACCCAGAAAAACCAAATTCTTTTATAGCATTTGATAGCCAATTCAGAGTTTCTGACTGATTTTTGGGATTCTTTTGTGAGAAAGCCATTGACATAACCTGGAACGGGGGAAAACAATCAATCTGTGTTTTATCTCATATTTCTTATAGAAATATACTACATTAAGGCAGATGTGCATTAAACATAGTTTTCAAACAACTAACAAGCATGCGTTAGGAACAAGAGTTAACCTACACAAGAAAATGAGGTGAGTGACAATAGGACTAAAAGCATTCTGGACTGTTTATAGATTTTCAGCAATTACTCAGCATTATAATGTCTTTTTTTTTAAGAGACAGGGTCTTGTTCTGTCACCCTGGAGTACAATGGCACAATCATGAATCATTGCAGCCTTGAGCTCCGGGGCTCTCTCACCTTCTACAGAAATTTTGTTTTGTTTTGTTTTGAGACAGAGTCTCACTCTATTGCCCAGGCTGGAGTACAGTGGTGTGAACTCAGCTCACTGCAACCTCTGTCTCTAGGATTCAAGCAATTCTCCTGCCTCAGCCTCCCTAGTAGCTGGCATTACAGGTGCACACCACCATGCCTGGCTAATTTTGGTGCTTTTAGTAGAAACGGGGTTTCACCTTGTTGGCCAGGCTGGTCTCAAACTCCTGGCCTCAAGTCATCTTTCTGCCTCAGCTTCCCAAACTGCTCAGGTTACAGGTATGAGTCACTGCATACGCCGAATATTTTTGACTAAGATAAATTTTCATCACTAGGCAATAAATTATTTTTAAAGGTAAAAATAAAAATGCAGCATCAAAGAACCAGACGTGGTGGCTTACGCCTGTAATCCTAGCACTTTGGGAGGCCAAGGCAGGTGGATCACCTGAGGTCAGGAGTTCAAGACCACCCTGGCCAACATATTCAAATCCCGTTTCTACTAAAAATACAAAAATTAGCCAGGTTGGTGGCAGGTACCTGTAATCCCAGCTATGTGGAAGGATGAAGCAAGAGAATCACTTGAACCTGGGAAGGTTGCAGTGAGCCGAGATCGTGCCACTGCACTCCAGCCTGGACACCAGAGTAAGAATCCAACTTGAAAAAAAATGCAGTATCAAAAAAGATTTTACTTGAGAAGATAAAAATTACGGTTTAATTAGTAAGCTTAAAGTTTGGGGGGAAAAACTGGGAAAAGTGGAGAAATGAGTTTTGTGTCACTAACCTGTTCAGCAGTCCATGGTAACATACAGGCTTCAGCTATCGCTGTCATAGCTTCTTTTGCATTGTTCCCACATTTTACATCTCCAATCTTGTCCACAAGGCCATCTAATACAATCTGGGCTGATGTTTTGGAAAAATTTCCCTTCTGGGCAATCAAAGCAACTATGTGAAGCTTCATTTGCATCACCTGAACAAGGATAAGTATTATAAAGTTATGAGCAAGTCAAGGACATTTATTTATTTACTTGTATGAATAGCATGTAACAGATATGACATGGTTAGGGACAACTGAGAACACAACTAAGGTAAAATCAGCATTTTAAACAAATACACAAAATAATTTTTGTCCTTTATTTATATTTTTAAAATTATTTTATTTATTTATTTTTGAGACAGAGTCTCACTCTGTCACTAGGCTAGAAGTACAGTGGCGCGATCTCGGCTCACCGCAACCTCCGCCTCCTGGGTTCAGGCAATTTTCCTGCCTCAGCCTCCTGAGTAGCTGGGATTACAGGCACGCGCCACCATGCCCAGCTAATTTTTTTGTGTATTTTTAGTAGAGACGGGGTTTCACTGTGTTGGCCAGGATGGTCTCAATCTCTTGATCTCGTGATCTGCCCACCTCAGCCTTCCAAAGTGCTGGGATTACAGGCGCGAGCCACCGCGCCCGGCCCCGCCCAGCATTTTTATCCTTTAATTGTTACCAATTACTCAACTGACAATGAAGAGAGGGGAAAAAAAAGCTACTCTGTTCCAAAATGTTAACAAGCAATATTAAGAGAAAGTTTATGAATTGAAAAATTTGATTTTTGTATTTTCCTCCTCTTATGATTATTTGCATTTAGTACTGAATACACATCCTAAAATATACAATAAATTACTATACCGACTGCATAACTGAGAATTACTACTAGGGCTGCCTACAAAAACACTACAACCCTCATACACACACACGAGAGAATCACTGGAACCCAGGAGGCAGAGGTTGCTGAGGTTCAAGTGATTCTCATGCCTTAGCCGCCCGAATAGCTGGGCTTAGGCTTACTTACAGGCACCCACCACCACACCCAGCTAATTTTTATATTTTTAGTAGAGATGAGTTTTCACCATGTTGGCCAGGTTGGTCTCAATCTCCCGACCTCTAGTGGATCTCAAGTGGATATCACCTCAGCCTCCCCAAGTGCTGGGATTACAGGTGTGAGCCACTGTGCCTGGCCACACAAACATCCTCTTTTAAAATGTGATTCTTGCCTGCCTCATGCCTGCAATCCTAGCACTTTGGGAGGTTGAGGCGAGAGGACTGCTTGAGCCCAGGAATTCAAGAACAGCTTTGTCAATATGGAGGGACCCCAGTTCTACAAGTACAAAAAAATAAGCTGGGTGTCGTGGCCCTCACCTATAGTCCAGGCTACTTGGGAGGCTGAAGTGGGAGGATCACTCGAACCCAGGAGGCTGAGGCTGCAGTGAGACATGTTCACACCACTGTACTCTAGTCTGGGCAACAGAGTAAGACCTTGTCTGTAAAAACCCCCAAAATTTGACATAGCAGGCATGTGAACAAATAAAAATTTAAAAAAAGTTTTTTAAAACCCCAAACCAAAAAACAAACCAAAGAAATGTTCTTGGGTGGGACTTCGCAATTGTGGAGTCAATACCTCTGAAAAACTGATCTTCTTTAAAAGCAATGTAGAATACTGGCAAAAACAATCTAAATCAACTTATTTCACAACTCTGAAAATTTTAAAAAGGCTTGTAACACTACAAGAACCATTTTTTAAAAAGCTGAATTGCAATAAGAAGAGTGAGTTTTCTGGTGATTTAACTTGCTTTGTTCCTTTTCTTCCAGTTCCACAGTAGTCCTCAAAACTGGAAGTCTTATAAACAATGGCAACTGTGAAAACCTAGAGCTCTGCAGCCACTGGCAGGTGGGCGGACAGCTTATGTGCGGACCTCCTCAAAAAGTTTTTACCCCAAGTACTGTCTTATCTGACAGCTTCCTGGAAAAGTTCCATTAGAAGAGCCTGTTTTTTGATGGGACTCTGGCTAGCTCAGTGGGAAAGCCCTATCCTCAGGGATTTTGCTGAAAATAATGAGTGGCAACTGTTTAACATCTAACATCAGAGCTGTGTAAGGTCACAATACCAGTTGGGGCAAACCAGCTTAGTCAAAAACATAAAACGATCTAGGGAATAAGATGTCCACAGAGGACTCTGACAATCTAGGAGGTTGTGTGCATATTCAAGGCTGTGTGTATGCCCAAGAAAGACTGAAAATGGCCCTAATCTCAGATCTCTGACTGACCTTCAGACCTTGCTTAAAAACTCTAAGGTAAAGATGTAAAGTGCCTGAGTATCTCTGGCATGTCCCAACACACACACACACACACCCCTTGGCAGAGGGTGGGAGACATACTATATTGGTTCAAGGCATTTAAGAAAATCTGTCTAGTTGCTAGCTTGTCATTAAGTTAACCAAGGAGAGTCTATGAATTAGAGAAAAAAAATTAGCAAGGTGTAGTGATACACACCTGTAGTCCCAGCTACTTGGGAGACTGAAGTGGGAGGATCTTTTGAGTCTGGGATGTCTGCAAGGTTTTTTGTTTGTTTGTTTTGTTTTGTTTTGAGACAGGGTCTCTCTCTGTCACCCAGGCTGGAGTGCAAATGATGTGATCTCATTTCATTGCAACCTCCACCTCCCAGGTTCAAGTGATTCTCCTGCCTCAGTCTCTTGAGTAGCAGGTATGTGCTACCATGCCCAGCTAATTTTTGTATTTTTAGCAGAGACAGGGTTTCACCATGTTGGCCAGGCTGGTCTTGAACTCTTGGCTTCAAGTGATTCACTTGCCTCAGCCTCCCAAAGTGCTAGGATTACAGGCATGAGTCACCACACCCAGCCAAGCCTGGGATGTCAACGTTGCAGTGAGCCATGTTTGCACCACCACACTCCAGCCTGGACAGTGGAGTGAAGCCCTTTCTCAAAAAAAAAAAAAAAAAAAAAAAAAAGAAAAGAAAGAAAGAAAAGGGCAGAGGGGAGGCACCTCAGCAATCTTTTAGAATATTTAGCCTTTGTGGAGCTGGCCTATACAGATAAGGTGCTATGTAACACAATCTAAGGGAAACACAGTGTATGAGGGAGCTAAACATCCTAGAGGGAAAATGAGGTGGCAGCAGAAGAGAAACCAAAAAGAGACTAGCAAGATGCCAAAAATAAACCTGACACATTTCAACTTTGTTTAGCATGAGGCCTATTTTTTTTTTTTTTTTTTGAGATGGAGTCTCACTCTGTCGCCCAGGCTGGAGTGCAGTGGTACAATCTTGGCTCATTGAAACCTCCACCTCCCAGGTTCAAGTGATTCTCCTGCCTCAGCCTCCCGAGTAGCTGGGATTACAGGCACCTACCACCATGCCTGGCTAATTTTTATATTTTTAGTAGAGACAAGGTTTCACTATGTTGGCCAGAATGGTCTTGATCTCCTGACCTCAGGTGATCCACCCGTCTCGGGCTCCCAAAGTGCTGGGATTACAGGTGTGAGCCACCGCGCCTGGCCAAGGTCTATTTTATACACATCTAGAAAAACAGAAGGAAACTTTTTCTCATTTTCCTTCTTATACCACTTTCCTATACTTACTGCTTAGACTAATAACTTGGTACTGCTAAATTTCACTTCTATTATTAGTTAATGAGGGTATAAAATTGATTATGTGGTAAATTTTCATTGGCAATTTAAGGACTGCACTTATTTTTATTCCATCTAATAAAAAAGCTATCTCACTGTTTATTTCTCCCTTGAATATGTAAAGATAGACTAGAAGCCTTTTAGGCCTAAAATTGATAAGAAAAATACATATATCTAAATTATACAAATTAGATGTACATGTATATGCATTTACATATTATACATATATAAATCCCTAATTATATAAAGTTATACAGTTGATCCTTGAACAACACGGATTTGAACTGCAAAGATCCACTTATACATGGATTTTCTTCTGCCTCTGCTACTCCTGAAACACCAAGACAAACCCTTTCTCTTACTCTTTCTCCTTCTAAGCCTATTCAACATGAAGATAATGAGAATTGAAGACCTTTATGATGATCCATTGCCACTTAATAAGTTGTGAATGTTTTCTCTTCCTTAGGATTTTCTTAATCACATTTTTTCTCTAGCTTACTTTATTGTAAGAATATACAATATATGTTACAATGTAATAAAAGAAAAAAGGAAAAAAAGAACATACAATACATATAACATACAAAATACGTGTTAATTGACAAGGCTATCAATAAGGTTTCTGGCAACAGTAGGCTATTAAGTAGTTAAGTACTTGGGGAGTCCAGAGTTATATGTGAAGTTTCAACTGTACAAGGGATAGTGCCGCTAATCTCCACATTGTTCAAGAGTCAACTCTAGCTATGTGTTCAGTCAAAATGCACACACTCCATTGTTCATGAAAAATCATTACCAAAACTATACTGCTGTATTACTCCACAGGATGATGTAATGTAAATTACTTCAACAAAAGACATTAAATCTCACATTTTAAAATACCTGAAAATTAGTTTCTTTCCATCCAGGTTTCTTGGCTAGCATCCTCACTAATGCCTGGCATGGCATTTCAGTTCGGTCCATTAGCTCAACAGCCTTGAAGTAAAGTAAGAGAATATGAGTGTTAAAGATTAGTTCCAAAGGAAGATTAAATACCAAAGTCAGGTAAGTGGTTACCTCTGAAGGAAGGCGTGGAATACAACTGAGGAGGGTTACTGGGGGAGATTATACAGTTTCTGCTGTTGCTTTATTTCTTTGTGTGTTTATGTCTATAAGGCTTTATTTCTTATGTATGGCTTGGTATGTGGCTGTTAAATTAGTATCAATGAAACTATCTCACATTTCAGAAATTCACAAATTCACAAATAGTTCGCTCCATGCAAAATCATAGTTTTCATTTGCTAGTGTGTGGCAGAAACTGCTTATACATATTTTCTCTTACTTGATTTTCCTAAAGACATCAAAGCAGAATAGATTCGAAGTTCTGAAGTATTAAATATCAAATATGCACAAACGCAGATCTAAACCCAATGAGCAGCAGATGCAGGACTGGAAGGTGTCTGCCTTAAGTTCCAGTGCTCTTGCAGTTTCTCCTTACCCTTCCTCATTAGAATTACCCGGTATTTGCAAAATGAATTGCCATGCTCCTTTCCAATACTGGTTTTTGAGAGGTTTTCATACCAATGGATAATGTTCATTCTATCAAAGAACCATGATGATAAACGGGAAAAAAAAGAACTGGATGAAGGGTGGTTTAAGTAGAGAGACCTATTGGCCTAGGAAGTTTACGAGCAAGTACCATAATTTAAAAATTAATCTGGCTGGGCACGGTGGCTCACACCTGTAATCCCAGCACTTTGGGAGGCTGAGGTGGGTAGATCATGAGATCAGGAGATTGAGACCATCCTCGTGAACACGGTGAAACCTTGTCTCTATCAAAAATACAAAAATTGAGCCAGGCATGGTGGCAGTGCCTGTAATCCCAGCTACTCGGGAGGCTGAGGCAAGAGAATCACTTGAACCTGGGAGGCGGAGGTTGCAGTGAGCCAATATTGCCCCACTGCACTCCAACCTGGGTGACAGAACGAGGCTCCTTCTCAAAAAATAATAATAATAATAATAATCTAAGCCTTATAATTCAGAATAAGAATCTAATATTCCTAAGTATTAAATCATGAGCTTACAGAGGCCATAGAATACTGATGCTTAAAGATAGCAAACACTATACAACTACTACAAGAAATAAAAAGTCCCACCTTATCTTTAATGCCATGAAATGTGTTCACTGGTTATAAAACACAGCAATTAGGACAAATCCTTCATTCGTCAATTTCACTGCTTCCATAAAATCTAATTTTCTTTCACACTCAATTCATTCCTATGCACTACCTTCTGGAACTCTTCCATACAAGCCAGCCTTTCTTTCCAGTTGCTGCTGTCAAGAAGCTGTATACAGGTAGGGGGAAGGACAGCTGAAGCTTTTTCTTCACATACTTCTATCTGTAAAATACAAACACTTATTAGAATTAGGAATTGCTTAAGGGAACAGATGACAAGAATGTAAACATAATCTAGCCAAAACTAAAAGAATACTCCCATAGGTATTCGATAGTTTCTAAGGATTCTATTATACTACGACAAAGGAGATTCTCCAAGGTGGTTTCAATAAGCTAAAAGATATCAATTAACTGTATGTTGTAGAATCCAGCAAAGAACTCCAGTCTTCTCGTAGGTCTCACTTTGCATGGTTCATGAGTTCCAGGCTCAGTGTGTAATACTGACCGAGAGCTCAGGCTCCACTATTTCTTTGGTCTCCAGTCCTTTCTTGTTCTTGGTTCCAGTGCTCCCTGCGCCTCCTGGTGCAGCTGGTTTCCCCTTCTTTGGTGGCCCACCAGCCTAAAAACAATTTAAAAAATAAAAATCAAACCACTTAAGGATTTAAAATAGTGGAGTTGTTTTTTTTTTTTTTTAAGACAGTTTCTCATTTTGTTGTTGAGACTAGAATGCAGTTGCATAAGCATGGCTCACTACAGGCTCAACCTCCTGGGCTCAAGGCATCTTCCTTCCGGCCTTAGCCTACTGTGTAGCTGGGACCAGAGGCGTGTGCTACCATGCCTGGCTAATTTTAAAAATGGGTTTTTTTTTTTTTGGTAGAGACAGGGTTTTTACCTTGTTACCCAGGCTAGTCTCGAATTCCTGGCCTCCAGTGATCCTCCCACCTTGGCCTCCCAAACTGCTAGGATTACAACCATGGATCACTGCACCAGCTCCCTTAAAAATTGATTAAAATGAGGGATTACCCTAAAATAAACACTTTTGTACCTACAAAATTTAGCAGTTTCAAAGTCAGACAGAACCCATGAAGACCACCCATGGGGTAATCTGTAGACCTCATATTAAAAACTCAAATTCAGAATTAATGAGATAAATGAAACAAAAGTCATGGCCTGAAATTATACTGCATTTATAAATTAATTTGAGAACGACATCCTGATGCCTTTATTTTTTTTACATTTATTTGGTTTTTTTTGGTTTGTTTTTTTGAGACAGGGTCTTGCTCTGTCATCCAAGCTGGAGTGCAGTGGCCTGATCACAGCTCACTGTAGCCTCGACCTCCTGCAATTACACGATCCTCTCACCTCAGCTTCCCATGTAGCTGTGGTAGTTCACACTTGTAATCCCAGCACTCTGGGAGGCTGAGGATCCTTTGAGCCCAGGAGTTTGAGACCAGCCTGGGCAGTATGGCAAAACTCCATCTCTATAAAAAATACAAAAAAATTAGCCAGATGTGTTGGTGTATGACTATAGTCTCCGCTACTTGAGAGGCTGAGGTGGGAGGGCTGCTTGAGCCCAGGGAGGCTGCAGTGGGCCCTGATCATGCCACTGTACTCTGGCCTGTGTGACAGAGTGAGACCCTGTCTCAAAATAAATAAATAAATTCATTCCACTCCAGTTTTGAAAAGTCCCAGGATACAAAAGCAGAATATGTACGGGGCGGGGGGGGAAAGTCACAAGAAAATAGTATATCACAAGGTACACAGTAAATGGTAATAACTGTTTATGGCAACGTACATCATCATTCACATTGTTCCTTCTACCTATTTTGGATATTTGTTATGAAATGCCCAAAACCTAAAAAGAAAAGATACAATGACAGAGGACCAAATTAGTCTTCAACATCCAGACCTGTTCTGAAACCAATGTTATCTTGAATATATTCCAATATATTAAGTTGAAGTTGGCAAAACTGAGGATGCTAGTGTTTAAACTAAATGGAAATCTGTAATGCTTGTCATGCCATGTCGACAGTATGGTTTTGCTGGTTCATAGTAACAACCCCATAAAGGGATTTGCATTCTAACCCTAAAAATGGAAAATTCTTTACTCTTTGATTAACTAGAATACTTCTTCTGGATCCTTCTCTGTAAATAGCCTTCTCTACAAAGAGAGATACTTCAAATAACAAATCTCCTACTATTTTTTGTTGTTGTTGTTGTTAACAGACATAAATTTTTTTTTTTTTTTTAGACAAAGTCTCACTCTGTCACCAGGCTGGAGTGCAGTGGCACGATCTCGGCTCACTGCAACCTCCATTTCCCAGGTTCAAGTACTTCTACCTCAGACTCCCGAGTAGCTGGGACTACAGGCGCACACCACCACGCCCAGCTGATTTTTATATTTTTAGTAGAGATAGGGTTTCACCATGTTGGCCAGGATGGTCTAGATCTCCTGACCTCGTGATCTACCCACCTCAGCCTCTCAAAGTGCTGGGATTACAGGTGTGAGCCACCACGTCCGGCCAACAGACACAAATTTTTATTTATTAACTGACAGATTTATCGAGGCTGGGGACGGTGGCTTATGCCTGTAATACCAGCACTTTGAAAGTCAGAGGCAGGCGGATCATTTGAGGTCAGGAGCTCGAGACCCGCCTGGTAAAACCTCGTCTCTACCAAAAATACAAAAAAGCCAGGCGTGGTGGCAGGCATCTATAATCCCAGGTACTTGGGAGGCTGAAGCAAGAGAATCACTTGAAGCTGGGAGGCAGAGGTTGCAGTGAGCTGAAATCGTGCCACAGCACTCAAGCTTGGGTGACAAAGGGAGACTCCATCTCCCTCCCCCTAAAAGGACATAAAAAAACAACAACAAAAAAGACAGATTTATCCATTCTACATGCTAGCTGGCTCAGTGGCTTAGGTGCTGATATTGTCCTACTATCTTTTCAAAATGGGAATAGAAGGAGGTTGCTCCCACCATTTTAATTTTTAAGAGAATTTCTCGTAAGAGAAGGTCAGCCAGCATGAACATGGAAGTGTTTAAAGAGGTAAGAGGAAAGTTGGTTACAGCAAGAAAATCTGGACACATCTTTTAAAGTTTTGGGTCCAGGTCACCGTCCAGAGAAACAGGAACCAGTGGGAAAGGAGAAAATAGAATGCCGAGGAGAGAACATAACATGAAAAAAAGTACAGAGTCTGTAACTAGAGATACTTCGGATAAATATCAGTTCTGCCACTCTATATATTCCACAAACATTTGCCCAGTCCCTACTATATGCCAGAAACTATTACAGAGGATCAAGCAATGACAAGATCTCTATCCTTTAAAAGTTTACAATATGATGTGGGGAGACAGCAAACAAACAAGTGAACAATAAAAATATCAGAGCATGTGTAGGACACAAACTCACTGAGTCTTAGTTTCATTTTTTGGAAAAACAAGGATAACGAACACCTACCTCAAGAGTTGTTATAATGATTAAATAACATTATAAAGGCAAAGTGCTTCACAAGATGATGCTCACTAAATGTCAGTTCTCTTCCCCTAAATCCATTCTAAGTGGTTCAAGATGGGGCTGGCATGGGGAAGGAAAGTTAAACTTTTTGCATCTGCAGCAGATAACTCTCACACTTAAGAGAATCTACAGGATATGGGTTCATTAAAAGGATGCCATGAATGCTGCTGGACATTTGCCCCACTATACACTGTACAAAGGTGAAAGACCTGGACGGCATGGAGACTCAGTGATGTGATCCATCAGCATTATTAGCAAAATGACCAAGTTGGTATTACTAGTTATTAATGTTAAATGTGTTGCGACATTTTATTTCATTATTTAATGATACTTTCTGATCCTTTGAAATACACTCCTCCCAGTCAGGCATGATGGCTCATGCCTGTAATTCCAGCACTTTGGGAGGCTGAGGCAGGCAGATCAACTGAGGTCAGGAGTTCAAGACCAGCCTGGCTAACATGGCAAAACCCCATCTCTACTAAAAATAGAAAAAAAACTGGCCAGGCATGGTGGCTCACACCTGTAATCTCAGCACTTTGGGAGGCTGAGTCAGGCGGATCACCTGAGGTCAGGAGTTCAAGACCAGCCTGACCAACATGGAGAAACCCCATCTCTACTAAAAATACAAAATCAGCCAAGCGTGGTGGCTTAGGCCTGTAATCTCAGGTACTTGGGAGGCTGAGGGAGGAGGATCACTTGAACATGGGAGGTGGAGGTTGTGGTGAGCCGAGACCATGCCATTCCACTCCAGCATGAGCAACAAGAGCGAAACTCTGTCTCAAAAAAAAAAAAAAAAATTAGCTGGGCATGGTGGCAGGTATCTGTAATCCCAGCTACTTGGGAGGCTGA
>NW_016107373.1:948538-952033 GCF_001604975.1 Cebus imitator | reverse complement strand
AAAAAAAAAAAAAAAAAGTCTTCCTTTGCATATGTGCTAAAATGATTTTGACAAGGGTACCAAGGCTGTTCAATGGGGAAAGGACAGTCTATTCAACAAATGGTGCTGGGAAAACTGAAAATCCACATGCAAAAAGAATGACGTTGG
Organism: Cebus imitator; assembly: GCF_001604975.1. Taxonomy (NCBI): domain Eukaryota; kingdom Metazoa; phylum Chordata; class Mammalia; order Primates; family Cebidae; genus Cebus; species Cebus imitator. Next base: position 951,886 of record NW_016107373.1, on the reverse strand, counting down.
ATACTGTACATAACAATTAGGTCAAAATAAAGACATAAATTTAAGACCTAAAACTATAAAAATCTTCAGAACAAAACAGAGGGCAAAAGCATCGTGAGGCTGGGTGCGGTGGCTCACGTTTGTGATCCCAAAAGTTTGGGAGGCCAAGGTGGGAGGATTCATTGAGCCTAGGAGTTTGAGACCAGCCTGGGAAACACAGTGAAACCCCTGTCTCTATAAAAAAATTTAAAAATAAAAAATCAACTGTGTGTGGTGGCACATGCCTGTGGTCCCAGCTATTTGAAAGGCTGGGGTAGGAGGATTGCTTGCGCCTGAAAGGTAAGCTGATTGTGCCACTGCACTCCAGCCAGGGCAACAGAGTGAGACCTTGTCTCAAAACAACCCAACTCAAAAATGGGCAAAGGACTTGAGTAGATATTTTTCTAAAGAAGATCTACAGATTGCCAGCTGCACATGAAAATATGCTCAAGGCCAGTTTCAGTGGCTCATGCCTGTAACCTCAGCAGTTTGGGAGGATTATTTGAGCCTAGGAGTTCAAGGTTTCAGTGAGCTATGATTGTACCACTGCACTCCAGTCTGGGAGACATAGCAAGACCTTGTTTCAAAAATCAAAATTAAAAACAAAAAATGCTCAACAACACTAATCATCTGGGAAATGCAAATCAAAACTACAATAGCACCTCACACCCATTAGCAAGGATGTGGAGTTATTAGCAAGGATTTAAAGAAATTAGAACTCTTGTGCACTATTGGTAGAAAGGTAAAATGGTGTATAGGTGTTATGAAAAAACAGCGTGGTGGCTCCTTAAAAAACTAAACATAGAATTATCATATGATCCAACAATTCCACTTCTGAGTCTATACCCAGCACTTTGGGAGGTCAAGGCAGGAGGATCACCTGTGGCCAGTTCAAAACTAGTTTGGACAACACAGCAAGGCCCTGTCTCTATAAAAAAATTTTTAAATTTAGCTGGGTATGGTGGCAAGTCCCTGTTGTTCTAGCTACTTGGGAGGCTGAATAGGGAGGACCACTTGATCCTGGGAGTTCCAAGTTGCAGTGAGCTATAATCACACCACTCCCCTCCAGCTTGGACAATAGAGCAAGACCTTGTCTCAAAAAAAATACAAAAAATAGAAACAAAGTAGTCAAATTCATAGAAGCAGAAAAAAGGAGATGGGAGAGGGTGAGAATGGCAGGTAATTTAAATAATAGAGTCTCAGTGTTATAAACACATTTAGTATTACTGAACTGCACATTAGAAATAGTTAAGATAGTAAATTTTATGTTAAATTGATAAAACACACTTCCATACCTTTGCTACCATTTTAATCTCTATCAAATTCTTCAAATAGCCAAATTTATTGCTGGAATATCCTATCTTCATTAACAGATTTTCTGCTGTATTTTCAATGTGGCCAATGAATTCATTTCTCAAATGAAATAATTTTAGAGGAACAGCCATGAACCTGAGACTTGGACCCTTCCTTACTAAATTCTATTTTTAAATCATCTATTAACCTTAGCAGCAGGTGCCTTTTTTAGAGGTCCTGGTTTGGGTGCAGAAATGTCCTTTGTGTCCTTATCTCCTGCAGCTCCTGAAGCAGCAGTCCTTCCAGTCACAGGTTTGAATTCCTTCTTATCAGCAGCTAGTCCAGATTTCTTACCATGTATCAGTTCTACCTTTTCTGAACATTCTTTGATCTGGAGAGTGAAAGTGAGATGAATATCAGTAAGCTTAACTTTGAAAAACACAACCACTACATTACTACATTTCTAAACCACAACTCACATATGAATTCAGAGAAATGGCCAGGCGAGGTGGTTCATGCCTGTAATCCCAACACTTTGGGAGGACGAGGTGGATAGATCACTTGAGGTCAGAGGTTTGAGATCAGCCTGGCCTACCTGGTAAAACCCTGCCTCTACTAAAAATTAAAAAAAAAATTAGCTGGGAATGGTGGTGGGTGCCTATATCCCAGCTACTTGGGAGGCTGAGGCACAAGAATCGTTTGAACCCAGGAGGCAGAGGTTGCAGTGAGCTGAGATTGTGCCACGGCACTCCAGCCTGGGCGAGAGTAAGACTCCATTGCCACAAAAAAAAAAAAAAAAAAAATTCAGAGAAAACATTTCCTTCTCAACAAAGATAAATTATCCACACTTTCTTGGCCGTAGATAGGCATATGTAAGATATTAATCTTACATTTTATTTCCTTTTAAGTTAGAAATACAATAAATTTAAAACAAGTACATTTTTTAATGGAAGGCTTCACGTATAGAAAGGTAATTTTCTGGATTTTAGAAGTAAATTTACCTCACAGAACTGCTTCCGCCTTCTCTACAGATTGGTCTACTATTATCACCATCATAGCCTAGAGTGAAGCTTAAATTTCAAAAGCTATGTTTTCAAACTCTAGGTCTGAGCTACCAGTGGAGAATGAAATACATTTACTAAGGTGAAGTGAGTATTTCTTTTTCTTAATAAAACAGAACAGACAAAATTCAGACCAAAGTAGTAGAGAGCATCCTCCAAAACTTGTTTCAATTATGCATTTCTTCCCTTCTATAAATGGCAATTTTTAAAAAAATCAAAAAATCCTGATCAAAAGAATACCAGTACTCTATAATCCTAAGAGACAAAGCCATGATGCAAAGAGATAGGACTGTTGTCCACTTTCAGTACAATCCATTACTAACTAACTAACCTACCTTATCAAGCTTGAGTTTGTCCACATCAGCTAAGAATGGGTTTACTGCTTTCTCACCAACCACCTTCAAAGCAGTACCCAATGCTTCGAATGCGGCATCTCTGACTTCAGGAGCAGAATCATTGATGTGCTATAATCCAGAAGTAAGCAAAATGATATTAATCTAAGGTATTTTAGGTATTACTCACTTTATTTATTTATTGTTTGTTTGTTTTATTATTTATTTATTTAATTGGCATTACCCACTTTAATTCAGATTGATGGTTGCTGCATAAAGAATTTGCTTCTTACAATTTACTGAAGCTAAGTGTAGCTTTCCTTATGCCAAATGACAGTTACTCTTTCAAAAATTCTTTGAATTTTCGCCTGGCATGGTGACTCATGCCTGTAATCCCAGCACTTTGGGATGCTGAGGCTGAGGCTGAGGTCAGGAGTTCAAGACCAGCCTTGCCAACATGGTGAAAGCCAGTCTCTACTAAAATACAAAAACTAGCCGGGCGTGGTGGCAGGCACCTGTTATCCCAACTACTCAGGAGGCTGAGGCAGGAGAATTGCTTGAGCCTGGAAGGCGGAGGTTGCAGTGAGCCAAGATCATGCCACCGTACTCCAGCCTGGGTGACAGAGCTAGACTCCAACTCAAAA
>NW_016107373.1:947162-948386 GCF_001604975.1 Cebus imitator | reverse complement strand
TTTCCGGGTTAAGGAAACCCTCGGTATTCCATTTAGTAAATAAGTGCTTCCTTTTCCTCTTACCCTCTATCTAAAATGACTCATTCCCAAATAATCTTCAAATACTTCACATTTGATGTCTATGCTTGGCCAGATCCAGGTGAACACTAGTATATGGGCCAAGTAAGAAACAAAATGTTTAACAGTTAATGGAATTTTAACACTAACTTGTGCTTTCTTTCAAGAAGAGGAACATAGTTACGAGAATTTGGATTCAGTTTCCAAGCTGCAAAGGGTCTGCTCCTCTATGATCAAAAGGTCATAACCTCTATAGTCTGAAAGTCAAGTAGTTACTGTTCATAATTAGCAGGAAAAAATCTTGCCTAGGTATAAAATATTCTCCCAATTTCAAAGAGAGTCTATACCTTAAGTAGTGCAGCACAAAAGGGCTTTAGCAAGCTCTTTGGCAGGGTAGAAGCAGTGCAGTGGCGGAAACTTCTTGCAATAAAAAGAGATGTCTGCTGCTTGATGGTCGGATTTTTATTATCCATTACTGCTAAAACATCCTCACTGATGTTCTGTAGTGTGGTCTTTGGAAAGAAAATGTGGCTAATGAGCTTTTCTCAATTGTAAAGAACAATCAAAATATTATATTGACAAAATTTACTTCAGATAACTACAAGCTCATGCTGTCAACTTACAGTAAGGAAGATTGCATCAATTGCCTCCTGCAGGGCTTGTACCACTTGAGGTTTCTTCTCTTTGAATTTCTCCAAAATGGTTGGCACAACCTGCAAAAGTGAATGGCTAGAACATTATTCAGCAACAAAAAGGAATGATGTACAAAAAGGAATATGCTAGTACATAGCTGAATCTTAAAAATAGTATGCTAAGTAAAAAAAAAAAAAAAAAAAGAAATAAAAAGAAAAAAAAAAAAAAAAAAAAAAAGGCCAGTCACAAGCTGGGCGCAGAGACTCATGCCTGAAATCCCAGCACTTTGGGACGCTGAGGCAGGTGGCTTGCTTGAGGCCAGGAGTTCAAGACCAGCCTGGGCAACAGAGTGAGACCCTGTCTCTACTAAAACAAACAAACAAAATTAACCAGGTGTGGTGATGTGTGCCTGTGGTCCCAGCTACTTGAGAGGCTGAGGTGGGAGGAACACTTGAGGCCAGGAGGTCAAAGCTGCAGTGAGCTGTGATTGCCCCACTGTACTGCGGCCTGGGCAACATAGCAAGACCTTGTCTT
>NW_016107373.1:940478-946077 GCF_001604975.1 Cebus imitator | reverse complement strand
AGACGGGGTTTCACCATGTTGGCCAGGATGGTCTCGATCTCTTGACCTCGTGATCCACCCGCCTCGGCCTCCCACAGTGCTGGGATTACAGGCTTGAGCCACCGCGCCCGGCCTGATTTTTTAATTCTTAATTTCTTAGCCACTTCCCTGTAAATGTAATTTTTTATTTTATTCTTTGTTGAGACAGGGGTTTCTCCAAGTTGCCCAGGCTGGGGAAGAAAATTTCTAAGATCCAAAAGACACAGCAAAGCTCAATGGCATCCAAAATAAAAGAAAAAATTGTTTTCAAGATTTCACAGAAGTGGTTATAGACTACTTGGTATAGACCAAGGACTATGGTTCCCATGGAAAAATATAAGACTTTTTAATACTAGAAAGTTATAAATTGAAAATCAAGATATTTTAATGTCTATCAAGCTAAAGGTCACTTTTATAAATATTGCCAAAAAGATAAGTTTGTAAACATTGAAAGAAAGTCAAGTCAATAACATGCTTGATACCAAACATTGTGTATATTATAGTATTAAGGTGGGAGAGACCTCAAACTATAAAACAATGGAGACTTTTTTTTTTTTGAGATGGAGTCTCGTCTGTCACCCAGACTGGAGTGCAGTGGTGCTATCTCAGCTCACTGCAACCTCTGCCTGCAGTGTTCAAGTGATTCTCCTGCCTCAGCTTCCTGAGTACCTAGGATTACAAGCATGTGCCACCACGCCCAGTTAATTTTTTGTATTTTTAGTAGAGACAGGGTTTCACCATGTTAGCCAGGATGGTCTCGATCTCCTGACCTCGTGATCCGCCCGCCTCGGCCTCCCAAAGTACTGGGATTATAGGAGTGAGCCACCGTGCAGGCCTAATGGAGACATTCTTTAACCAGCACAACAAAGTGAAATAAACCCATAATCAGAACTCAAACTGGAAAGCCAGGTAATCATCCAACCATAATTTGGTAAATTAAAATGGATTTTAGGCTGGGTGTGGTGGCACAAGCTTGTAATCCTAGCACTTTGGGAGGCTGAGGCAGGCAGGTGGCTTGAGCCCAGGAGCTCGAGACCAGCCTGGGCAAGATGGCAAAATCCCATCTCTACCAAAAATGCGAAGAATAGTCAACCATGGTGGGGTGTGCCTGAAGTCCCAGCTACTCGGGCGACTGAGGTGGGAGGATCACCTGAGCCTAGGAGGTTAAGGCTGCAGTGAGCAGAGGTGGTACCACTGCACTCCAGCCTGGGTGACAAAGTGAGACCCTGTCTCAAAAAAAAAAAAAAAAAAAAAAAAAAAAAATTATTCTCTGGACTGATATTTAAGTGGTTTAGGAAAAAAAAAAATTGTTCTCTATCTTGAAAAATTATTCCCAATACAAAAGTGTAACATCCTACTAAGTAACACAAACTTGACTGAAAGCTAGTTAATAAACCAATGGCATATACACATAGATATTATATATTGATTGCTATAAAAATGTTGATTTTAAATTTGTTTCAATTTATGACTTACATGTCTAAGGGTTTTATAGACTCTTATTTTTATTGCCCTAGTAATAAGCCAGTCATGATTTATTTTTATTTGGTAGTGTCTTCTTTTTCTTCAATTAAGTTCTCTGAGATTATTTTTAATGCTATGAGTAAACAAGCTCCAAATACCATAGCTCATGTGAGGCTAGATATTAGCTTCATAACATAAAATGGACACATGACTAGGGACTATTAGGAAACTTCTAAGTCAACCTAGGGAATCAAATGACAAAAGTGGCTAGCAAGCTAAACTCTAAAGATCAATAGGGTCAATTTTTAGGATGCTGAACCATTCTTAGTAATTCAGACCAGATTTAGAGGCCACTGACAGATGCCAGTTAAAGAAAATATCTTAATTAATTAAAATTATTACCAAATTTGTTGGAAACAAACTTAAACATATAGTCAACAAATATCTCCAGTCAGATTTTCTTTGAATAAGTTAAACAGACATCACCTATATAAAATATATAACATTGTAACCTATATAAAATGTCTCAAATATATAAGCAAATTATGTATTAAAACAGGAAAACACTATAAAACAGATTTTATAAGTTAACCTCACAGTTTTACATTCATAGTTTTATATTGCCTTTCCTACTCTCGTTTTCATTCTGGTCCTGGTCATTACAAGTTTTATCTTGTAATGTGTATAATGTTGTAAGAACAAAGCAAGATACTAACAAGTAACTAAGGAATTAGCAAATAAATCAACTCAACTAAGTAGTTTATTAGGCCTAGTGCCTGACTTTCTACATAAGGCCTATAAATTTTGTTATAACTGACATCTGAAATTTATAAGAATCTATGCTGAATATTAATGAAACAGAGACAAATTTACTTTGTACAATATGTACACATCTATGCCAAGGAGTTGTTTTAAAGCATACAGCAAACTAGGTTTGCCATTTTTGATAAACTTTGTTGTTCTGTATCTAAAAAGGAGTGTTACTTACATGTCCTGCATACTGTCCAAATTTCTTCCTTAGCCCAACAGCCAGGCCAGTAAGACATTTTGCTGCCAAAGCCACCAACATGACATTGGTGTCCTTTCCAACAACCTACAAAGAGGGAAAAAAAGGAAAACAAAATAGTCACAGCCTTGTAGAGGGGTATTTAAATTTTATTCTCAAAAAACTCAGAGGCCGGGTGCAGTGGCTCATGCCTGTAATCTCAGCATTTTGGGAGGCCGAGGCAGATGGATCACCTGAGGTCAGGAGTTTGAGATCAGCCTGACCAACTTGGTAAAACCCTGTTTCTACTGAAAACACAAAAATTAGCCAGGCATGATGGTGGGTGCCTGTAATCTGAGCTACTTGGAAGGCTGAGGTAGAAGAATCGCTTGAACCTGCAAGGCAGAGAGAGGTACAGTGAGCTGAGATTGTGTCACTGCACTCCGGCCTGGGAGAAAGAGCAAGACTCTGTCTCAAAAAAAGAAGAGAAAAAACAACAACAACCCTGAAAGCTCTTATGCTAATATATGACCAATTTTATTTCCTACAAGAGAGGAAAAATTCTTCTTTCACTGTATTGAATTTGGGAGCTTCCCTTCACTATGTTTAGTCTTCTCTCTTAAAGTTCCACTAACAAATCATAGATAAAACCACAACATCGAATTACTCACTATCCAGTAGTGGCAGTCTGGGCTGTCGGCGCTGTTCATCTGTGCAAGAAGTGACCCTGACAATGACAGAGAAGCCAGGGGTCTGCTGGCTTTGTTTTGGGACAAGGAAAATGAAAAGATAACGTATCTCTGAAAGACACCACAGGGCAACAGCTCTAATATTCATAACCAAGAAGCACCAGTAGAAACTGCTACAGATACTTTCAGGAAGTCTATGGGGACTTTAAATTGTGAATGCTACTGCAACCATTCTTCTGAGGGAGCTTCTGGCCCTGAGGCTGTCACTTCAGTCATCTAATGATTGTTAAGCTTGGATTCGAAGTCTGAGTAGATTCTCCTCTAGCACTGTTTATACTACTGCCGTCCTATGACACACCCCACAAAGCCCAGCACTTATCTAAACTCATGGGTAGTAGCTGCATCTATGTCAATTCAATAAGATAGTGACTATGACTGGGTTCCTTCCGGGTAAGATTTTACTGTGGTACACTGCCCAATCAGGTGGTGTTAAAAAGCAGCTTTATAGCCGGGCGTGGTGGCTCATGCCTGTAATCCCAGCACTTTGGGAGGCCAAGATGGGCTGACTGCCTGAGGTCAGGAGTTCGAGACCAGTCTGGCCAACATTGTGAAATCCCGTCTCTACTAAAAATATAAAAAATGTGACCAGGCATGGTGACATGCACCTGTAATGCCAGCTACTCAGGAGGCTGAGGCAGGAAAATTGCTTGAACCAGGGAGGTGGGGGTTGCAGTGAATCAAGACATGCCACTGCACTCTAGGCTGGATGACAGAGCAAGACTCTGTCTTAAACAAACAAACACACTAACAAAAAAGCTGCTTTATTATACAAAAATTAACTAATGGTGCATGCCTGTAGTCCCAGATACTTGAGAGGCTGAGGCAAAAGGATCACTTGAACCTGGGAGGTGGAGGTTGCAGTGAGCCAAGATTGCGCCACTGCACTCCAGCCTGGGTGGCAAAGCACGCCTTTGTCACAAAAAAAGAAAAAAGAAAGCTGCTTTATTTGTAAATGCCCCCAAACTCTTGTTTTTTCACTCTTTTCCCAGTAGGAGTAATGCCTCCAATCTACTTTGAATTTTATCTTCTCCCTACAAGCTGATGTTCCACAAGCAGAATGCTTTATTCTAGATTCTTTGTATTAAACAAATCCTAACTTGCAGCATGCAAGTTCTACTTGGCACTTATATGCACTCCTTAAGTGGTGAAGAATAAGGATTAAGAAACTAACATTTATTAAAAAACAAATTAGGCACCACAATTTTGTAAGCACTTTATAAATCCTTTTTAATTTTCACCCAAACCCAATGAGGTAGTATTATTATTATTTCAACTTTGAGGATTTGCAGCAAGGCGTGGTAGTTCACACTTATAATCTCAAGACCTTAGGAGGCTGAGGAGGGAGGGTTGCTTGAGCCCAGGAGTTCAAGACCAGCCTGGGCAACATGGCAAAACCCTGTCTCTACCAAAAATAGAAAAATTAGCCAGGCATGGCGGCATGTGCCTGTAGTCCCAGGTACTTAGGAGGCTGAGGTAGGATTGCTTGAACCTGGGAGGCAAAAGTTGAAGTGAGCTCAGATTGCACCACTATGCTCCACCCTGTGTGATAGGGCGAGACCCTGCCTCAAAAACAAAAAACAACAAAACTGTGCAGATTTCAAAAGATTTTTTTTGTTTTTTTGAGACAGAGTCTGGTTTGATCTCAGGTCACTGCATGCAACCTCCCCCCACCGCCCAGGTTCAAGCGATCCTCCCACCTCAGCCTCTCGAGTAGCTGGGACTAAAGGCAAGTGCTACCACATCTGCTAATATTTATATTTTTTATAGAAAGAGGGTTTTCTTCATGTTGCCCAGGCTGGTCTCAAACTCCTGGATTCAAGCAATCAGCCCGCATCAACCTTCCAAAGTGTTGGGATTACAGGTGTGAGCTATTGCACCCAGCCAGATTCTAAAAATTAGAGATTAATGTGCTTAAGGTCAGGTAATTAGCAAATGGTAATGCTGTGTGATTCAAACTCAGGTCAATTTTTACTCCAAAGCTTTTGCTCCTTTTATTAAGTAAAGCATGTTCTCCTTCTAAACTTGTGTTATGGTATGTCCACTTTCCTTACGAGAGAATGAGATCAGGGTCCTAAAAAACATTTTGTTAACCTCTAACTATTATAAGTCTATGAAGAAAAAAATTTTCCATTCATTTCTGTATTGAAATCACTATCTAAAGCATGTTCTCCTTCTAAACTTGTGTTATGGTTAGTCCACTCTCCTTACGAGAGGATGAGATCAGGGTCCTAATTAACATTTTCTTAAGGCCGGGCGCGGTAGCTCACGCTTGTAATCCTAGCACTTTGGGAGGCTGAGGCGGGTGGATCACGAGGTCAAGAGATCGAGACCATCCTGGTCAACATGGTGAAACCCTGTCTCTACTAAAAATACAAAACATTAG
>NW_016107373.1:935789-940287 GCF_001604975.1 Cebus imitator | reverse complement strand
TAATTATTATAAGTCTGTGGAGAAAAATATTTTCCATTTATTTCTGTATTGAAATCACTATCTAAAGCATGTTCTCTCTTCTAAACTTGTGTTATGGTTAGTCCACTTTCCTTATGAGAGGATGAGATCAAGGTCCTAATAAACATTTTGTTAAATCTCTCATTACTGTACTGGGCCAGGCGCGGTGGCTCACGCCTGTAATACCAGCACTTTGGGAGGCAAAGGCAGGTGGATCACGAAGTCAGGAGTTCAACAGCAGCCTGGCCAACATGGTGAAACCTGTCTCTACTAAAAACACAAAAATTAGCCCGGTGTAGTGGCAGGTTCCTGTAATCCCAGCTACTTGGGAGGCTGAGGCAGAGAACTGCTTAAATCTGGAAGGCGGGGGTTGCAGTGAGCTGAGATCGCTCCACTGCACTCCAGCCTAGGCGACAGAGCAAGACTCCATTTCGAGGAAAAAAAAAAAATCTCTCATTACTGTAAGTCTATGGAGAAAAAAATTTTTCATTCATTTCTATATTGAAATCACTATTGGCATTTTATTTTATTTTTTTTTTTTACTACTGGCATTTATAAATGTTCTGATTATTTTCCTTACCAAAATGCCTCTCAGATTTGATTTCAATGCTAGACTTTATATTTAGCATTTAAATATATATTCTAGAAATGGACATCAAAAACATGTCAGAGCCCATTACAACAAATTCTAGTTCAATGAATTTGGGATGAAATTTGGACATCAGTATTATATATATATATTTTTTTAAGATGGGGTTTCACCATGTTGGTCAGGCTGGTCTCGAACTCCCGACCTCAGGTGATCCGCCCGCCTTGGCCTCCAAAATGCTTGGATTACAGGCGTGAGCCACCACACCTGGCCTGAACATCAGTATTTTTATACAGCTCAAAGGGTCTACTCAAATATAAAATCCATGATGTTCTCTCTTTATATAATACAGCAAGAGATATTTACATTCACAATACCAATGGAAATCACAGAACTGTCTTTGTGTGAGAAGCTAATATCCTTAGAAAATACATGTAGAAAACATATAATATTAATGATAAAAAGAAAAGATTTTCTTTGACACATTGGGAATTCAGTGCCAGAGCAATAAGATTTCTAATAATAATCACAGGCTCGAAGAATTGACAGAGAATCTGTAGCTTTCTTCATACGCCCCTGGAATCTGACTTTCCCTGTCTCAATGCCCTCTCCTATTCCCCTTCCCATTCTTTCCTCTCAGGCTCCAGGTCAGTAAAACTATTTCCCCTAGGGCAATTCTCTTTTATCTTACACAAGTGTGGTTCTTCAAGATGGAAAATTGAGGACTGAACAAAGATTTCACAAATCTTATCTCTGCCTCCAAGTTCCAATGGAGGAAAGCCTAGGAGAGTTAACTACTAGAATATACAGTTGATCCTCATTATTCATGAATCCATATTTGCTAAAACCTACTTATAATCTCAAAATCAACACTCATGGTGCTTTCCCAGTCATTCACTGACAAGTTCAAACCTGTGAACATTTTGTGTGGTCTATTGTGCACATTTCCAGCTGAGGTTGACAAGATAACACTCTGCCTTCTTGCGTTGGCTCTTATACTATAAACAAGTTTCTTTTTCATGGTTTATTCAGTGCCATGTTTTTGCATTTTTGTTTTTTGTTGGTGCTTTTGTTGTTTAAAATGGCTCCTAAGTGTAGTGCTCAAATGCTGTCTAATATTCCTAAACGCAAAAAGGCTCTGATGTGACTTATGGAGAAAATATACATGGTTAGGAAAAGCTTTGATCAAGGATGAGTTATAATGCTGTTGGCCACGAGTTCAATGTGAATGAATCAACAATATACATTAAATATGGTATCTCCAAACAGAATAAAACAAAGATATTTATTGATTTATGGAAATGTTGTGACCAAAGGGTTGCAGAATCCTAAAACTGTATTTCTCTTAGAAGCAATGATTCAATATTCACTAATTTAGTGTTCTCAGTGGCTTAATAGAAAATAACTACTACAAGTAATGAGAGTCACTATACTCCCATGTGCATATAATTAAAGATCAACTTCCTCATTTCACCATTCTAATCCTCTGCAATTTCAGACTGAGGAAGCAAACAAAACAAAGTTTTCATTCTTGCTGTATTCAAGATGTTTTCAGAGTTTGTTCTTAGCACTATAATCATACCCAGTGTGTTTGATCTGTACTTACAGATTTCATAACAAGTTATTACATAAAAAGTGTCCACCAGCAGCATTCAACTTGCCTGGACCTAAGCAATACCAACAGTATTTTCTAAAAATGTTTATCTCTTACTTTGTACTTGCCTGCTTCAAAACTGACCACATATCCCATACTCTTTACACACTGATACAATGTAGTGTGCAATCATTTGCTATCCTCATGTTTAATATTTGTCCAATTAAATACAGCTAACTTAAATAGCTCATCCTATAGAATCATAAAACTGTAATATTTAGTTCTAGATCACCAAGACTCTCTTTTTCTAGAGGTTTACAGAAGCTATCAAATAGCATACCTAAAGTCAAATTAACAAAAAACAAAGACTGAAAATGAAACTAACCCACAACAGTAATTTAAAACAATCCTTTAAAAATGAATGTCTGAGCTGGGCGCGGTGGCTCATGCCTGTAATGCCAGCACTTTGGGAGGCTGAGGTGGGCAGATCACCTGAGGTCAGGAGTTCGAGACTAGCCTGACCAATATGGTGAAACCTCGTCTTTATAAAAAAAAAAAAAAAAAAAAAAAGTATGTCTGTAATTCAAATACCAGCAGTAGTGTTCCTTATGCGGCAGTATATGTGTAATTAAAAAGATGACTGATGAGAAATTCAAAGGCCTGATCGTTATTACAATACTAATGCGAAAGTCCTCATATTTACCTTCTTTAATGCTTTTACTAAATCTGCATAATCGCCAGCTTCCAGTTTGGGATTTTTTACTAGTACTTCTACAGCCTCCAGGGCCTCTTTTCTCTCTTGCCATTTTTTTGCCTCCTGCAAGATACAATATGAGTCATTTGTAACAGAAAATAAGAGAGCAGAATAAAAGTCTATTTCTTGCACCCTGCTAATTCAAAGATATATTATTTTTTTAAAAAATTATAAAACTGTGGAGGCAATCAGAACATTTTGTTATATACATAAATTTTTGTTGATATTAAAAAGTATTTTCATAAGATGTTATAACTAAAGTAATATAATAAACAAACAGAATGCCATAAATGTTTCATTCTCATTTTCTAGGCAAATGTTAGTAAGCAGATATCAAACAGAAAACATTAATAGAAAGCATTTCTAGCCCACCCATCTCACAGTAGCATAATTACAGGAGAGGAATATTTCTACACTGACAACATTAAAAGGACCAGAAAAGAACAATCACATAACCAACAACCCACTACTATAGTGGTGGTTGGGATAAGACTGTGTTTCTCGACTGGAACGATTTTGTCTCCTAGGGAACTTCTGGCAATGTCTGAAGACATTTTTGGTTGTCATGACTTAGGGGGATAGTATTACTGACATCTAGTGGATAAAAGCCAGAGATGCTGCTAAACATCAAACAATGCACAGGGCAACTGACAAAAAATGTCTAACAGTGCTAAGGTCAAGAAACCTTGGGGTAAAGTAGTGGCAGTAGAAATGGAGAAAATGGAGAAAGGGGAGGAATCTGGAGATCTGGAGTGCTATAATATATATGTGTACAAAGTAGTGTAGGAGCAAAGAGGAAGAAGCAACTAACTCACTTTGCTAGGGAAGATATGGAGTGGAAGAGGGTGCACCAGGCAAGCATTCAGCAGAGTACTCTAATTCTATTCAAGTAATTACTTTGAAAGAAATAAGTGAAAGAAGTTTAACTATTACTTACAATTTTGTCATAAAAGTCTTTGGGAAGTTTGGAAAGAATTTCTACAGCTTCTAAAAGCTCATAAGCATCTATCTGTGGTACCTCATCACCATCATCACCACCTTCAAGAAGAAAAACAAAACAAACCTTAAAAATGGTTAGAATTATTTTACTTATCAGTTATCAGTCCTTTCACACCCTGATGAAATTTTAATAGAGAAGGGATCAGAGTTATTAAAGCTACATGCAACTTATATTTGATTAAAGGCAGTCCTGCAAAATATGCCTAATGAATGCAAGATTCTTGTGGCAGTGCCAGTTCTTGCTAATTTTTGCAGAAACCAGCGTTTAAAATTGGCTTACCTCCTTCAGCATCTCCACCAGCAGACTGTTGTTGTTCCAATTTAGCTTCTAGTTCTTGTTGGGAACGAAGAAATCGACTAGGTCTAGGAGCACTTGTTGGCAGTTTGATCCATTCTTCTTCTAGTTCTTTCAACTGCAAATATCACATAATATTTAAATAACATCTGCATCTCCACCATTAATTAACATACTTAATACTTACATTTATTGACATATCAGGACCCAATTTCTTTCTTTTTCTTTTTTTTTTTTTTTTTTTTTTTT
>NW_016107373.1:931815-934709 GCF_001604975.1 Cebus imitator | reverse complement strand
TTTGAGACAGAGTTCCGCTCTTGTTACTCAGGCTGGAGTGCAATGGCGCGATCTCGGCTCACGGCAACCTCCGCCTCCTGGGTTCAGGCAATTCTCCTGCCTCAACCTCCTGAGAAGCTGGGATTACAGGCACGTGCCACCATGCCCAGCTAATGTTTTGTATTTTCAGTAGAGACGGGGTTTCACCATGTTGACCAGGATGGTCTCAATCCCTTGACCTCGTGATCCACCCACCTCAGCCTCCCAAAGTGCTGGGATTACAGGCTTGAGCCACTGCACCCGGCCAACAAGTCCCACTTTTTAAGACATTCTCATTAGTTCATGAATTCGGATATATTTGCATTAAACCAACTGTAATAAAAAGCCAGAAAGAATGTACTTCACACAGACAGTAAGTTCTGCCACCCAACAGAATTGGAGAGAAAGTAAGCTATGCTCAGAATAACTGATTTCAAATTTAAGAATGAAAAATAATTAAGTTTAAGGATAGAATACCAACAATGATAGGAAGAAAATATTTTCATATGAACCTTGTGCAAAAGCAACCAGAAAACTTCTTACCTGGACAGAGTTTATATTCTGTAACGGGGGTCGCAGAGCATCCCGAATCCATCTGTAAATCTCCACAGCAATTAGTTTGGCTTCATCTCGAACAGCCTTCTCTCGAGACTCAAAGAGTTTTGGCAACACTTTGATAATTGGCTTAAGCAAGATGATTTTGGAACCGAATTCACTACAAGTAAAAAATTGGAGAAGAAACTGTTAACATGCAATGCACTTGGGTAAAACATTAGCTTTTCTTCATTCAAACATAGTTCCATATTTATATATTAGAAGAATTAATGTAAGTTCAGTTTTTTTTAAGCAACAAAAGAAAAGGAATTCATAACTGCTTACCTACTTAGGTGTTGTTCTTCCAAGAATATTATTTAATGTGTAGGGTCCAAAACAATACAACCATTTTAAAACAAACTTTCTAAGTAAACAGACTAGGATTAAAACCTATAAAGGATAAACACGTATAATACCCTTTTTTTTTTGAGATGGCGTTTCGCTTGTTGCCCAGGCTGGAGTGCAATGGCGTGATCTTGGCTCACTGCAACCCCTGCTTCCTGGGTCCAAGTGATTCTCCTGCCTCAGTCTCCCAAGTAGCTGGGATTACAGGCATGCACCACCACACCTGGCTAATTTTTGTATTTTTAGTAGAGATGGGGTTTCACTATGTTGGCCAGGCTGGTCTCAAACTCCCAACCTCAGGGGATCCACCTGCCTCGGCCTCCCAAAGTGCTGTGATTACAGGTGTGAGCCACCATGCCCAGCAAATACCTTAAATACATATATATATACACGTAAAAGCTTACAAACTAGTTTATAAATATTTAGATGAGTGAAATCTACTTTTAGTAAACCTTTAATAGCTCCTATAATTAAAGTAATTCATTGACCTAGATAGATCACAAATCCCGGCAGTTTATATTTCATTCCCGACTTTGTGGCTATCACGCTACAACTCTGGGCAACTTAAATCTTTCTTTGGTTCAGTTTTCTATGGGGAAAATAGTTGCACTTTGACTCCTTTCAAACGCATATTTGGCAGAGCGCGGTGGCTCACGCCTGTAATTTCAGCACTTTGGGAGGCTGAGGTGGGTGGATCACCTGAGGTCAAAAGTTCAAGACCCAAAGTGCTGGGACTATATAGGCATATGTCACTGTTCCTGGCCTTAATTATTATTATTATTTTTGAGATAGGGTCTCGAGCTCTGTTACTCAGGCCGGAGTACAGTGGCATAATCATAACTCACTGCAGCCTCACCTCCTGGGCTCAAGCAATCTTCCTGCCTCCTGAGTAGATGGGACTGCAGGCGCAATAAGAAAATGATTTTTATTAAGATATCTGGCTTGGCTGGGCGTGGTGGCTCATGCCTGTAATCTCAACACTTTGGGAGGCTGAGGCGGGTAGATCACAAGGTCAGGAGTTCAAGACCAGCTTGGCCAAGATGGTGAAACTCTGTCTCTACTAAAAATACAAAAATTAGCCAGGTGCCGGTAATCCCAGCTACTCGGGATGCTCAGGCAGAGAATTCCTTGAACCCAGGAGGCAGAGGTCGTAGTTAGCCGAGATCACACCACTGTACCCCAGCCTGGGGCAACAGAGCAAGATTCCATCTCAAAAAAAAAAAAAAAAAAAAGTACCTGGCTATGGCTATGTATATAGTTTAAGTACAAATATCATGAGAATAACCTACATAATCTCTAAGATTTCCTTTAAAATGTTCTTTATATTATTAAAAAGTGACATTTCAACTTGGCTCAGCTAACCTTTAAGATTAAAGAAAAAAAAAAAAGAAATCAGGCTGGGCGTGGTGGCTCATGCCTGTCATCCCAGCACTTTGGGAGGCCAAGGCAGGTGGATCACCTGAGCTCAGGAGTTCGAGACCGGCCTGAGCAACATGGAGAAACCCTGTCTCTAGTAATGATACAAAAATTAGCTGGGCATGGTGGTACATGCCTGTAATCCCAGCTACTAAGGAGGCTGAGGCACGAGAATTGCTTGAACCCGGGAGGCAGAGGTTGCGGTGAGTCAAGATTGCGCCATCGTACCCCAGCCTGGACAACAAGAGCAAAACTCTGTCTTAAAAAATAATAAAAAAGGAGGAAAAAAATAAAAAGTAAGAAATTATAGTGGCAATAAACCATTTTGTTTTAGGGATATTTAACATGGTTCCTGAAGAACCCACCATTTGAGATTTCTTTTTTTCTTTCTTTTTTTCTTTCTTTTTTTTGAGATGGAGTCTCACTCTGTCACCCAAGCTAGAGTGCAGTGGTGTAATCTTAGCTCACTGCAACCTCTACCTCCAGGGTTCAAGTGATTTTCCGGCCTCAGCCTCCCAAGT
>NW_016107373.1:907404-931133 GCF_001604975.1 Cebus imitator | reverse complement strand
AAATATATTACTATAGAAAACACAAAAGGGTACTAGAAGCCTGTTTTAGGTACCACAGAATGTTTCTGGTCATCTGAAGATCTTACTAACAAAGCTTTAGCAAGTACTGGAACCCATGATTGAGCAGTTTGGCCTCAAGGCTGTTGAGGATCCCAGAGAGCTACCTAGTTCCACTATGGAATCCAAAATGCTTCAGGACAAATAAAGAACCATGTGGGGACAGGACTATATAACAACATCTGTGAGGAAAACACGGTATATATCTAACTTGTTATTTTCCTAGCCTTATTTTCCCAGTTAGCTAAAAAATGAAATAACCAGAGTGTACAGCACACCAGACTAGAAACTTCTAATTTAAAGTAGGAGATTACAGGCAAGGTGCAGTGGCTCATGTCTGTAATCCCAAGCACTTTGGGAGGCTGAGGCAGGATCACCTAATGCCAGGAGTTCCAGACCAACCTGGTCAACATGGTGAAACCCCATCTCTACTAAAAATACAAAAATTAGCTGGGCGTGGTGGTGCTTGCCTGTAGTCCCAGCTACTAAGGAGGCTTGAGGCACAATAATTGCTCGAATCCAGGGGTGGAGGTTGCACTGAGCTAAGATCGCGCCACTGCACTCCAGTCTGAGTACAGCGTGAGACTCTGTCTCAGAACAACAACAACAAAGATTATAGTATATTTTTCAAATTCAGACATTACTAAGGACACAAAAGATTTACTGATATAAGCACAGTTCTGATAACTAATACAATTCACTAAACTTCTAAGATAACAGGATGAGCATACTATTTACTATTCACAAAAACATCTGCTTGCTATACCACAAGAATCTAAGCAGAAGTCAAATTTTATAGAAGTACATAATGAACAAAGAAAAAAACAATATTAAAGACCTATAAATCAAAGACTGTTCAATAAAATTCAAGAGTTTTTATACTTTCAAAGAAGATAAAGACTAGAGGAAACATTTTTCTCCAAGATGTAGATAATACGTAAAATCACAAGAGAGGTGAATTGGATGATCTTCATTCCCTGAGGATTTCACTAGAGCTGCTTTCTAAAATATCTCATATAGACAGTACTTGGGGACAGGATATCAGATTAGAAGAACTGCCAAATCTGAACAAACTAGTGATCTGTCTAATTAAGATTTCCATAGCAAATTACAGCCACTTGTTCCTGAAAGAGATCCTATTCATGAAAAATTTCATGCCCAAACATCAAGAAAGTCTAGGGTTAAAAATAACTTATTATATAGGGGCCGGGCGCGGTGGCTCACGCCTGTAATACCAGCACTTTTGGAGGCCGAGGCGGGTGGATCACGAGGTCAACAGATCGAGACCATCCTGATCAACATGGTGAAACCCCGTCTCTACTAAAAAAACCACAAAAAATTAGCTGGGCATGGTGGCGCGTGCCTATAATCCCAGCTACTCAGGAGGCTGAGGCAGGAGAATTGCCTGAACCCAGGAGGTGGAGGTTGCGGTGAGCTGAGATCGCGCCACTGCACTCCAGCCTGGGCAACAAGAGCGAAACTCTGTCTCAAAATAAATAAATAAATAAAATAAAAATTAAAAAATAACTTATTATATAAAAGTTATTTTTCTATTTGCTGTCATTGCGCTTCTCTTTAAAGGCATATAACATTTGCTTCTACTTTACTAAAAAGGCACCTAAATAAAGGTCTACATCTTCAGCCAACATCTCAAAGTATAGATTTCGACAATCTATACTTAAGGACAGCAAGAGAAAACGAGCTGCTTAAATACCCTGAGCAGTTTTCCAACAAAAGGCCAGTACTTTTTTTGGCAGTGCTTTTCCACCAAAGGCCAATTTTAAAAATGTATGTATGTATGTATGTATGTATTTTTTGAGACACAGTCTCACTCTGTTGCCCAGGCTGGAGTGCAGTGGGGCGATCTCAGCTCACTGCAACCTCTGCCTCACGGATTCAAGTGATTCTCCTGCCTCAGCCTCCCTAGTAGCTGGGATTATAGGCGTGCGCCACCACGCCCAGCTAATTTTTGTATTTTTAGTAGAGACGGGGTTTCACCATGTTGGTCAGGCTGCTCTTGAACTCCTGACCTCGCGATCTGCCTGCCTCAGCCTCCCAAAGTGCTGGGATTACGGGTGCGAGCCACCACACCCAGCTATTTATTTATTTTTGAGATGGAGTCTTGCTCTGTCGCCCAGGCTATAGTGCAGTGGTGTGATCTCGGTTCACTGTGACCTCCGCCTCCTGGGTTCAAGTGATTCTCCTGCCTCAGCCTCCTGAGTAGCTGGGATTACAAGCATGTGTGACCATATCTAGCTGATTTTTTTTATTTTTAGTAGAGATGAGGTTTCACCATGTTGGCCAGTCTGGTCTCGAACTCCTGACCTCACCATCTGCCAGCCTCAGCTTCCCAAAGTGCTGGGATTATAGGTGAGCCACTGTGCCTGGCCGTATTTATTTATTTTTAAAGAGACAGGGTCTTGCTCTCTCACCCAGGCTGAATTGCAGTCGCGCAATCACAGCTCACTGCAGCCTAGAACTGCTAAGCTCAAGGAATCCTCCCACCTCAGATTCTTTTTTATAGTGGCAGAGGTCTCACCATCTTGCCAAGGCTGGTCTTGAACTCCTGGCCTCAAGTGATCCTCCCAAAACAGCCTTCCAAAGTACTAGGATTACAGGCATGAGCTGACACCCCTAGCTGAAAAGCCCAATTCTTGATCTGATAACAGGTCAGAAATCTCATCTTCATTAGAAAGGGATTCAGATAAAATAACTACACAACACACTGGAAGGCTAAAATGAGTCAACATGAAGTGCCACACTTGGGGAATGATTTTCCTTTTTCAGGTTACTTTCTTGTTTGTTTTGGCATGTCAAGTCAAATTCTGCAGTTTCCATTTCTGTTTAAACCAGGAATCCAAATTCAATTGAGATATTCTAGTTCAGGGGTCCCTAAACCCTGGGCTGTGGACTAGTATGGTGCCTGTTAGGAACCAGGTGCAGGCAGAGCAGGAGGTGAACAGCTGCCAAGTAAGCATTACCACCGAGCTCTGCCTCCTGCCAGATCAGCAGGGCATTAAGGTTTTCATAGGAGTGTGAACCCTACTGAGAACTGCACATGTGAGGGAAGGAGGGAAGGGTGCATGCTCCTTATAAGGTGGAACAATTTCATCTCAAAACCAACCCCCATACAATTCTTCCACGGAAAAATCGTCTTCCACGAAACTGGTCCCTGGTGCCAAAATGGTTGGGGACTGCTGCTCCAGTTAACAGAGCTAAAACAAAAAGTCTTACCTTAAGGCTTTCCTCAGTGTCTCTATACAGGCCACTATGATCTTGGGGTTCTTATTGTCCAAGCCTTTCAGGAGCTCTTCTTGAACAGCCTCTCCTTTCTCAATCTCTATGTACATAAGACAGATCTCTATGCCCAGCTCCTTGGCTTTGGCTTTTGGTTGGTTGAACACCTTACTTACAACGCCTGACACAACTTCTCCTGTGGTTCTGTAATACATATTATAAAGAACAAAAACCCCACTTTATAGTAAGAATTGGAAAAAGGTCATGGAATGGGGGTATACAAGTACTTTAACAAATGTTGGAAATACAGTGATTGAGTCTTTAATTTTTAAATTTATGTTCAAGAATATTTTAAAAACTTGCGTTAACCATAAAATTTTAAGACATGTCATAGCAGGCACAGTATCAGTTTATAAATGTAAAAATTCAAACAAAAAAGCAAAGATCCCTTGAAATACCACCACCCAGAGAAAACTCCTTTCAACTTTTTGATATCCCTCCTTCCACACCTTTCTCTAAGTGTGTGTGTATATGGATATACAAATAAACTTTACAAAATTAGGGTTACAAAATGCTTGCTTTTAAATTTTTTATATGAAATTTATATTAATTTATATTAAATTTCTTGTGCTGTCACCCAGTTGGAGTACAGTGGTAGGATTTTAGCTCACTGTAACCTCAAACTCCTGGGCTCAAGTGATCTTCCTGCCCCAGCCTCTTGAGTAGCTTGGACTACAGGCACATGCTACTGCATGTGGCCAAAAGCATTTTAAAGTAATTTTAAACACCTTTTAGAAAAAGAGAATTTCTTCACAAAGGGAATAGATATGAACATTTAATAACAAAAGACTGTTCTTTACTGCGTGATAAGACTTTACAGTAACTTTATTGCTTTGCATCTCTTCTAAATGAAATGAAACCTATACTACTAGGAATTAGAAGAACTGAGTGGGTTGAGATTACATGCAGCATTTATCAAAAAACAGCCTCTGGTATTAGAAGAGAAATTAAAAAGTGATAGTTTTTAAATTTTGAGACAGAGTTTTGCTCTTGTTGACCAGTCTGGAGTGCAATGGCAGGATCTTGGCTCACCACAACCTTCACCTCCCGGGTTCAAGTGATTCTCCTGTCTCAGCCTCCTGAGTAGCGGGAATTATAGGCATGTGCCACCACGCCCGGCTTATTTTGTATTTTTAGTAGAGACAGGGTTTCTCCATGTTGGTCGGGCTGGTCTCGAACTCCTGACCTCAGGTGATCCGCCTGCCTCGGCCTCCCAAAGTGCTG
Source organism: Cebus imitator (assembly GCF_001604975.1). Classification (NCBI taxonomy): domain Eukaryota; kingdom Metazoa; phylum Chordata; class Mammalia; order Primates; family Cebidae; genus Cebus; species Cebus imitator. Next base: position 926,555 of record NW_016107373.1, on the reverse strand, counting down.
GGATTACAAATATGAGCCACCACGCCCGGCCATAAAAACTGATAGTTTTATTAATGGTAAAGGAAACCCAGTGATGCGGAAATAATGATGTTGAATTAATGATGACCTTTATTGGTATAATCTTTTAAGTAAGTCAAGTATATATTTCTTGTGCAATTAAGTCAAGTGTTTCAACTGTTTTTTGTATGGAGGGTTCCTTTCAATGACACAGAAAATCAGGTCTATGAGGTATGGGAGAGTAGAATGACTAGAAATCTGTCATTCACAGATCAAGTTAAATAGGCCAGGAGTCACTGAGGTTTAGTCAGCATTACCTCCCCTAAGAAATAAAAATGCCCTAATGAATACAGGGAGAAAGACGTGATTCAAAGATCACCTACCTAAGAACGCTTGTAAAAAATTTAGTTTTTTATAATGCCCAAATGTCTTCAATGAAATTCTGGTAATTCCTTTGCTGACGATCTCTCAGTTTCTTTTTGAAGTTACTAAAGATTCTTTCTTTAGTTAAGAATAACTCCCATACAAAAAGCTTAAAGAGAAAACCACTTGCTCATCAAACCTTAAGGTAAACCCTCAATATTTTATTTCTCTTAGACCATTTAGATTTCTGAGAATAAAGACTGAATGAAAAACAAATATCAAAGAACTATGAAAGTAAGACAATTCATCTATGCTAAAACTGCTAGTAACTAAGGATAGTGATTTACAAACATACATAATCTATGTAACACCAAACAGGGGTTTTTATCAGTAAAGTTAGAAAGATAGTACTTACTTTCCTGCTACATGGGCATTTTCAACATAAACAAGTGCAGCTTCTAATCCTTTCAACTGAACCACTGCATTGGAATCAGTGACAAATTTTTTGATCAATCCTAAAAATTTGGACCATTCTGGGCTCTTTTCATCCTTTATTTTCTGGAAGATCTTCAGGGCCTCTTCATACCCACTTAACCTTGCTTTCCACAGCTAAAAGAAAAGTAGTATTTTGAAACAAAACAGAATTTAATGATATTATCATCTACTGCTAATTCTCGGGGGGAGGGTGTGACAGTAAAAATGAATACCCTGTGTCAGGCAATTTGAACAAAGGGCCTCAAGACTTAGAAATGAAAAAAGGGTTTAGGAAATTGGCAGTTTTCAAAAAAGATTAGCTAATAAACTTCTTACAAGTATTTATGGTTTATGATACTCTTCCAAGGCCACCTAAAATTCATAATAGGCCATTACAAATGACTCTCGCATTGTATCTAAGAATTAGTTATTATTTCTTTAGAATATGATATTAAAGATGTGACAACTCAAACATGAGAAATCACCCTGATGAAACTGCCCTATCTCCAAGGTACATGCTGTTTTTTGGTTCTATTTTTGTATAATCATTAGGCAGCTTTACACTATACTGTATATTAATTTCAGCTAGTAGATTTCAGACATTTTTACTAAGGTATTCTTTCTTCATTAATTTATTCAACAGGTGTTTAGTAAATAAAAATCAATTCTGCTCTGGCCCTTGTGGAGCTTATACTCCAGTAGGAGGGACATTAAGCAATCATACAAATATGTTTAAAATTAAGAAACCATTAAATGCTACAAAGGAGAAGAAACTTGGTGCTATGAAAGCATATATTATAAAAGGCTTAGTCTGTCTTAGTGTTAAGAAAAATTTTCCTGAGAAACTGGTAATTGAGCTGAGCCCTAAAAGATAGTTAGGAAAGGGTGGCAAAGGGGAAGAAAGAACATTCCAGAAGGAACAGTATACTCTAAGGCCCTATGGCAGCAAGGAATATGCTATTTCCCACTCCTATAAAGAAAGAGAAAGGAAGCATGGTACAAAATGAGCTGGAGAGGACTGGAAAAGGCCAGACCATGCAGAACTATGAAGGCCAAATAAAGATTCCACTCATTATTCTAAGAGCAATGGGAAAGCAATGAAATGATGTAGGGGCAGTTAAATGAGATGCTAGTTTATGGGATGATCAAATTTGTATTTACTGTGTTAGGCATTAGGCATTAGTAAAGAATTAGATGTTTGTCCTCAACACTACTAGATTACAGAGACAGAAGGATTGACATATGATTGAAAAACAAATAATTTACATGTTATTTGTTTAAATGAAAATGTAATTTGGGGCAGGTGTTATGCTCACAGAAAAAACTGCTCCTTCTAAGGAAAGAATGCTTCCTAACCCACTATAAGATGCTTTCATTAGGAAGAAGGCATTACCTATTCTGCAACAATTAGAGTAAAGTATAACCTAAATTAACATCATAAGTGTACATTTACTAACCAATTTAAACAAGGTTTATTTATTTTTTTAATTGGGCAACATCTCATTCTATAAAGCAGAATGAGTGTTTCCTAAACCAGATTTAACATCTCTATTCTTTAAGTTTCAAAAACACATAAGTGCTCAAAACCCGTGTCTTCGACTTCGTCTATGCAACAATTTAGTATGTTTCTTACCTAAACCCCAAAATCAACAAAATAAAAAAAAAAAAAAAAAAAAAAAAAAAAAATACGCAAAAAAAAAAAAAAAAAAAAAAAAAGTACCAAAAAAAAAGTACCACATAAGATTGAAAAACTCTTAGCACATATTAACCAATCAAAAATTGGAAAATCTTTAACAGATTTATTTATTTTGTCTGCTCCTTTCAGTGAGAAAATACATTATCTACCAAGAAAAGCATTATACATAGTTACGATTCTGAATAAGTTCCAAAATTCTCCCCAAAATTTGTTTTGTTGCAATTCAATGTACTACATACCAACAATTTCTATGCTAATTAAAATAAAAACCAACTATTTGAAGAGCTACATGTTGATTTTTGAAATGGTATTCAGCCTTGGCTAAGTAATTCTATAGGATGAAGGAGCGGTTCTGTGGAGAACATAGGGACCATGGTTCCAAATTTCTACTCTACATAGGTAGAACTGTATGTATACAACTGTGTAGGTTAGTATATTTTATTCAGTATTTTTAGTAATTAACCATAAATCTTGAATACTCAGATTCAAAACAAACTTTAAAAGAACCGTGAAGAATATACAGTGGTTAACCTGAGGATTTTCAGTAGAATAAATTTACAAGAAGAAATGGAATTCTAAAATCTACCAAATGGTAGCTATTTGCAGTTTTCAAAATGATTAAAAATGAAAGAAACTAGAGATATAGTTAGGGAAAAAAAATAAGATAATCTGAAAGGATACCCACAAAATAATGACATGATATGATAAATTGTCTCGCTAGCTTAAACTAGAAAAGAAAGATCGGTAGATTCTGAGGGTAGATATTGGAATCCAGATTATATAGATCAAAGAACCTAAAAAATGCTGGAGTTCTAAGGCCACATTCAGAACACATCTCCAAAGAAGAGTCTCTAATAAAATATTAATAGGCACTTAGGTACCAGAAGTATATTGTACTGTATACAGGAGATGACAAAACTAGTCAGTTACTAACTTTTTACAGATACCACTTACTTTTCACTAATATATTTTCTTTGAATTATTTCCAGAGACAAAAAAATTTTTAGTTGAGCTAGAGAAACCTATTTTTAATAAGAAAAAGTAACATATATCTAACAAGGCATCAGTATTTTTGAAACTGCCAATGTTTTCACAGGCTTCTAAGTAAGATGACAGTGTAAGTGCTGACAAAACAAGCCAATGACACTGAAAATCAAATTCCAGAAGAGTCTTACCTTGTGTTCACATTTCTGATCAACTGGCAGTTTCAACCACTCACTGTCATCTCCCATTGTGCTTCCAGGTTTTCCTTAGAATTAAAAGTAAGAATCTGGTCAGATAAAGGTAGATACTTATTTACTCTAGCAATCAGGCAGTCTCTTAAGACAAAAATAACTTTTCTTAGATTATTATCTTATTCATGCAACAAGAAGAGTAAAAATCCCATTCTTCGGTCAGATGCCCACTTAGTTCAATTAATACAACTTAAAAAAAAAAAAAAATCACTCAAGACTGCACACAGTGGGTCACGCCTGTAATCCCAGCACTCTGGGAGGCTGAGGTGGGCAGATCACCTGAGGTCAGGAGTTCAAGACCAGTCTGGTCAACATGCTGAAACCCCTCTCTACTGAAAATACAAAAATTAGCTGGGCATTGTGGCGCATGCCTGTAGTCCCAGCTACTCGGGAGGCTGAGGCAGGAGAATTGCTCGAACCTAGGAGGTGAAAGTTGCAGTGAGCCGAGATCATGCCACTACACTCCCACTTGGGCAACCGAGTGAGACTCCATCTCAAAAAAATAAATAAATTGCACTGGTACAGTGGCAAAAGAAAAAGAAAATAAATGAATAAATAAACAAAGTCCCTCAAAAAATCTAAATCTAAATATAAATATAAAAATATTCCAGCCTAGGCAACATGGTGAAACCCGTCTATACTAGAAATACAAAAATTAGCCAGGCATGTAGTGTGTGCCTGTAGTCCAAGCTATCCAGGAAGCTGAGGTGGGAGAACTGCTTTAGCCCAAGAGACAGAGGTTGCAGTGAGCTGCGATCATGCCACTACACTCCAGCATGGGCAACAGAGCAAGACCCTGTCTCAGAAAAATCCAAAAATCTGTTTTTAAAAAAATGATGCTTATATTTTCCCAAATGGAACTTCTTAGATATAAAACAAAGCTAGAATAAAGCTGAATTGCTGAGCTATTTGGCCTTTTAAAAAGCCAAGAAAAAAGTTTTGGAGAAAGTCATACTTCCACCTAGAATTACTTATAGAAAATAATATGGAAAAATGTTGATCCTGCCAAGCTCCCTATCCAATTCTAGCAAACATGACCAATCAATGTGTACATAAATGAGTACAAAATTAAATCCCTGAATGAACTTTTATACATATTCTTTATGTAAACCATTTTTTTTTTTTTTTTGAGACAGATTCTCACTCTGTCACACAGACAGGAGTGCAATAGCGCTATCTCGGCTCACTGCAACCTCCGCCTCCTGGGTTCAAGCGATTCTCCTGCCTCAGTCTCCTGAGTAGCTGAGACTACAGGCGTGTGCCACCATGCCCGGCTAAATTTTTGTATTTTTCATAGAGATGGGGTTTCACTATGCTGGCCAGGCTGGTCTTGAACTCCTGATCTCTTAATCTGCCTGCCTCAGCCTCCCAAAGTGCTGGGATTATAGACATGAACCACTGTGCCTGGCCATAAAGCATTTGTTTTTACTGAGGTTTATACTCAACATCCTTTTAATAACTTTATGTTACCTATCTTTTTTTTTTGAGACAGTGCCTTGCTCTGTCATTCAGGATGAAGTGGAGTGACATAATCTCAGCTCATTGCAAACTCTGCCTCCCAGGCTCAAGAGATCCTTCCACCTCTGCCTCCTGAATAGCTAGGAGTTGCTAGGACTGCAGGTGTGCACCACCACGCTCAGCTAATTTTTAAATTTTTTGTAGAGACGAGGTCTTGTTATATTGCCCAGAGTGGTCTCAAATGCCTGGGCTCAAGCAATACCACCAATCGTGAGCCAACATACCTATGCTATCTATCTAGACAACACCTTTTTTCCATTATTATAAAAGTAATGTGTGTTAACTGCAGAAAATTTAGTAACTACAGAAAAAAGGTAAGTATTAAAACACAATTTCACTACCACCTAATAACCATGATGAACACTAAAGTATGTATCCACTTGACTCCTTCCAGTTTTTTTTCAATACACATGTAGTATATAAATTAAATGAAAAAGAGAAGCATAATCCTCTTATAACATTTTTCTTACATGATTACAAACATTTTCCCAGATTTGAGAATATGATGTTTAAAGTCTACAGAACACTCCATTTCAAGAATGTACCATAATTACCAACCCTATTACTGGACTTTTAAATTGTTTCCAATTTTTTTCTTTTTTGAGACAGGGTCTCACTCTGCCACCCAGGCTGGAGTGCAGTGGTGTGATCCCAGCTCACGGCAACCCTGACCTCCCAGGCTCAAGCAATTCTCCCAACCTGCACCTCCTGGGTTCAAGCAATTCTTTTGCCTCAGCTTCCCAAGTAGCTGGGACTATAGACGTGTCACCATGCTCAACTAATTTTTTTAGTTTTTGCAGATATGGGGGTCACTATGTTGCCCAGGCTGGCCAATTTTTCAATATTATAATAACACAGACAAGGTCCTGCTTAATTCTCCATCCCTAGTTCTGGCCCGATATAAAATATGTTTTCAATAAATATTTGCTTATTGAATATATAATACTCTGGTAGTATCTATTCTGAATCAAGCACTGTGCAAAGTACTTTTTAAACATGTTAATTCACTTTGTACTAACATCATCTACATGAAATAAAGATATTCTCCTCATTTTACATACTAGGCTTGCAAAGATTAAGTAACCTGCCAAAACAATTAAACTAAGATTCAGAGTCCATGCTTCTTCCTTCACGTCTTATTCCCTCCCATCACAAAGAAGAAAATATCCCAGAGAAAGAATTGTAAAAGCTTATTAGGATATGTGGAAGGAACTTTCATTAAGACTTCTCTCCAATATCCCTAGGATGGCCATGAAACAGCAGCAGTGTAATTTAAAGGAGCCAAGTCTTAATAGAGAATCTCAGGAACTCAAATACAGCAATGATGGGAGACAGAATAGTACAACAGTTTGGAAAACAATATGGCATTATCAGATAAGAATGCCCTACCATCCAGCAAACCCATTTCTAGCTATACAGTCTAGAAACTGATGCAAATTACACCAGAAGTCCTATACAGGGATAGTTATAGCAATGTTCTTTGCAATAGTCAAAAACTGGAAACACCTCACATGTTCAACAAACTGTGCTTTTCTTTTTTCTTTTTTTTTTTTTGAGATGGAGTCTCACTCTGTCACCCAGGCTGGAGTGCAGTGGTGCGATCTCAACTCACTGCAACCTCTGCCTTCCGGGTTCAAGCAATTCTCCTGCCTCAGCCTCCTGAGTAGCTGGGGTTACAGGCACATGCCACCATGCCCAGCTAATTTTTTGTATTTTTAGTAGGGATGGGGTTTCAACATATTGGCCACGCTGGTCTCAACTCCTGACCTTGGACTCCCAAAATGCTGGGATTATAGGCATGAGCCATAGTGCCCGGCTCAAACTGTGCTTTTCAAACTCAGGACCAGTCTTTCCCTCTTCACCCCCATCAACTGAATACTGGTATCTCTGTAAAATACAATAAAAATTATTAGATCTGTGTATTTTTTTTTTTTTTTTTGAGACGGAGTTTCGCTCTTGTTACCCAGGCTGGAGTGCAATGGCGCGATCTCGGCTCACCGCAACCTCCGCCTCCTGGGTTCAGGCAATTCTCCTGCCTCAGCCTCCTGAGTAGCGAGGATTACAAGCACGCGCCACCATGCCCAGCTAATTTTTGTATTTTTAGTAGAGACGGGGTTTCACCACGTTGACCAGGATGGTCTCGATCTCTTGACCTCGTGATCCACCCGCCTTGGCCTCCCAAAGTGCTGGGATTACAGGCGTGAGCCACCGCACCCGGCCTAGATCTGTGTATTTTTTAAGTTGAATGCCAAATGGTCCAGCTGCTGTGAATGCTAAATGGTCTAGCTGCTGTGTAAAACCATTTGGAAGTTTCTCAAAAAGTTAGAGTATCATATAGGGATGAACAGACTGATCTTAATTTTATAAACAGCAGAAACCAAGTTTTTGCTAAATAGTAGAGCTTGATGCCTAAAAAGCAAATAAAATTGCCAACAAAGAAAAGCATTAATAAAATTAATTTGAACCATATACAATGTTTGCTATGGTTTATTTGCTCTAGTCCCTACTAAATACACATATTCAGAAATTTCAATTATTCAGGGCTCTCAGGAGATTTTATCCCAGTCTAAAACAAAGGAAAAGGCAAGGAGGCGAGCTAAAATAAATATGTTTTACAGAAATATTATAATCATATACCATTGATCTAAAAATGTCTTCCTAAGAGCTCAAATACCATATAGTCCACACTGTCGCTGAAAAGGTTTAGAGGTAATTGTTTATTTTTAGACTGGAGGTTAAGAAATGTTTTCAAGGTTATACATGAAGGTAGAACTTAGAATAAATTCCAAATTGTCTGATTTTTCAGTTTAGTGTTCAAATAAATAACAAATTGCCTATTAAACAGGCATTATATATCCCATCATAAAAGAGATCCCCAAATCTACTCATTTCCTCGCTAACCAACCAGTTAAAAATAAGGGACAGAGAGATTAAGTCATGAGAAATATTAGAGTTGGGCCCAGAACCTACGTCTCCCACTTCTCAGTCTACATCTCTTCCCTACAACACATGGGCCCAAGTGTGGTGTCTTTTTAGTTTAAATTCCTGTATTTTGACAGTCTATAAGAGTAATTACAGAGCTACTATACAGATTATTTTCTCTTCTACTTAGAAAGAAGCATTGGCAGTACAACTATTTTAGGCAAATTCCCAAGCTCTTGACCTACAAAAGTTCTTCACTATCACAATACAAGAGATCTGGAACTATGATTACCATTCCTGGACTCTCACTTCTGGCTAAGGAGATGCTATTGCAGAAGCATAGAATGGTTCTAATAGCAGTTTGAGAAAAAAATCTGCTTCATCAAAAAGCAACCCCTTTGAATGATTACTGAGTGTCATGACAGAGCCATTAAAAAAAATTATTTAAAAAACGCATATATATGCCCAGAAATCTACTTAAACCATGTCTAGGAAGGACAACAAGATTAAAGAAATATAACAACCATGTAGCTGTCAAAAAGAATTTAAAATTTTTATTACTTAGCCAAAATCTGACAAAATCCCATCTCTTGAGTAGCAGGTGGCAAAACTGACAAGACTTTCTCTCAAATTAAAAAAACCTCACTGTTTCCAGGTATTTTCCATTAACAAGGACAAGTGTTATCCTCTTGCTAGAGCATTCTGCATTGCCAGGGAGCCAGAAATCTGAACTGTTTTCCAGCAGGTTATCTCAAACTTTGTTGAGTTTGTTTTCTCATTCTTGGGATGGTGGCCTCCCACAAATTCCTTCAAAGAGGGAGAGGGATAACGAGCTATCTCTTTCACATTGTGCTCTTCCTATCATTAGGAAAGAAGGCTAACTGGACTCTTCCTAATAGATGATCACTGTCAACACATCCAAAAGGGAGAGAGGATACCAACACAGGCCTCTGGACAGACAGAAAGCTAAACCAGGCTGAGAATTAGGGCAACTCGGAGTTACTGCTCGACTGTACCAAGGTGGCTGAAAACCTAATGCTTACTCATCCCAAAGCTACCAAGGTCTTCAAATACCAGGCTAAGGATCCAAGGCCCAGAGCAAGTGATTCAGCTCCACCCATTCAGCTCAAATGGGTTAATACTCTGGTAAAAGCAACCCTCTCCTCACCCCAAGTAAGAACCAGGCTGGGGCAAGCCCAGGTCGTGGGCACTGCTCACCCCCTGCATACCCAAACAAGCACACTAGAGCTGCTGTCACCACCCAGAAGTAGAGCAGATGCCCTGGCTTTAGCTCACTGCAGCCGGCATTGTTTACGCTCTTTCATCGCCTTAGCCTCTGATAGGCCAGCAAAGTCCCCAGTACTGTCCACCAGGACTTCCAGCACGGTCGCGGGATGCTTGCCCCTTGCCCGCAGTTTGACACTTACGCTCCCTGGGAAGGGAGAGGTCAAGGGACCTAAGGTCCGAGCAGGATCGATCAGCAGGAATACCCGGCAGGCTGAGGCGGCGGCGGCAGCATTGGTGCTGCGGGCTGCTGGGAAACGCCTCCTCCGAGGGCGGGGCTCAGAGCGCCACTGTCAGAGTGCCCGCCCCACCCTCCAGTCCCCCTTTCTGCACACACTGAAAGCTTAAAGGGGCCGCAGTGTATCTTCGCCCAGAGGTTTGCAGGCCTCAGGCGTTGCTTCCAGGTCACAGGCTTTCCAAGGCAAGAGACATATGAAGGACCAACTAGGAAGACTGCTGCAGTTGGGTGGACCTCTTTTTTTGGTGGTGATACACATAATATTCCAGAAACAAAGGAGATGACCAGTTCTCACTATCACAGTCCTAATCCCTCCTCGAAGGGTTAAAAAAATTAAAGCAGGTAACAGCCAAATCAAGGTAAATACATATTCCTTCATTATATGTAAGCTTCTTACTCCATTAACCTCCCTTGGACTCGAGCAGTTCTTCAAATGTCAACTCAAAGGCCCAGAAAAGATCCTACAATGCTCTACCTCACCCATTCATGGACTTCCTTCTTTACAACACTGGAAGAATCCTGGACAATGATACAAGATAGGTAGGAAAGTAACAGAAGGTAAAATAGAAAAATACAAGCCTGGGTAACAAAGTGAGACCTCATCTCTACAACAAATAAAAAAATTAGCTGGGCATGGTGGTGCACACCTGTAGTCCTAGCTACTCGGGAGGCTGAGGTGAGAGGATTCCAAGCTAGGACTAGGCTGCAGTGAGCCAGATTGCACCACAGCACTCCACCCTGAACAACCGAACGAGACCCTAAGCCCATAAAAGAAAAAAGAACTTCCCCTTCGTGTGTGTAAACTGTGATCTTTCAAAAATGGACTTATAAGTCAATGTAAACAAATATACAAGCATGCCAAAACAATTGTAATGTGCAATCATAATTTAATACGAAGGCTTCTTAAGAAAATTGTAGTAGAAACAACAATATTTCAAGGAGTTGTCTTAGGGTCTGAGATCTCCAAAGGTTGGCAACTAGTTTTTTATTTTCTTTTTTCGTAGGAGGAGTTTGTCCTGAATCCTAGTTTACAAGGTTTGACTGCATTTTATGTCTCTCATCATACCAACAGGAAAGATATGTGCTTTTTAAAGTCTGTATTACTCCATCTAATTTAGATGAATCAATACACCTCCTTAAATCCGTAGGCCATCATTAGATCAGTATGGAAATCAATGTAATAAGGTTAAGAACCATTTGTAAGTAAACCAATGTCTCCTATCCCGAACAAGAGTTCAAGCAGAAATTTAAGAATCCAAAGGATAGGAATGAAGAGTCCTCCACCAGGGAGCAGACTCAGGTTACTCTTATTCTGAAGGTTTTAGAGAACCCTAAGCTAAAGTTGCTAAGTATAGTTTTCTTACTGGGGGAGAGGGGGTGGGAAACGGAGACTGTTTGCAGATCAGCCTTTTCATCAGATTGTGAATGCTTCAAGGGCAAGGGCTGGAATGTATCTTAATTATCTTTTTCTCCCAGCGTGTGATACAATATAAGTACCCAACAAATATTTATCACAAGAGGTATGACCCATACTTTCTGTTATACAGCAGTCTACTGACACAGGACTTCAGTTAACTGCAGTAAACACAGCACAGTGAGTGTATGTGTGCACGCACACACAAACGGATAATACCCTGTGCTGTGCTTATTAGTAAATTAAACATTTTAAATATTAGAGACAAAGATCTATTAACAGTCACCAAAAAAAAAAGCCAAATACTGTATGATCCCACTTTTATAAAGCATGCAGTCAAATTCATAAATTCATAGAACCAGAAAGTAGAATGGTAGTAACCAAAGACAGGGTGAGGGGGCGTGGCTGAGGAGGGGGATAAGAGAAATATTTAGATAAGAGTTTCAGACTAGCAAGATGAGAAAGTTCTGGAGATCTGTTTTATAACAATGTGAATATACTTAACACTATTAAAGAGTAGACTTAAAAATGTTTAAGATGGCAAATTTTATACTATTGTTTTTTGCCACACAGAAAAAATGAGACATTAATCTATACAAAAATTCCTTTGCAGATATTTAAAGAAAACAAAAGATAATATAGAAGACAGAAGTAAATATATACAGTAAAAATATACAGACCCTTGAACAACATGAATTTGAACTGCACAGGTTGACTTGCATGTGAATTTTCTTCTGCCCTTGTCACCCCTAAGACAGCGAGACCAACCCCGACTCTTCCTCAGCCTATTCAACATGAAGATGACAAGGATGAAGACCTTTATGATGATCTACTTCCATTTAATAAGTAGTAAATATATTTTCTATTTATTGGGCCACAAAATGAGACCTGTCTCTAAAAAAGAAATAAAAAATTAGCTGGGCATGGTGGTGCATGCCTGTTAGTCCCAGCTACTCGGGAGGCAGAGGTGGAAGGATCACCTGAGCCCAGGACTAGTGAGCCAAGAGTGCACCACAGCACTCCACCCTGAATGATGGAGCGACAAAAAATACTTTTTCCTTTTTCTGATTTTCTTATTTTTTCATTTTTCTGATTCTCTTAACGTTTGCTTTTCTCTAGTTTACTTTACTACAAGAATATAATATTTAATACATATAACCTACAAAATATGTGTTAAACAATGGTGTTATCAATAAGGCTTCTGGTCAACAGTAAGCTATTAGTAAAGTTTTGGGGAAGTCCAAAGTTATATGTGAAGCTTCAACTGCACAGGGGGATCCCTAACCTCAGCATTGCTCAAGGGTCAAATGTGCCAATGTGGAAGAAATCCATTAACTTTTAGGAAGAAATTTGCAAGACAGTACATGAAGTTTAATTCCGTTTATGTTCATATATATATATATATAAAATATGCCTCACATATACATTTACATATGCATTTGTGTAGGCTGATAATGACCCTCAAAGAGATCAGGTTGTAATCCCTGGAACCTGTAAATGTTACTTTATATGGAAAAACAGTCTTTGCAGATGTGATTAAATTAAGAATCCTGAGATAGGGAGATTACCCTGGATTATCTGGGTGGGTCCTAAAGGCAATCACATACATCCTTATGCATGAGACAGAGGGAGATTTGACACCATGGAGAAAGTGATATGAAGAGGGATCAGAGAAAGATTAGAACACGGTAGAGTAAGATGGCCACAGGCCTAGGAATGCCAGCAGCCATCAGAAGCTGGAAGAGGCAAGGAATGGATTCTTTCCTAAGGCCTCTGGAGGGAGTGTGGCCCTGATGACTGACATCTTGATGTAGGTCCATAAGACTCATTTCGAATTTCTGGCCTCCAGACTGTGAGAGAATAAATCCCATTGTTTTAAGCCACCAAGTTTGTGGTCATTTTGTTACAGCAGCCATAGGAAACTAGGACAACATTGTACATGTTTGAATACACATAAACATTTTCTGGAAGGATCTGTAGAGAATTGTTAACCATGTCTACTTCTGAGAACTGTGTCTAGGGGTTAAGCAAAAAAAATTTTAAAAAAACAAAAACTTTTACTTTTTACTTGAATACCCATCCATGCCTTCTGATTTTTAATAATGAGCTTCAGTGTCTTTTATAATAATGTTTTTATTTGTATTTTTATATTAATTTTTTCATTTACTTTTTCTTTATTTAGCTCTCACTTAAATGATAAATAATGCTTTTAAAAGCTTTAAAACTAAAATTCCCACTTAGAGCCTTGAAGCTGGATCATCTGTCCATACTCATCCCATAGGCTACACTTCACTTTCCCTCTTAACATTTTTTGTGTGCACGGTATCTCCTTCGAAAGAAGGAACGGAGTCTTATTCATTATCCCAGCAATGAGCATAGTACTTTGTACTCTAGTGTAAAATTTCTAAAATGGCACCATTTCATCAAGTCACAGAAGTCTTTTTGTTTTTTGAGACAGGGTCTTGCTCACTGCCCAGGCTGGAGAATGGTGGTGCAATCACCGTTCACGCTAGCCTCAACCTCCCAGGCTCAAGTGAGCCTCCTGCCTCAGCCTCCTGAGTAGCTAGGACTACTGGCACATGCGCCACCACATCTGTCTAATTTTTTTAATTTTTTGTAGAGACAGGGTCTCATTATGTGGTCCAAGCTGGTCTCGAACTCTCAGACTCAAGCAATCCTCCTGCCTTGGCCTCCCAAAGTGTTGATATTATAGGCATGAGCCACCCCACCTAGCAAAAAGTCTTAAATATACAATAAATGTATCTTTTTGTGTGTGTGTGTGTGTGTTTTTGAGACAGGGTCTTGCTTTGTTACTGAGGCTGGAGTGCAGTGGCATGAACACGGCTCACTGCAGCTTTGACCTCCTGGGTTCTGGCAATCCTCCTGCCTCAGTGTCTCATGTGGCTGGGACAACAGGTGTGCCCCACCATGCCCAGCTAACTTTTTTACTTTGTGTAGAGATGGGGGTCTCACCATCTTGCCCAGGCTGGTTTTGAACTCCTGGACTCAAGTGAACTACCTGCCTCCGCCTCCCAAAGGGCTGGGATTACAGGCGTAAACCACTGAACCTCGTCTTATAAAGAAAATCTTGTAGAATATGTATTTCAAATGTGTTGAGAAAACAAGATATATGTAATATAATTCTGAAGTAAATCCTTTTTCAAAGTGAAAAAAATCACTCAGTAAAACTATTTTGAAATTTTCTAAAATTTTTGCCACCGTTTTCCTAGTTAGTTACTTTTTTATTATAGGAGCCACTAAAAGAGAGGAATTTCATTTTTAGGATCTTTCACTTTGGCAAAGCCATGGCAGTACAACAGTTGCTTGAAGTAAATCTTACCATAGAAAGCTCTACTTGAGATTAAATTTAGTGTAAACCTGGAGTCATGCTGAGCTCTGAAGGTAGACAGAGTTGCAAACCTTGCTCTGCCACAAACTAGCAGATTCTCAGTTTTATTCAACTATTTTTCACAGACTTCTTGAGCACATATTACGTGCTAGGCACTGTCCTAAGCACTTCATATGTATTTACTCATTTAATCCTTAAAATTCCAAGTTGATATTATTATCCCTGTTTAATAATAAGGCAACTGAGGCACAGAGAGTAACTTGCCTAACATGACTCAACTAATTATTGCTGTAAAAATTATATGAGATTTTGCCTTGTACATGTTAAGAATTCCCTCCTTAGTCAGGCCACTGTAGTGGCATGCACCTGTAGTCTCAGCTACTCAAGAGGCTGAGGTGGGCGGACTGCTTGAACCCAGGAGGTCAAAGCTACAGTAAGCCATGATTGAGCCACTGCACTCCAGCCTGGGTGACAAAGCAAGACCATACCTCAAAAAAAAAAAAAAAAAAAAAAAAAAAAAAAAAAAAAAAAAAAAACAAAATTCCCCACAAATATTCATATTATTCTCCTGCCCCAAAAGTACAATTGTGCTTTTCAGATAATGTGAGGCTATTCGGTGTTAGATGCTCATCTAGATGCGGAGTATAGGTTGTGGACAACAATAGCCCTGGGGTGAAGTACAATGAGATAGTGTGATAGAGCAATCTAATCTAGAATGGGATGGGGGGATTCAGGGAAGGTCTCCCTATGAAAGTGATACTCAGGCTGAAAACTAAAGGAAATTAATAGGGATTAGCCAAGCAAAGGCAAAAACAGAGAATGTTTCAGGCATGTGTGTGGACCTCTGAAAGACATAGGCAAGAGTAAAGAACAAAAATATGACCCATGTGGCCAGACAAGAGAAAGGCTGACTGGAAAGGTTAAAATCAAACAAATCCAATGACTTTATGCAAGTAAGTACTAGTATTAACAGATTTCATGGCAAATACCAAGCACTCAGTAAACCACAGCTATCATTACTATATTATTATTATTGTTGTTATTATTTCCAATGGAGTTTCGCTCGTTACCCAGGCTGGAGTGCAGTGGTGTGATCTCGGCTCACTGCAACCTCCACCTCCTGGATTCAAGTGATTCTCCTGCCTCAGCCTCCTTAGAAGCTGGGTTACAGGCACCTGCCACCATGCCTGGCTAATTTTTATATTATTTTGTATTATTAGTAGAGATAAGGTTTCACCATGTTGGCCAGGCTGGTCTCAAAAGCCTGACCTCAGGCGATACGCCCACCTTGGCCTTTTACTATATTATTACAATCATCATCCCAGTGTCATTCAGAGACGTTAGTTGACTTCAGACGTAAGTCCTTTGGTGTAACAGCAGCCTAAATTGGCCTGTAATCCCAGCACTCTGGGAGGCCAAGGCGAGTGGATCACTTGAGGTCAGGAGTTTGAAACCAGCCTGGCCAACATGGCAAAACCCTATCTACTAAAATTACAAAAATTAGCCAGGCATGGTGGTACATACCTGTACTCCCAGCTACTGAGGAGGCTGAGGCAAGAGAATCACTTGAACCTGGGAGGCAGAGGTTGCAGAGACTGCACCACTGCACACCAGCCTGGGCACAAGAGCAAAACTCCGTCTCCAAAAAAAAAAAGAAGCTTAAGAGTCAGGTTAGAGCCCTTAGGACCAAGTCCTCTCAGGTCTAAAACAAACTGCTTCTCTGGGTGTACAAGCAATCTATTCCTTTTTATCCTATGGAAAGCAGATTCATTATTAAACAAATTATGTTATTTGGTGATATTTAAGGGGACTATCCATAGGTTTCAAGGAATCTTCCATATTAAACATCGCTCAAAATTTGTAGGCAGTCCTCTAAAGTGTAAAGATATTTTTATTTACTGCATAGAGATTTTTCTTTTCTTTTTCAGACAGGGTTTCACTCTGTCGCCCAGGCTGGAGTCCAGTGGCACAAACACAGCTCACTGCTGCCTTGACCTCCCAGGCCCAAGCAATCCTCCCACCTCTGCCTCCTAATAGCTGGATCACAGGCATGCACCATCACTCCCTGCTAATTTTTTTTGATTTTCCTAGAGATGAGGTCTCTCTGTGTTGCTCAGGCTGGCTTTATGTTTTATAGCTTTCTTTTCTCAACCTCGTGATCAAGCTAACACTTCTAGTTATCTTGAAGCAGTGCCTTCCTTGTAATTTAGCAATTGATTTAAGAAATTGTGCATAAAAGATTGAATAGAATCTGTCTGACAGAGGTCAATAAAATTTGTGATTACTGTCAACTAACAAAAATTTTAAAAAAGTATAAATGAATAATCATGCACCATTATCCTTTAAAGTACATACATCTATTACCTAGCTGTTTTGGTTGAGAGGGCCTAGAAACACTGACACACCACTAGCAAGGAGCAGACGGCAGAGTACCCAGATCTAGGTTTCTATCAAGTAAAAGGAACCAGAACTCTTTGGAGAAATGTCTAATTCTAGGGTTGGGGCAGAGAAAATAAAAGATGAGCCTGGTGCATCTTAAAGTACCAGAGAATAAAAAAGTGTTCAGAAAGAAAAAAAAACATTAAAAAGATAGAGCCATGTCAAAGGGACACAGGAGCCATCCAGAAAGAGCTCCCAACAGTCAAAGCTGGAATTATTCGAGGGAAAAAAAAAATAGATTACTAGATTACAAAATCTCAAAGTACAGAATTAATATACATAAGTCAATACACACTCACACATACACCGTAGTCCATAAGATATAAATAGTTGAATAAAGAAATTGGCCGGGCGCGGTGGCTCAAGCCTGTAATCCCAGCACTTTGGGAGGCCGAGGCGGGTGGATCACGAGGTCAAGAGATCGAGACCATCCTGGTCAACAGGGTGAAACCCCGTCTCTACTAAAACTACAAAACATTAGCCGGGCATGGTGGCGCGTGCCTGTAATCCCAGCTACTCAGGAGGCTGAGGCAGGAGAATTGCCTGAACCTGGGAGGCGGAGGTTGCGGTGAGCCGAGATCGCGCCATTGCACTCCAGCCTGGGTAACAAGAGCGAAACTCCGTCTCAAAAAAAAAAAAAAAAAAGAAATCAATGGGCGGGAAGAGACAAATCTTCCTTACAAAATTCCAAATATACGTAGATACCCTTACCTCCAGGAAGTGGAATTTAAGCTCTTCACTCACTTTGGGGGTATGCTAGACCTGGCTACTCATTTTCAGAAGAACAGCTATAGGAAGGGAAAAACACTAACTTCAATACTTAACCTAGCAAACACTAACTTAACCAAGTGATCAAGGTTAATATCACTAATGATGTCACATGGATATCACAAAACCCCTGATATGATATGGTATGGTATTCTATGGAATTCTTTCCAAAAACATATTAACTCTTAACTAATCATGAGAAAAACATCAGAGAAAGACAAAGGGAAGGATAGTCTACAGAACAACTGACTAGCACTCCTCAATATTGTCAAGGTCATGAAAACAAGGAAAGACTGAGAAACTGCCAAAGACCAGAGAAGGCTAATAGAGATGACCACCAAGTGCAATATGTTACACTGAATTGGATCCTGAAACAGAATGCGGACATGAATAGAAAAACTGTTAAAACATAAACAGAATCTGGAATTTGTTTAAAAGTAATGTTCCAGGCTGGCGCAGTGGCTCACGCCTGTAATCTCAGCACTTTGGGAGGCTGAGGCGGGTAGATCACCTGAGGTCAGGAGTTCAGGACCAGCCTGGCCAACATGGTGAAACCTCAACTCTACTAAAAGGTATGTGTGGTGGCACATGCCTGTAATCCCAGCTACTTAGGAGGCTGAGGCAGGAGAATTGCCTGAACCTGGGAGGTAGAGGTTGCAGTGAGCCGAGATCACGCCATTGCACTCCAGCCTGGGCAACAAGAGTGAAACTCTATCTCAAAAAAAAATTTTTTAATGTTCCAATGTTGGTTTCTTGGTTTTCACAAATGTATCATATAAGATGTTAACAACAGGGTACACTGGGTGAGAGGTATTCAGGAATTCTACATATCATTTTTGCAACTTTTCTGTTGGAATAATCTAAAATTATTACAAAATAAAGTTAATTTTTAAAAAGTTTCCTCTTAAAAAACTACCATTTATTTTCAAAAAAGGTAATGTCATGAAAACCAAAAATTTTAAAAAGTGGGAACACCAGGCCAGGCACAGTGGTTCATTCCTATAATCCTAGCATTTTGGGAGGCTTGCTTGAGATCAGGAGTTCAAGACCAGCCTGGTCAACATAGTGAGACCCCATCTCTTTAAAATAATAATAATAATAAAGTGGCCACACTACATACCTACTAGAATGGCTAAAATCCAAAAACCCGATAAAACTAAGTGCTGTCAAGAACATGGAACAATAGGAACTCTCATTCATTGCTGATACTAACACAAAATGGTACAGCCACTTGGAAGACAGTTTGTCGGTGTCTTACAAAACTATACCTAGTCTTACCATATGACCCAGCAATCTGCTTCTGTGTATTTACTTACTTAAATTAAAAATTTATAACAGCTGGGCACAGTGGGTCACACTGTTAATCCCAGCACTTTTGGGAGGCCAACGTTCAAGAT
Source organism: Cebus imitator (assembly GCF_001604975.1). Lineage (NCBI taxonomy): Eukaryota > Metazoa > Chordata > Mammalia > Primates > Cebidae > Cebus > Cebus imitator. The sequence goes on along the minus strand of NW_016107373.1, from coordinate 907,461 downwards.
CTTTATGACGTAACAGTGAACTTTAATGTATGCAAACTTTTTTTTTTTTTTTTTTTT
>NW_016107373.1:904879-907100 GCF_001604975.1 Cebus imitator | reverse complement strand
TTTTAGAGATGGGGTTTCACCATGTTGACCAGGATGGTCTCGATCTCTTGACCTCGTGATCCACCCGCCTCGGCCTCCCAAAGTGCTGGGATTACAGGCTTGAGCCACCGCGCCCGGCCAATTTTTTTGTATTTTTAGTAGAGACGGGGTTTTACCATCTTGGCTAGGCTGGTCTTGAACTCCTGACCTCGTGATGCACCCGCCTCAGCCTCCCAAAGTGCTGGGATTACAGAAGTGAAATGTATGCAAATTTTAAAAAGTCATTTAGGAGACTGGGGGATTGCAGAAAAGAATAAAGACTATGACAAGGGAATCTAACTATATTACAGATGTGTGAAACAACTTCCCCAAAAGGGGTAGAAAAACGGTTCTGACCTAAGTAGCTTTGGTAATGAGTGGAGTCTGAAAGATTAAGGGCAAAAGGAACTGCACAGAAGTATGTACTCTAGTTGATAAAGTTTTTTCCCATGGAGTATGGGTTAGCAATTCTAATACTGCTATCCCTGTGTGTATATCCATATACAATGGAAATGGACAAATAAATAAATGGAGGTGGAAATTAGGTTTTTTACTATGGTAATGGAATTCAAAGATCAGCAAAGAAAGGAGGCTAGAATGATCTATGTGATAATAATGGATCAGAATTGGAGATATTAGTAAGAACTCATATTTCTCACTCCTCCCACCCTACTACTGAAAGTGATCTATGGAACTCATGTTTAACTTAATATAGACAAAGACAGCTACAAAGAGAAATATTTATAGATATGTCTATATACATGGAGTTAGCATACATTCATACATTTCTTTGCTCTAATAGTTGAAAGGGCCTAAAAGAAATGACACCCCAGTAGCAAAGAGAACACTTAGTACCCAGGTCTTGTTTCTAATAGCATTCTCCAATAAAGGAACCAGGCGCCTTGGAGAAATGGCTGATCTAGCACTGGGACAAGAAATACACAAGATGAGCCTGGAACATTTCCAGATAGTAAGGAAGTACTCAAAGATCAATACAAATACACACACACACACACACACACACACACACACACACACGTACGTGTGTGTTAAAGGAATACAGGAGCCAACTGAAAGAGCTCCCAATGGAGAAAGCTGGAACAACCTGAACAACAAAATAGAGTAATAATGGAATGTAACCTAAAATACAAAATAGATATCCTTGAGTCGATACTATTATCAGTAAATACTTGGCTAAACTAATAAACGGGGAAGGAGAGACAAGAATTCCAAATAAATTACGTAGATACTCTACTTTAACAATCAAGGAACTCCCCATTCCTTAAGTGTGGGCTGCATACAGTGACTTCCTTTAAAAAAATACAGTATGGAAAAGAAGGGGGAAAAAGAGTAAATTCACACCGGAGAAACCTCACAAACACTACTTCAGGTTAGTATGAACAATAAAGGTCAATATTAACAGTCATAAATCATGTTGATAGCATGTACCTTTGATATGAGGTGATGAAAATGGCACTTTACTTCTGTGGTCTTCCTGCCCAAAACCTATAACTCTAGTCTAATAATGAGAAAAACATCAGGCAAATTCTAACAGAATGACATCTTACAATGTATTTGACTAGTACCTCTCAAAACAGATTAGAAAATTTTTAAAAATTCAGATCTATAATTTTTCTAGCTTTCTTAGTCAAAGACTTTCTGAACTAGGCTGTTAAGATACTGTTCATATCCAAAGACACAGGAACAAGTCTGGTGCAGTGGCTCACACCAGTAATCCCAGAACTTTGGGAGGCTGGGGCGAGAGGATTGTTTGAAGCCAGGAGTTTGAGACTAGTCTAGACTGTGTCTCCACACACACAAAAAAAATTGAGGACCGGGCACAATGGCTCATGCCTATGATCCCAGCACTTTAGCACTTTGGGAGGCCGAGGCAGGCAGATCACTTGAGTCCAGGAGTTCAAGATCATCCTAGGCAACATAATGATATCTTGCTTCTACAAAAAATAAAAAATTAGCCAGGCATGGTGGCACTCGCCTGCAGTCACAGCCCCTAGAGGATCCCTTGAGCCTGGGAGGTAGAGGTTCCAGTAAGCAGAGATCAGGCTACCACACACTCCAGCCTGGGAGACAGAGTGAGACCCCACACATAAAAAATAAATAAATAAAGGTAAATTCTGGGGATTTAATGTAAAGCATCATGACTATAGTTAATAATATTGTATTTTATATTTGAAATTTGTTA
>NW_016107373.1:894321-903079 GCF_001604975.1 Cebus imitator | reverse complement strand
AATTAGCTGGGCATGGTGGTGCGTGCCTGTAATCCCAGCTACTCAGGAGGCTGAGGCAGGAGAATTGCCTGAACCCAGGAGGTGGAGGTTGCGGTGAGCCGAGATCGCACCATTGCACTCCAGCCTGGGTAACAAGAGCGAGACTCCGTCTCAAAAAAAAAAATAAAAATAAACTGTGGGACCCAGTAGGCATTCAATACATGTTAGCTACTGCTAGTGAAAGTATCTGGGCATGTATTTTATTCAAGGACCAGAGCTGAGCCTAGAGGGATTACAGAAACTATGATTTGCTACAGTAAATTGTTTTGAGAGATAAAACTGTCACACTCCGTTAGGTCAGGGCCTTTGTCTTCTTCTGGTTCACCAGTGTATTCCCTGAATTTAGAACAATGTGTAACAAACATTAAGCATCAATCTCAATATCTATTCAATGAATAAATAACACCCCATTAAAGGAGCATAAGAGAGCCTGACTTTACCCTAACATATTCATTCCCTGTCAAAATTTTTAACACTTATCCTAAGGCACTGTTAAAGAAGTTTATTATTTTTAATTGCTTACCAAAAACCTTGAACAGGGTTCATAATATTAAGGTACTCAAATTTATTAGAATTAAAACTTTGCTGCTGCAACAGCTGAGAACTGAACACATGCTGGTCTCTGGAGCACAGAGTGCCCAGAGAGGGCATGGAAGCTCCATGCTTCTTCCCTCATACCTCCCCTATATAGCTCTTCATCTGTATCCTTTGCAATATCCTTTATAATAAACCGGCTGGAAAATGTGTTTTCCTGAGTTCTGTGAACAGCTCTAACAAATTAATCAAACCCAAGGAGGAGGGTTATAGGAATGCACATTTATATAGTCAGTCAGTCTACAGAAGCACACGTTAAAAAAACAACCTGGGGCTTCAAACTGGCATCTGAGTTGGGGGCAGTCTTGTGGGACTAAACCCTCAATCTGGGATCTGACACTAACTCCAGATAGTGTCAGAATTGGCCAGGCACAGTGGCTCATACCTGTAATCCTAACACTTTGGGAGGCTGAGGCGGGCAGATCACCTGAAGTCCTTGAGGTCAGAAATTCGAGACCAGCCTGGCCAACATGGAAAAATTGTCTCTACTAAAAACACAAAAAATTAGCTGGGCATGGTGGCAGGTGCTTGTAATCCCAGCTACTCAGGAGGCTGAGGCAGGAGAATGGCTTGAACCCAGGAGGCGGAGGTTGCAGTGAGCCAAGATCACGCCACTGCACTCCAGCCTGGGTGACAGAGCAACTCTCTCAAAAAAAAAAAAAAAAAAAAAAAAAAAAAAGTGTTAGAATTGAACTGAATTAGAGGACACACAGGTGGTGTCCACTGCTCAAGAACTACTTGCTTGGCATGTGGGGAAAAGCCCCCACATATCTGAGGTCACAGATATATTCAACAGTATAAACGTATAAGATAAACATTAAAGTTTGTTATTCTAAATTGTCAGAATTGGGGTTTGCTAGAATGACTTTGGCTCACAGACACATATGGTTTGGGAAGAAAAAGGATAAAAGGATGGGGGACAAAGAATTTTTGATTCCTGAGTGGCCAAGTGATCACTTATGGCAAGGAGCCAAAGCTGTGCTGTCATCAATTACTAAAGGTAAAAGTTATCTATGGAGCCAGCGCAGTGGCTCACGACTATAATCCCAACACTTTGGGAGGCTGAGGTGGGTGGATTATGAGGTCAAGAGATCTAAACCATCCTGGCTAACATGGTGAAACCCTGTCTCTACTAAAAAATAAAAATAAATTAGCTGGGCATGGTGGCACGCACCTGTAGTCCCAACTACTCAAGAGGCTAAGGCAGGAGAATTGCTTGAACCCAGGAGGTGGAGACTGTAGTGAGCCGAGATCGCGCCACTGCACTCCAGCCTGGGCTACAGAGTGAGACTGTGTCTCAAAAAAAAGTTAATCATGTAATCTACAGATGGATCCAACTGCCTGGGAGTTGGTTCACGGGATACACGAGGAGATGCAAACTAGTATTTAAGAAGTGAAATGTGAAACCCCGTCTCTACTAAAAATACAAAACATTAGCTGGGCATGGTGGCACGTGCCTGTAATCCCAGCACTTTGGGAGGCCGAGGCGGGTGGATCACGAGGTCAAGAGATCGAGACCATCCTGGTCAACATGGTGAAACCCTGTCTCTACTAAAAATACAAAAAATTAGCTGGGCATGGTGGCGCGTGCCTGTAATCCCAGCTACTCAGGAGGTTGAGGCAGGAGAATTGCCTGAACCCAGGAGGCGGAGGCTGCAGTGAGCCGAGATCGCGCCATTGCACTCCAGCCTGGGTAACAAGAGTGAAACTCCGTCTCAAAAAAAAAAAAGAAGTGAAATGTTAAATCCCTTGGTTATTGTTATCTGTAACAGCTAAAACGAAATTAAGAGAGTGGTGGGTTGGCCCTTCCTGCTAGATCAAGCTCAGATTTCAGTAAATGTGTGAGCTTAGGCCACTAGCCTCAAATCTGTCCCCCAAGGGAAAAATTTATGCTGGGACAAGCGAAAAATCTTCTAAGACCTCTGGTAAGGAAGAAAGTGGTCTGCAAAACCAAGGAACCATTGAAACCAGGGGCTACAATGTGAAAGAAGTTTCATTTTGTACATTAGTATCATCAGCTTCTTGAGGAGAACAGTCTGATTCTACCTACAAATGCCAGGTGGAACACCCCAGATCCAGATAAAGCCACTGATGCTTCATATGCAAGCCATGTGAAAATGGCTTTATGATGACTAGGACATTTACCCTCTAAATATGCCCACTACCCAGGTCATGGTAAATGCTGTGGTTAAGGGTGGACTCCTTAATGTGGATAACCTTATCGCCGCAAAATCAAAAGACAGTTCGAGAAGCCTTACCAAATGTGCTGTCTGTTTCCTCTCATGGGTCTTACAGATGCTAATAAAACCATTAGGCTAACAGAACAGTGAGACAGAGGGCAAATGGATTCATCACGGAAGGTGGAAAATTTTAAATGGTTATTAAGAAATAAGGTAGCAGGGTGTGGTGGCTCATGCCCGTAATCCCAGCACTTTGGGAGGACTAGGATGGATGATCACATGAGCCCAGGAGTTCAAGACTAGCGTAGGTGCCAAAGGGAGCCCCTGGTAGTCTCCCAATATTAAGGGGTTCCAAACAGGTTTGCCATATTTACCTCAGTTTGGAGAAATTCTAAGTTAGGAGGCAGATTATAATGAGAAATCTAATCTGAAATTGATAGGGCAATAGGCAGATGAGTCAGAAAGATAAAGACTGACAGGCCAAGTGTGGTGGCTCACACCTGTAATCCCAAGACTTTGGGAAGCCGAGGCAGGCGGATCATGAGGTCATGAGATCGAGACCACCCTGGCCAATATGGTGAAATCCTGTCTCTACTAAAATACAAAAAAATTTGTTGGGTGTAAAGGCACGCGCCTGTAGTCCCAGCTACTTGGGAGGCTGAGGCAGGGGAATCACTTGAACCCAGGAGGCAGACGTTGCAGTGAGCCAAAACTGCACCACTGCACTCCAGCCTGGTGACAGAGCAAGACTCCATCTCAAAAAAACAAAAAACTGACAAGTAGGCAAGTGTCTCTTGGCTGGGCACCCCAAGTCTTCTGTATACAAGTAGGTAAAATGGTCAGGGAGTGGTGAAGAGAAATTCCTGGGACTCCATCATAAAGAAGCCCCAGGCACAGTGGTACCAAGAGCCATTTGTGAAGCCCTGAAGAGGGCTACAACTATATTAAGAGAAGGCCAGTCATACTGGTTGACACCTGTAACCCCAGCATTTTGGGAGGCCAAGACAGAAGGACCCCTTGACCCCAGGAATTCAAGACCAGGCTGGGCAACAAGGCGAATCCTCATTGCTACAAAAAATTTAAAAATTTGCCAGGCATGGTGATGCACACCTGTAGTCCCAGCTGCTCAGAGGCTGAGATGGGAGGATCACCTGAGCCCTGGAGGTCAAGGCTGCAGTGAGCCATAATTGCAGCACTGCACTGCAGCAAGGGCGACAGAGTGAGATCTGATCTCAAAAAAAAAAAGAGAGAACACAAAAACGTGTTGACACAACTATGAAAGTTGGAAGCTGTGTCTCCTATACGTAAATGTTTTATAGGAATGGATATTATGTCTGGCTGGGGAACACTTTCCCTACCTAGAATTGCAAAAACAAAACCTCTTGATCAGGTCCTAATGGAAGCTCCAGTTAGAAAAGTGAGGGTTGGCTGGATGTGGTGGCTCACCCCTGTAATTCCAGCACTTTGGGAATCTGAGGCGGGCGAATCACTTGAGATCAGGAGTTCGAGACCAGCCTGCCCAACATGGTGAAACCCTGTCTCTACTAAAAATACAAAAAATTCGCTGGGCGTCGTGGTACGCACCAATAGTCCCAGCTACTTGGGAGGCTGAGGTGGGAGAATCCCTTGAACCTAGGAGGTGGAGGTTGCAGTGAGCCGAGATGGTGCCACTACACTGCAGCCCGGGCAACAGAGTGAGACTCCGTCTCAAAAAAAAAAAGAAAAGAAAAAAGAAAAGGGTTGATGGAATTAAGATAAAAGTTGACAAGAGAGTTGGTATATTCAAACATACTTAATGTGAGAGCCCCACACCCTTCTCTCATACCTACTAGATCTATGCCTCTCTTCACCTGTATCCTTTGTAGCATCCTTTACAATAAACTGGTAAAAGAAAAAAAAACAACAACAACAGAAAAACAGCTGCTGCTAAAACTGAACCGTTAGTTGTAGAAAAGTGCAACGGAATTACCACACACCACTGTTCATAATTCAAAGCTGATCAAGACTTTAAAGTAATGGACAATAAAGTAAAAAGCATGTTAATTGTTATGGAATACCTTTGCTTGCCATTGCCTCAGTGAGCAGTCTTTAAATGTATTTAAAAATTTTTTTGCATGAGTTTATCAACTAGATTTAACTTACACTGGCAAAATAAATTGCTTTTACCTTTATATCACTAAAGTTTATAAAAGCATTAGTTTGTCCAGTCACTTAAGTCAAAAATCCTTTACAATTTCTTACAGTTTCAAAAGATTCTTAGCTTCATTTATTGGCTCTTTAGGTCAAAGAAGGACTTTTCAGGGTGATGAAAATGGAGGAAGGAGGAGCTCACCTTTCTAAAAATGAGCTTTCAATTACCATAATTATGCATAAGACAGGCAGCATTTCTGGGCCAAGATTTGATGCCCTGGTCCCATGAGAATTAAATTAGAGCCATGCATAAATTTGGGGCAAGTTCTGCAAAAACCACTTCAACTTCTATTGATGTTGAATGAAAAACTCATTGTTAAGATTCATCAACACGAATATATTTTCCAACACACACTAGCCACTCTGGCAACATCCCTTTCACCATTTTCTATCCAAGAAACAGAACGGAATGCATTTCAATCCTGCCCAACAATGACCACCATTACAACTAGTAGAGGAGAGCTCAAAAGTAAGAATCCAGTTCACTGAGCCCCGTCCTTAAAGTAGCAAGGCCTGCTGAACCCCACACTGCTGGCTATCGTATTGGTTCCCCCACATCTCCAGGGCTGGAAGGACACCTGAACGCTCCCGACACCTTGAGAGAGTGAAAGCCAAACAAACGTTAAGGGCGGGGTGGAGGATGATCGGAATCGTTCACATCGCAGCAAGCCGGCAGGGGACACAGGTGTGCGGCCAGGCCGCGGTACCGCTGTTCTCGTCACGCTCCGAGACGACAAGGCCCTTCTCAACCACCACAGCCCTAGGAGGCTCTTACTTATTCATTCACTCGACAATTACGCGAGGAGCACTCCAGCAGGGCGGCTCTCCGGGCCCCCGCCCTGGTCCGGGTACATCACAGCTGCCAGGCGCGGCCCTGCGCCGCCCGTGCCCCCCGGGCGCTGCCTCCGGCGCCCAGCTGCGGCGCGCTCTGGCCACCAGGAGCCCAACCTCGGCCTCCGCCGCACACGAGCGCCCACGCCCCCCGCCCTGCCCGCCGCAGGTCTCCCGGCCTCCGCCCCGCTTCGCCGCCTCAGACCTGCCGGGTTCGTGGGGCAAGGGAGGCGCGCGTCTGAAGACCCCACCCACCCCCGGGACCCAGAGGCCGCTCTACGCGCGCGATACCTGCCCTCGAGGGCCTCGTGGGTGGGGCAGGCCCACCGACCACTCACCTCAGCCGGGTCAGAACCAAGGGGCCTGCTCTAAGCCGTTTGAAACCGCTCGGGCCGCCGCACACCCTGCAGTGTCCTCGTTCTTTATTGGTCCTCGACGGACCGCCCATCGGCCTTTTATTGGTCCATTTGAAAGGCCTGTGGGCACGCGCCGCCCGCAGCCTTAAGGGGGCCGCGCGCTGCCGTGTTTCCCTCTGGACCTGGCGCTGCCAGCCCAGGTGGGGACGCCAGTCGCTGGCGGAGGCGAGCTGCCGACGACCCCGAAAAGAAGGGCGAAAGGTGTGTGTAGAGCTGGACATTTCTGAACGTCAGCATGCCTCAGCCTCCTGAGTGTAATGCTACTTTGAGGAATTTGTCCTGCAGATCTGCGCAAGTATGCAAAGAAAAAGAAAAATATACAAGGATGTTTACTGCGGTACTGCAGTAATCCCAAGTAGCTGGGATTACAGACATGCATCACCAGGCCCAGCTAATTTTTTTTTTTTTTTTTTCTGGTAGAGGCGGGGTTTCACCATGTTGGCCAGGGTGATCTCGAACTCCTGATCTCAAGTAATCCACCCGCCTTGGCCTTTCAAAGTGCTGGGATTACAGGCATGAGCCACTATGTCCAGCCAGCACTGCTTAAGATTAAAAAAAAAAAAAAATCTGGAGGCCAGGCATGGTGGCTTATGTCTATAATCCCAGTGCTTTGGGAGCTGAAGGTGGAGGATTGCTGGAGTGTGGGAGATAAAGGCTGCAGTGAGCTATGATCGTGCCACTGTACACCAACCTGGGTGAAATTACATGTCCATCAACAGAGAACTTTTTACATGAATGATGGTATATCCATTCAATAGAACACTATGCAACTGTTAAAAAGAATGTGGTTAATCTACGTGCTGGAGTAGAAAAATGCACAAATTTTATTAATTGAACAAAAAGCAAGTTGCAGAACTGGTGCAACGATTTTATTATATATGGTTATAAATGTATGTGTTTGAGGGCGTGCCTGAAAATGGTTAGAACCTTCCTGGAATTATAAGAAACTTAATAGGAGTGGGACTCAATAGGGAAGGAAATGAATTTTTACCATTGATATGATGTGTTTCTTTTTTCCTTCATAGAAGGAGTGAGATGTCTAGTGGGGAAAGTGTGAGGCAGGGCACAGAAACAAGGAAGTGCATCGTATGTATGGGAGAACATGTGGGGTTGATTTTAGGACTGAAATTATGTTGGGAAGTAATGGAACACAAGATTGACACAGAAGGTTAGAAACAATTCTTAAAGGATCTTGAATACCATGGTATGGAATTGGTACTTTGTTAAGTAGATAATGGGTAGCTGTTGAGAGTTCCTGAGCAAGAGAGCGACAAAATCAGAGTTGTACTTTAGAAAAATTATAATTAGCTTGATTGTCTAAAATGGTTTAGAGTTGGGAACCCAGCAAGGAGTCTGATATGAGGTGTTAGCAGTAGAGAGAGTGAGAGCAGATTCAAGAAAGAATGAAAGATTTGGCAACTGACTAAATTAGTTGCAAAGGAGAGGGTGGATCCCGTTTAGGGAGGCGAGTCAAAGAGAATTCCAGAATTTGATTGCCCAATGGAAGTAGGAAATCAGAAAAAGCTGGTCTCAAGGGTAGGGTGAGGAGTTTAAATTACAACCTGTTTACTGGTAGGTACCAATGAAGCATTCTCATGGAACCATCTGAGTAGGCCTAGAAAATATACAATGAAAGCTGGAAGAATAGATGTAGAATCAATGATAAAGATTTGGGGATCACATTGATAGAGTGAATGAGACTACAGACAGGGTATTGGAAAGAGTGAAAGGATGGGCAATGAGGACAGATCCACAAGTAGGAGAAGAAGAAAGGAATGAATCACAGCAATATGGTCATGGTAACCTTGGAGAAGTTGATGAGGACATACAGAAATAGTCTTCTTCAGTCATTGCTTGTTGGCATATTTACTTCATTTAAATATTACCAGAAATAAACTGAAGATCACATTTAAAGAGAAGGTGTGATGATAATCTGGAATTGGCTTAATAAGGGATGTGTGTGCAGTCTGGGTCATGGAGAGTTTTAGAACAAGACGGCAAAACCCATTTTTGTCTTGGATGACTTAGGTACATCCCTACTTTAAGATGGGCATTAGATGTCTGATTCTACTCATTCATTCATTTATTCATTCAACAAATGTTTATCAGCACCTAGTATGTGGAGGGACTATCCTAGGCACTGCAACGATCAGTAGACAAAATAGACTCCCCAAAATTTCCTCCCCTTGGGGCCCTCACACTATAGTGAGGAAACACAGACAATCAATGCATAAATAAGTTATATAGTGTGTTATTAGACAATATGTCCAGTGGGAAAAGGAGAAAGAATAAAACTGGGTAAAGGGATAGGGAAATGGGATTGGATAGACTATAATTTTATTTTATTTTTCAACTTTTATTTTAGAATCAAGGGTACATGTGCAGATTTGTGATAAAGGTATATTGTGTGATACTAAGATTTGGGGTATGATTAAACGTAGGTACTGAGCATAGTACCCAACAGTAGTTTTTCAGTCTTTGCTCCTCTCCCACTCTCCCATCCCTAGT
>NW_016107373.1:891863-893981 GCF_001604975.1 Cebus imitator | reverse complement strand
CTCACTCTGTCGCCCAGGCTGGAGTGCAGTAGCGCAATCTTGGCTCACTGCAACCTCTGCCACCTGGGTTCAAGCAATTCTCCTGTCTCAGCCTCCTGAGTAGCTGGGATTACAGGCACCTGCCATCACACCCGGCTAATTTTTGTATTTTTAGTAGACATGGGGTTTCACCATCTTGGTCAAGCTGGTCTTGAACTCCTGACCTCGTGATCCACCCACCTCAACCTCCCAAAGTGCTAGGATTACAGGTGTGAGCCACTGCACCCGGCCTAGTATCACATTTTCTTTATCCAATCCACCGTTAATGGGCACAAGGGTTGATTCCATGTTTTTGCCATTGTGACTAGTGCTGTAATCGGTACATGTGTCCTTTTGGTAGAATGGTTTATTTTCCTTTGAGTATATACCCAGTAATGGGATTGCTGCATTGACTGATAGTTCAACGCTTAGTTCTTTGAAAAATCTCCAAACTGCTCTCCACAGTGGCTGAATTAATTTACATTCCCACCACAGTGTACAAGTGTTCCTATTCCTCTGCAGCCTTGCCAGCATCTGGCAAGTGAAAATTTTTCACTTTTTTTTTTTTTTGGAGATGGAGTCTGTCGCCAGGCTAGAGTGCAGTGGTGCGATCTTGGTTCACTGCGCCTTCCGCCACCTAGCTTAAAGCAATTCTCCTGCCTCAGCTTCCTGAGTAGCTGGGATTACAGGTGCCCACCACCACACCCGGGTAATTTTTGTATTTTTAGTAGAGACGGGGTTTCACCAGGTTGGCCGGGATGGTCTCGATTGCTTGACCTCGTGATCTGCCTGCCTTGGCCTCCCAAAGTGCTGGGATTACAGGTGTGAGCCACTGCACCCGGCCAATTTTTTACTTTTTAACAAAAGCCATTTTGACTGGTATGAGGTGGTATCTTATGGTTTTGATTTGCATTCTCTAATGATTAGTGATGATGAGCATTTCTTCGTATGTTTGTTGGTCACTTGTATAGCTTTTGAAAGTGTTTGTTCATGTCCTTTGCCGACTTATTTATTTATTTAGAGACAGTCTCACTCTGTTGCCCAGGCTGGAGTGCAGTGGCATGATCTCAGCTCACTGCAACCTCTGCCTCCCGGATTCAACTGATTCTCCCACCTCAGCCCCCTGAGTAGTTAGGATTACAGGCGACCACCACCATGCCTGGCTAATTTTTGTATTTTTAGTAGAGACAGGGTTTCACCGTGTTGGTCAGTCTGGTCTCAAACTCCTGGCCTCAGGTGATCACCCGCATCGGCCTCCCAAAGTGCTGGGATTATAGGCATGAGCCACTGCCCCCAGCTTGTCCACTTTTTAATGGGGTTGTTTTTCACTTGTTGGTATAAGTTCTTTATAGATTCTGGATATTAGACCTTTGTTGGGTGCATAGCTTGCGAAATTTTTCTCCCATTCTGTAGTTTGTCTGTTACTCCTGTGTTAGTTTCTCTTGCTGTGCATAAACTCTTTACTTTTAGTAGATCCCATTTATTAATTTTTGTTTTTGTTCCAATTGCTTTTGAGGACTTAGCCATAAATTGTTTGCCAAAGCTGATATCGATAGTAATCACGTTCATTATTAGTGGGATTAAAAAAAAAAAAGCTGATATCGAGAAGGTTATTTCCTAGAGTTTCTTCTAGGATTCTTACAGTTTAAGGGCAAGGCTGTAATTTTTTTTTTTTTTAGATGGGGTCTTGTTCTGTCACCCAGGCTGGAGTGCAATGACGTAATCACGGCTCACTGCAGCTTTGACCTCCTGGGCTCAAGTGATCCTCCCACCTCAGCCTCTTGAGTAGCTGAGACTACAGGCATGCATGAACATACCTGGCTATTTTTTAAAAAATATTTTATAGAGACAGGATCTCATTAGGTTGCCCAAGATGGTCTCAAAGCCCTGGACTCAAGCAATTCTTCTGCATCAGCCTCACAAAGTACTGGGATTACAGGCATGAGCCACAACACCCAGGTGACTATAATATATATATAAAGGCTGTAATCCCAGCACTTTGGGAGGCCGAGGCGGGTGGATCACGAGGTCAAGAGATCGAGACCATCCTGGTCAACATGGTGAAACCCCGTCTCTACTAAAACTACAAAAAATTAGCTG
>NW_016107373.1:880110-891673 GCF_001604975.1 Cebus imitator | reverse complement strand
CCTGTAATCCCAGCACTTTAGAAGGCCTCACCTGAGGCCAGGAGTTCAAGACCACCCTGACCAACATGGTGAAACCCTGTCTCTACTAAAAATACAAAAATTAGCCAGGTGTGGTGGTGGGTGCCTTTAATCCCAGCTACTCAGGAGGCTGATGCAGGAGAATTGCTTGAACCCAGGAGGCGGAGGTTGCAGTGAGCCGAGATCATGCCATTGCACTCCAGCCTGAGCGACAAGAGCGAGACTCCATCCCAAAAATAACAACAACAACAAAAACTGCCCAGGTGTGGTGGCTCACACCTGTAATCCCAGCACTTTGGGAGACCGAGGCAGGTGGATCACCTGAGGTCAGGAGATCGAGACCAGCCTGACCAAGATGGTGAAACCCTGTCTCTACTAAAAATACAAAAATTAGCTAGGTGTGGTGGTGTGTGCCTGTAAGCCCAGCTACTTGGCAGCCTGAGGCAAGAGAATCACTTGAACCCGGGATGCGGAAGGGTGCAGTGAGCCGATATCATGCCATTGCATTCCAACCTGGGCAACAGAGTGACTCCGTCTCAAAAAAAAAAAAAAATTATATGTATGAAAGGGTGGTCAGAGTAGGTTTCACTGAAGGTACATTTGAGCAAAGACTTAAAGAATGTGAAGGAGTTGCCATGAGTATATCTCAGGGAAGAAAGTGCCAGCAAGGGCCAACAGCTGTGCAAAGTCCTTAAATTTTTGAGGAAGAGGGAGGCTCACGTAGCTGGCCCAGAGTAGGATGCAATAAGGGGAAGTAGGAGATGAAATCTTATTAACAGTGGAGGGTGAGGAGTGGCAGATCCCATAGGGCCTTGTAGAAATATTATACAGTACTTTGCCCATAGTAGGTATTCAATAAATGTTTGCCCAGTCATCTTTTGCCATCTGGGATTATCATCAAATAGCATTTATCTGTGTATTTATTGGAGCTACATGTGTCTCTTTCTTTATTTCAGGGTCTTTTCAATAGTCCTTTTACATAAGGAGTATATTTATGAATATACTGCCCACTGAGGGCAGCGAAACCCTTGTGGGCATTAGAGATCAAAGTGAACGCTTTATTTTTGCAACTGGAAACTGTAAATAAATGCCAAGTACTGTGGCTGTTGAATAACTGTGCTGGGCATTTCTAAAAAGCCTGTTAGGGTTGGGACAGTGCTCATCCTTTTGTAATCACAAGCTGAATTCTGGTTGAAGCATCCCTATCATGGGACATGTATCCATATTTCTAGCCTAAAAGGAGCAGCTTCAGCGATAAGCTTCCTTTCAACTTTCAATCCAGGTGCCCTCTGCATTATTTCCCTGGCAGTGGTGACATTAATGCAGATTTCAAGTGCCTGTGGTTTTAGCGCCAGCTGTCTTCCAGGATTGCAAAGCCTACCCTGGCTTGCACTTGAATGTGTTTAATAGGTGCTGGTTGAATGAAGGAATGAATAGCCTTTTTTTTTCTTTTCTCATAATTCATTTTCCATAGCCCCCAAAACATAGGCTGTCCAAGAACTTTGACCACAGAAGCATCAGCCCCACCAAAGAGGAAGGAAGGAGAAAGGAGAGGAAGGGACCTCATTAGCAGGCTATCAACAGGCTTTTAGGGCCTGGAGGGAAAACCATCAGGAAGGGCAAGATATGTGAAAGTTCTTGGCTCTTCATGTCTTATAAAATGAAATAAGCAGATTGTGTGGCTTGGGGCTAACTTAGCCTTGGGTTTAAACTCAGACCCTTAATTAGGCTGTCTGGGTCTGTTTAACACCATGTCAAGGAGACCAAAGTTAATGAGTTGGAGCTTTGACTGGACATCACACTCTATTCCCGATGCTGAGCTCTACTAGCCTCTCCAGCTGGTTAACGTGAGAATGGTGTGGAGAGAAAATAAGTAGGCAGATGAGGGAATGTTTCAAAACACAGACTGCCTAAAACATCCCAAAACACACATCCTATTAAGTGGATCAGTTGACTCATCTTCACATTTGAAAACATATTACAGACTGTTTTGTAGCCATAAAAAGGACTCAAGCACATTTCTTTTTATCATGATGTCCATAGATAGAAACCGGAGAACTTAAGCTCACTGAATAACCTTGGATATCAGTGCATTACACTTACATATGCACCCTCAGCTCTTGCAGATGCTGCCTCTGAGTTCCGATGCATTGATTTTGTGTTTTCTTCAGGCCTAAGTTTGATGAAAGCTTCAGTTCATGCCATAGAGTCCTTCCTATGGGCCAGAGATCCTTTCATTTTAGATTCCACAGTTTGTTCGCACACCATAGAAAGACAGGCAGTGACTGTATTTTGAGTGAGTTTGCAAAAATATGGTCAGTTTGTCAGAACTTGACCCACCATCTGCTCACTTATCAGTTTCGGGGTTTCTCTGGTTTTGATTTTTAGTGACAGGGTTCTGCTCTGTTACCCAGGCTGGAATGCAGTGGCGTGATCATAGCTCACTGTAACCTTGGACTCCTGGGCTCAAGCGATCCTCCTGCCTCAGCCTCCCAAGCAGCTGAGACTACAGGCGTGAGCTCCCACACCTGGCTAATATTTTTTAATTTTTTTGTAGAGATAGGGTCTTGCCATGTGCCCAGACTGACCTTGAACTCCTGGCCTCAAGCAATACTTCTTACTTCTCTCTTTGCCTCCCAAAGTGGTGAGATTACTGTGCCTGACCCTAGTTTCAGATTTTATATCCAGAGAACCAGACAAGGAATTCACAACCTTTGTTTTATCCCAAGATGTCCTCCTTTTCTGCTTTTTCTTTCTCCCCCAAAAGAGAACAGTAGGGGCTGGGGGGATGGTTATCCTTGGGCTATTCTACTTGTTTTTGTTCTGACACACCTAATCCTAATCAAAGTTGGAAAAATTATGCACTTTATTTTATACTCAGATTTCTGGTCACTTAAATACAGAAGCTTCAGTCTTTCTTGCTTTCATTTTTTTCTTTTTTGGGATGGTGGTGGTAATGGTGTGGCTAGACTCTAAGCTCTATAAGATTGTCTTCATTTAGGCAAGGGCAGTGCCTAGCCCATAGTACATGAATGAGGATTTTATTCTATAGCTGGTATGTGGTTTAGAAAATCAACTATTGAGACTTGACATGAAATTCTACATTGAGCATTGAGACTAACATGATTCTCAATTTTCACTGAGGGGTATCACATCCATAGAAACTGAGAAGGGATCACTAGCTCCTTATTCTAGCCTTGGGAAGTAGTGGATGAGCTATGAAAAGGCAGCCTTTTTAAAATAAATGAAATCCTTGTGATCATTTGATCCATTCTCAGAGTAACTGTGAAAGTTGACTAAGATCAAACAGAGCTAGTGGCAGATCTGGGACTGGAATTAGCCCTCCATGTCTCCAGTTCCAGTACTTTTCTTACTACCTGAGATAGTCTTGCCAGTGACCATCACTGCAAGGCAAAGTAAAGTTCTGTGACAAAGACCTACAACAGAAATAGAAGATACATGGTATACATGCCATGACATTTCCTTCTAATGCACAAGAGATGGCACTAACCATATGACACATTATTTCCATTGAGTGTGAACAGGCCCTCAGGCAGCCACTACCAACCAGTCAGAGTTGGCACTCAAGAGGAAACCCAACTACCATTCCCTTTTTTTTTTTTTTTTTTTGAGACGGAGTTTCACTCATGTTACCCAGGCTGGAGTGCAATGGCGCGATCTCGGCTCACCGCAACCTCCGCCTCCTGGGTTCAGGCAATTCTCCTGCCTCAGCCTCCTGAGTAGCTGGGATTACAGATACGCACCACCATGCCCAGCTAATTTTTTGTATTTTTAGTAGAGACGGGTTTTCACCATGTTGACCAGGATGGTCTCGATCTCTTGACCTCGTGATCCACCCGCCTCGGCCTCCCAAAGTGCTGGGATTACAGGCTTGAGCCACCGCGCCCGGCCCCCCCCCTTTTTTGTTTTGAGATAGAGTCTCGCTCTGTAGTCCAGGCTGGAGTGCAGTGGCGCGATCTTGGCTCACTGCAACCTCCACCTCCTGGGTCCCGGTTCAAGCAATTCTCCTACCTCAGCCTCCCAAGTAGCTGGGATTATGGGCACAAGCCACCACACCAGCTAATTTTTGTGTGTATATATATATATATATATATATTTTTTTTTTTTTTTTTTTTTTTTTAGTAGAGACGGGGTTTCACCACATTGGCCAGTCTGGTCTTGAACTCCTGACCTTGTGATCCACCTGCCTCAGCCTCCCAAAATTCTAGGATTACGGCGTGAGCCACCATGCCTGGCCCCATTCCTCTTCTAGAGGAAATAAGGGTTTCATCAGTCAATGAACTCTGGCTTCAACCTGTCTTCTCCAGATGAGCTGAAACTCCGGCAGAAGCCTTACACCCTTTATTGCTCTTCATTGTCCCCACATCCACAAAGGACTTAGAAGTGATGTCTGTAAGCAGGTTTTCCACAGGATGGGTCTGCCAGACAGAGCAGGGGCAGGATTAGTCATGACTCCAAGCCAGGCAAGGTGATTAAGAAAAGCTAAATTTATATTAAATTATCATAAAGTCCTAAAATACTGAACATAGTGGTTAAATAACTCCAGAAAGTCCAATCTCTCCAGTGAGTAACGTTAAAACATGAACATGAACATGGGAGGATCACTTCCATTAGTTTAGGACAGAGAGATTTTGCTTTTTACAGAGTAATCAGTGCTCAAATAGATATTTCCTCAAATATGTCCTTTCTACATTCTGAACAGCCCAAGTGCAATAAGATCCTTCCCCCTTTCTGATCGTGAAAATGCCACTTTTCTACCTGCTCTTCCTCTCCAGACATGAGTCTAAAGACCCAAAGTGCTCCTTCCTTTACTGCTTTGTCAAGTGTGAAATGTTCCCATTTCCTCCCGGAAATGGCACCTCACCTTTCCAACTTTGTGCACTGGTGAACCCTTGGTGGCCTGGCCTGTCTCTGATGTGGGGATGCCCAGACCTGGGGCTGACACTACTGAGAGCAAGGCTAAGAGCTTGGTATCTCTCTCTAGCAGTCTTAGAACTGACCAGAAAAGATTTGATCTTGTCCTTTTTCACCCATGTTTGGTAACTGATTTCTCAGTACCAATAACCACAGAAGAAGTTTCAACTCAGGAAACTTCCCCTAGAAATTCTCCCCTGCATTCGCAGCCCCTGTTGTCCTCTCCTGCCACTTCTAATTCCTGAGGAGAGGAGGTCTGGGTCTGCTACAGGCTAACAGGGTCTCATCAGTGATTCTGCCTTTCTACTCCTTGCCCACCTCTTTGCATCTTTATTTATTTAGCCCTCCCCACCACAGGACTTTGGAGATTGTTGGTGCCACAAGGCTTGGTCAGAAGAAGCAAATTAGGCAAAAAACAAATGTTAAAAAAAAAAAACAAAAAAAACATGAAGAACAGCTAGGGAGACGTTTTAGGGCAAAAATAAGTCTCAATTTCCCTGATACTAGGCTGAGACACGTGCCCTTTATGTGAATGAGCATGAATCCAGTGATGGCATCCCGCATGGAAACTAAGCCCCTTAGCTGAGGAGAGAGCTGGAAGAGGAACATCACCACCCCATAGCCACAGGCTCGCTGTCCACTAACTTAGATCCCTGAGCACTTGCGGAAGAACATAGGAAGTTCAACAGGAAGTCTGACCTCATGGATACTTCTCTTTAGGTCCTGGGTGTCCCAAGTCTCCAACCTGATTGTTCTTTCTGATCATTTATGACAACTTCTGGTTTTTCTTTGAAAGCTTATTTCTGAGTCTTTTCCCCAGAATCCCAGGGAATGAGGGAGAGAGGGTTCAGGTGGTATACCATGTTTGGTCTAGGCAGAGCTTCTTCGACATTTCAGAGACAATGTCAGCCCCCAAGGCCTAACATTCACTCAAGCTACTGGCTCACAACCTGGTTACTCTGATCAAAGACTTAGGAAAGGTACTGGCCAGTGGTGGCACCAGGAGGGAATTCATATTAGCCAGTAGCCTCATGATAGGAGCCCCAGTTATCTGAAGGTAGAAACAGCTCCAGACATTCTAGCAGGAGGAAGAACAGCTTCAGCCATCCCCATCTTGCCAGTATCTGCTGCTGAAAAGGCAGTGACTCTTAGGGCAAGAATAATGTCCACTGCCAGCAATGGACCGGATACCCAGACCCAACTACCGCCAAAAGCTTTTTTGTGTTGCCAACACACTCGAGGCTGGAGGTTTCCTTGATGCCCATACCTGCTGGGCTGACTCTCCCTTCTTCTCTCAGCCTCTATCCGTCGTCCCTCTTTACCCACACCCCCTTGTCCCAGCCCCTGATGGGCAAGTTCTCTCAGAGAAGCAGTCATGCTGGCTGTGATGGCGCGGAGCACAGTCCCAGGTCATCAGCTATATCAGCAGTGAGAAGCAGGCACTGAGGGTACCAGGGGAAAGAGAGGTGGAGCTCTACGCTGGCGAGGAATCATGAATAAGCAGTTTCACGGGGCCCAGGACGGAGTACAAGATGTGAAGTTCATGGTAAAATCCAGGTCTAAATTCTCGAGATGCGCCATCATTTCTTGTGCACAGGTAGTTATGGACTCAGGTGGTAAACAGCTCCCATGAGGGCTTAGGAGCAGTTATGGGGTGGGAGGAGGAGGAGGACGAGCACACAGGAAGGGGGCCTGTGGTGTAAGCGAGCACAAGGACTAGACGTCCATAAAGGAGAAGAAACAGGCAGGCAGGGAAGAGAACGCGGGCATTTAGACCTGGCTCTCCGAGGAGAGCTTGCGTTCGTGTTTCCAGCCCGTGTCTGGCAGAGAGCCTCGTCTTTCCGGAGTGGCTGTGGTGTGGACGCTGCTACACTCAGACTGCTCTTCCTGTAACAGCTGCTCCGTCTCTGTGTCATCCAGGGAGCCAGAGCTGGCCTGGATGGACACTGTGTCTGTCTTCATGCATACATGATCCCGGAGGAGGCCCCCCCGTGAGCTTCGCAGTTGCTTGAGGTCATCCCACTCAGCATCATCCCCCGACAGGAGGCAGATCCCCTCTACGATCTTGATCTTCTCCTTGGTGTAGTTATGGTCAGGCCCTCCCTAGGGTGGAGAGTGGGCAGACATGGTCAGTCAGTTGGCTTTCTACAAAGGATCCCTTGGTAAACTGAAAAAGGAAGTGGATAGGGTAAGAGTAGGAGTGAAATGCAAAAAATCCCACAGACAAGTGGGGAAATGTGATTAGGGCAAATATGTGAGGCCTAGCCTAAAAGGGGAGAGGCAACTACGATGATTATTACCATTATCGTACAGGGAGGAGGGAAAATCATGGCTTTCAGTCCTGCAGCAGCCACTCACTGGCTTTGTCACCTCCAGCAAATGATTTCACATCTCTAAAACTCAGTGTCTGAAACTCTGCTGTGCAGAGTAACAGTATCCACACCTCACAACCAACTGCTGCCAGGTGAAATGAAGCTATACATGGAATGCAGTTATCAGAATGTTGACACAAGATGCACTGTAATGTGTTAGCTTTGTTATGTTGTTACTATGGTTTATTCATGGGACATCATGCTGATATAAATCATCAAAAGCAATTGGCAAGAGCAATTAAATGTGTATTTATTCAGGATTTTAAGCTACTTCAGGTATTAGTTTGTTCTCAATTATCTCTTTTTTCTAATTTTGTTAAGGAGAAAACTTGAAATAAGATGGGAGACTCTAGAAAATCCTCTTATCTGGCCAGCCATGGTGGCTTATGCCTGTAATTCCAGTACTTTGGGAGGCCAAGGTGGGCAGATCACTTGAGGTCAGGAGTTCAAGACTAGCCCGGCCAACATGGTAAAGCCACGTCTCTACTAAAAATACAAAAATTAGCCAGGCATGGTGGTAGGTGCCTGTAATCTCAGCTACTCAGGAGGCTGAGGTAGGAGAATCCCTTGAACCTCGGAGGCTGAGGTTGCAGTGAGCCCGGATCACACAACTGCACTCCACCCTGGGTGACACAGTGAGATTCCATCTCCAAAAAAAAAAAAAAGAAGAAAAGAAAAAGGAAACCCTCTTATCTGTGTCCTAATGTCAATCTAGTGGGGTCCTGTAACCTATAACCTTTTTTGGAGGTTACTCTGGCTCTCCTGCCATGAGCCCTGGGACCATTCCGAAGCAAAACTTGGGACTCCTCCAGGCACAGCCTGGAGTTCTGCTCAGGCCTCTCCCTTTATGGCTTCCTCAAAGAGCAGCCTCACTCCTGCCTTCTGGGGTATACCAACCGACATGCCACCACTGCCAGAAGAAAATGGATCATCGCTTGGGTTCTGTCCCTGGGATAGTATTCCTGCCAAGAGTTCTGCAACTACGGCTCTATTTTTGTAACAACTCAATTCCACAGATATTTACTGAGCCCCTACGTTAAGCAGGAGACTGTTCTAGGTGCTCTGATGATTATACAATATAAAACATGGTCCCTGCCCTCTGAGAGTGACAGCTCCCTCAACCATGCAGAGAGGAACATAGCACACAAACACACACACAGATGTCCATTCACCCAGCACACCCCCACAAGATGAAATTAGTATAAGATGCAGGCCACTCAGTGTCTTAATCACAGAGACACACTGGGTAAGTTAGGGAGAGGTGGGGACATGGCACTTGCAATTTGGGGAACACCACTCCCTCTACAAACACACAGCAACAGGTACCTGAAATCAAGAGGAAATCAGAAGAGAAAAGGTGAAAGACTATCAGAGGGGTAAAAGAGCTGCTGAGGAAAAAACACACAACAGAAGAAAGAGGTCACACCATTTTAATTGCTATCCTGTGGCCTTCATTGCGGTTCTTTTTTGGAGCATCAGATGCTCTAGGAACCCAAGTATCTTTGAGTCTTTCTCTCAAAAATATTCATTGAGGGCTCTACCATTCCTAAAACTACAAGCCATCCCTGCACGTTCTGTTTTGACTGCAGTGGAAGCTTTTAAAAAAAATGTTTAATTAAAAAAAAATTTTTTTGTGGCCAGGCGCAGTGGCTCACGCCTGTAATCCCAGCACTTTGGGAGGCCGAGGCGGGTGGATCACGAGGTCAAGAGATCGAGACCATCCTGGTCAACATGGTGAAACCCCATCTCTACTGAAAATACAAAAAAAAAAAATTAGCTGGGCATGGTGACGCGTGCCTGTAATCCCAGATACTCAGGAGGCTGAGGCAGGAGAACTGCCTGAACCCAGGAGGTGAAGGTTGCGGTGAGCTGAGATCGTGCCATTGCACTCCAGCCTGGGTAACGAGCAAAAACTCCGTCTCAAAAAAAAAAAAAAATTTGTTTTCAAACACTAACTTGAACCAGAAGTAGTGGAAGCTTTTTAAATATGAGAATTCATGGATCCAGATTTTTGTGTGAAATGTATTCATTACACATGAGAGCCCTGCAGGTGTGAGAACAGGTTCTGACTGTGCTAGATAGGCCAAGGAAGAAGACCAGTTAGGATCTTCGTAAGGAATAACTTCTGATGAAGAGTTACAGGATTTTAGGAAAAAAATAAGGCTTACATTGGATTAGGAAAATCTGAAATCTGATTTGCGGAAATGAGACTTTTTTTTTTTTTTTGGAGATAGGGTCTCACTCTGTCACCCAGGCTGGGGGTTAGTGGCATGATCACAGCTCACTGCAGCCTCCAACTCCTGAGCTCAAGTGATCCTCCCACCTCAGCCTTCTGTGTAGCTGGGACTCCAAGCACAAGCCACCACACCCAGCTAATTGAAATGGGACTATTTTTCATGCCTTAACATTGAGCAAATAATTTTCCACTGAAGTGATAAGTTTAAAAAAAAAAAAAAAAAAAGCCGGGCACGGTGGCTCACGCCTGTAATCCCAGCACTTTGGGAGGCCGAGGCGGGTGGATCACGAGGTCAAGAGATCGAGACCATCCTGGTCAACATGGTGAAACCCCATCTCTACTGAAAATACAAAAAAAAAAAAAATTAGCTGGGCATGGTGGCGCGTGCCTGTAATCCCAGCTACTCAGGAGGTTGAGGCAGGAGAATTGCCTGAACCCAGGAGGCGGAGGTTGCGGTGAGCCGAGATCGCGCCATTGCACTCCAGCCTGGGTAACAAGAGTGAAACTCCGTCTCAAAAAAAAAAAAGAAAAAAAGCAGGTAAACCTTCAGAATTCTAAAGAAATTTCTGTGATAAGATGAAGAATAGTGAAAAACAAGCCATTCCCATAGGTGCTACCAGCTTGGACCGGAGGCTAATAAATGGGTGAGTCCAGGAGCTCTTGGGTTTTTTGGGTGTTGTCTAGGAGAGCTACCTTGTTTCAGAAGCGCAAAGCCTTTAGCAGGGGAATGACAATTCCTGGAGGGAAAGAACCTAGGAGCTTGGAAACATCTCCTGGCAGGGCAACTGCTTTTAGATCTAAATCTTCTGAGATCTGCCTTCTAACCTGGCTCTCACTAAGGTCCCTCAAGCTAATCCCTCAGAGATTCTAGAACTTCCCAGAAACCCAAATTACATTCAGTTCTGTTCACTATAACTTCCAAAATGGTAGATGGGATTACTTAGCAGCCCTTACTAACTTAATGAGGCATTTGGAGTATAACCCCTCCCCCCAGCTCCCCCAAAAGACCCTTGAATATAAATTTCAATTTTTACCTCTTTCTTATAGCACAGCTGGTTGTACATGGCTGGTTTGGGGATTGCTTCGATCTTCACTTCCTGTGTGGATGTTCGGTAGGAGGGGTTGCTATAGGTGAGGTTCCCCATTCCAGGATCAGTGTACTTAGATTTTTTGTGTCTTTAGGAGGAAAGGTGATGAGAAATTAGTTCAGATCTGTAAGGGGTTAATACCTGGGAAAATTGTAACCTGGGTCTGGTAGGCTGCCTCTAAGATGATCCAAGTGAGTCTCACTTCCTGGTATTCATGCCCTTAAGAATGCCCTCCCCTTGAGTGTGGACTGGTCTGGTGACTTACTTCTAATGAAAAGATTATGCAGATGTGTTGGCTGCTAGATTAGGTTACCAAAAAACTGGTTCTGGTTTTGAGTTGCCCTCCTTCATTCTCTCTTGCTGTTGTTCTGGGAGAAGCAACCTGCCATTTTGTAAGGTGTTCCATGGAGAGGCCCACAAGGCAAGGAACTGATGAGGAAGGCCTCCAGCCAACAGCCTGTGAAGAGCTGAATCCTGTGAATCCTGCCAACAAGTATGTGAGCGAGTGCAGAAGGGGATCCTTCCCCAGTAAAACCTTGAGATGAGACTGCAACCCCACCTGACATCTGGATTGCAGTCTGTGGGAGACCTTGAGGTAGAGGCATCTAGCTAAGCTGCATCCAGATTTCTGACCTATAGAAACTGTGAAATAATGGTTATCATTTGAGTCACTAAGTTTTAGGGTAATCTCTTATGCAGCAATGGAGAACTAATGCACTGAGCTTTAGAGTCAGACAGATCTGTTTCAATTCCACTTGTGTGATTTATTAGCTGGGACCTTGGTAGATATAATCTGAACTTTCTGGCTGGGTGTGGTGGTTCACACCTATAATCTCGCACTTAGAGAGGCTGAGGTGGGCAGATCACATAAGGCCAGGAGTTCAAGACCAGGCTGACCAACATGGAGAAACCCT
>NW_016107373.1:862989-879700 GCF_001604975.1 Cebus imitator | reverse complement strand
ATGGGAGGCTGAGGCACAAGAATTGCTTGAATCCAGGAGTCACAGGTTGCTGAGAGCCGAGATAGCACCACTGCACTCCAGCCTGGGCGACAGTGAGACTCTATGTCAAAAAAAAAAATAAAGACAAAAATTAAAAAAAAAACTTTCTGAGCCTCAGATCCTCATCTGTAAAGTGAGGAATAACAATACCTGTGTTACAAGGTTGTCATGACATTGACATATATCCATTAATGGTAACTGTTATGATGATGATGATGATGAACAACAGCAGTAAACTGTAAACTATGTTTAAAGCATTTGGGGGAAAATATAAAGAAAGAGGAATACGAAAAGATTCTAGATAACACATTCTGCCTTTCCAAAATGAATGCTACTGAGCAATAAAGTACCAGCCAATATTGCAGTAAAGGACTGTGTTTGTATAAGGGAAAAATCACTTCCAATGTCAATGGTTTGAGGTAGGGAGTACTGGGAAAAGTAAAAATTCTACAGTCAGTCTTAGCTTTGCCTCTCACTCTATGACCTTGGGTAATATCCCCTGTGTCCTCAGCATCCTAGTCTATAAAGAAAATCTGAGGCTGGGTGTGGTGGCTCACGCCTGTAATCCCAGCATTTTGGAAGGCTGAGGCAGGTGGATCACGAGGTCAGGAGTTCGAGACCAGCCTGACCAACATGGTAAAACTCCATCTCTACTAAAAATACAAAAATTAGCTGGGCTTGGTGGCGTGTGCCTGTAATCCCAGTAATCAGGAGGCTGAGGCAGAAGAATCGCTTGAACCCAGGAGGCAGAGGTGGCAGTGAACTGAGATCATGCTGCTGCACTCCAGCCTGGGCAACAGAACAAGACTCTGTCTCAAAAATAAATAAATAAAATAAAAGAAAAAGAAAATCTGAAGGGTTGTTGTATTCATTCAATAAGGAAAATGCTCAGGTTGTGACTGGGGAAGAGGAAGTATTTAGGTTTCCACCCTTTCTTTCTGCTACCCTGACCAGGCACCCAACTTTGCAATAAAGCTAGTCAGAGCTTGATTCAGTGAACTGTAGAGCTTTGGGAGATCCCACACATGCTCATGAAGACTAATGAGCATGTGGTCCCTGTAGCCAAGACTGAAGTTACCTGTACAGCATCAAAGATGCAATCACCACCAAAATCAGCAGAATACTGAGGAGTCCACCGATGGCGTAGCTGATATGAAGTCCTTCCCCTAGGAAGAATACAGAAACACTAGGCAGGAGCCACTGACAACGTTCTAGCTGGTGCTGGTGTGAGGAATGGAAAGATGAAGGGTTTCTTTTGTGGGTGTCGGATCCAAAACCATCTGGCGATGGCTAGGGACCTCCTTTTCAGAGAGGTGAATGGCAGGTGCAGGGAGGAGGCTGAGAAGGAATCTATCACTCTGCCAGCATCTCTGATCCCATTTCCACCACTTCCTAGATATCCGACATAAGGCAAGTTGCTTAACTAGTAAGCCTACATTTTCTCTTTAGTTAAATGTAAATAATAAATTGCTCATAGGACTGGAGACTGCATGAGAGTATGTATATATACATGTACACACACATATGTGTGGCATATATATGGCTTATCACATGCCTGAAATATGGAAAGCATACCATAAGCTGTCACTGTAAGTGGTGAGAGCTATTATGATTATTATTTCTATGGATTTTAGTTTAAAAAGAGTTCATCGGCCGGGTGGCTCACGCCTGTAATCCTAGCACTCTGGGAGGCTGAGGTGGGTGGATCACGAGGTCAGGAGATCGAGACCATCCTGGCCAACATGGTGAAACCCCGTCTCTATTAAAACTACAAAAAAATTAGCTGGGCGTGGTGGCGCACGCCTGTAGTCACAGCTACTTGGGAGGCTGAGGCAGGAAAATTGCTTGAACCCAGGAGGCAGAGATTGTAGTGATCCGAGATTGTGCCACTGCACTACAGCCTGGGTGACAGTGTGAGGCTCTGTCTCAAAAAAAAAAAAAAAGAGTTAATCAACTCCAAAGAGTCCCACAAATGTTATGAAAGATGTCAGTGGAGACCTAGATTCATTACATCTTCTTTTCCAGAACAGAGAGGCACTCAGGGCTTACCTGGAGCAGCAGGTACAGCCTCATTGGAACGTGCACAGAGGCCCAGCCTGGAATCCCTTTCAGAGCATCTGTGGGGCACAGAAAACTGAATGTGAAGCCTACTCATACTCAATGAAGATCACACCTTCCTCCAGGAAAGGGGGAAAGGTCTGTAAGCGGGGGCTTTCAGGTATGAGAATGTACCAGATGGAAGATATGAGAAGCATGGAGAGGGCAAGAGTAGGAAATGGAGAGAAATCAGTGCAAGGCACTGTTTTCAAGCTGTTATACCATACTTAAATGTGTTATAAAATATGTACCTTTTTCGGATCACCTCTGGGAAAACAAACAAAAAAATATATATATACACCTTTAAAAATGAGAAGCAGGTTTGGAGCGAGTTGGAAGTCTGCAGAAAGAATACTAAGGACATCAATGTTAGGCTTTCTTGAACTACCAGGAAGAGTCAGAAGAAGCTGCTAGCCAAACCAGTTTGATGGGGTAAAAATTATCACAAGAGCTAAATATCACAAGGTCAAAAAATTGTTTTTCTTCTCTTCATTCTTTCACAAGGGAATATGCAAGACATCCAGAGGGAATGCTCAGATAACTAACTTGAAATGCTCAGAAGGTGACTCGTTCATGGTACATTATAAGCAGGCAATTAAAGGCATCTCCTAAATAGTCAGAGAAAAGCTACTTGCAAGAGCATATGGAACCAAGATGCACTGAATTTTCAAATAGAACTCTGACCATAAGAAAAGGTCCAAGCAAGGGTCAAAAGTTTTCTTTATTTTTTTTTTTTGGAGACGGAGTCTCGCTCTGTCACCCAGGCTAGAGTGCAATGGAGCAGCCTTGGCTCACTGCAACCTCTGCTTCCTGGGTTCAAGCGATTCTCCTGCCTCAGCCTCCCGAGTAACTGCGATTACAGGCACCTGCCACCACGCCTGGCTAATTTTTGTATTTTTAGTAGAGACAGGGTTTCACCATGCTGGTCAGGCTAGTCTCAAACTCCTGACCTTGTGATCCATCCACCTCAGCCTCCCAAAGTGCTGGGATTACAGGCGTGAGCCACCGCACCCGGCCTGAGTCAGAAGTTTTCCAAATAAACCTAAAGAAAATCAGAGAGTAATAATGACTGACAGTACTTAAAAGTTAGGCCGGGTGCAGTGGCTCACACCTGTAATCCCACCACTTTGGGAGGCCGAGGCGGGCAAAGTATGAGGTCAGGAGTTTGAGACCAACCTGACCAACATGGTGAAACTCCGTCTCTACTAAGATTACAACTGTTAGCTGGGTGTGGTGGTGGGCGCCTATAATACCAGCTACTCGGGAGGCTGAGGCAGGAGAATCCTGCCTTGTACCCAGGAGGTAGAAGTTACAGGGAGCCAAGATCACGCCACTGCACTCCAGCGTGGGCAACAAAACGAGACTTGGCCTCAAAAAAAAAAAAAAAAAAAAAGCATTTCACACACATTTGCTGTTGGTTATCTTTTCAGTTTCATTTCCCAAATCAGGATGAATTTTATAATGCATAGCACCTTTAACTTAATGAAATAAGATACTTTATACTTGATTTGAGAATTGTTCGTGGTTATACCTACTTATTTAATAATGGTGTTTGTGTGTGGGGGGATGCATGTGTCATTACAAGCTAAAGCCATCATATCTCTGGGGAAACCTACCTTTTTGTTCCAAGTCATAAAGCCACAGCCCAGAGATATCTTAGACAAGACAATGATGTGAGAGCAAATGTCACAGAGAGAGGAAGAAGGAAGAATGCCATGTGGGAGGGTCCTCCTAAGCGATTTCTGTTTCAAGTTGTTCTTAAAGCTTTTTGCCCTCAGAGCTAAAAAGGGAATCACCTGCAACAATCTACAAGTCTGAATATCATCTTCTGTCCCAAATAGCAGGGACTGGTAGCTCATGACATAATCTACCTCCCAACTGCCTTATTAAGATGGGACTATGAGCTACTGGTCATGGGATGGTGATTTGAATGAAAGGGCCCACAATCTTATATTGAACCTATTTACCTTCCTTCCAGCTCCTCCAGAGACGTGCGGGTCCGGGTGGTTGAGGAATGCAAGGTGGTAGGTAGTATGCTGGGTAGCACCCGGCTCTTTTCGCTCATGCTAGTGGCCCTAGGAGCTGGTGGTACCAGGCCAGGCACTAGACAAAAAAGAGGATTGGAGTGGGCCACTGGAACTGCAAACCTCTATGTACGGCCCAAGAGTAGCAGCTGGAGAACTTGACAAAACAATCTTTTAGCTGCCCTAGTCCCAGGCACCTTCATTAGTGGCCCTTCTTAATACTATAAATAAAAAGGAATTGGATTCAATATTAATAGCTCTGGATGGGACAGCTGGCCCACCAAAGTCAGGAAGAGAGAGTGATGTACAGCCCACTGATTATCCCACAGCAGGGACCTGGGAATCAAGAGACCTGATTTCTGTTCTAGCAAATGCCAGAGGGCAGACAAACTCAGGTTTAAGCAATTCCCAAAACCCAAGCAGACTGCTATCAGTCACTCTACTAATAAAACCTTCTTTGTGGGGATCCCACCCAGAAGAACAGATCAGACCAGGTCTGAAGCTGCTGACCCTCAGCCCCTCCAGGGGCTCTGCTGAGTGTCTCCAGCCCATTCAGTCCAACTCACCAAGGGAGCAGGGCCGGCTATCAGGTTCGTCAGGACAAGCACATACGAAGTCCGAGGCTCTGGCAAAGCAGAGGTGGGTGCAGCCACCATTGTTCACGCCACAGGCATTGGTCCCTGGAGGCAAAGTAGATGAGTGTCTTATCTAGGACAGAATAAGGTCTCCCAGTTTAACGCTTCTCAAATACACAGGAAATCCAGGATTTCCCTACTCCCAGGGACAGGGGAGCAGGAAAGATACAACCACAAGGGAGTAAAAAGGTCTAAGTTTAAAATGTGAACCAAGAAGCTCTCTTGTGGGCCTGTCTTGGTCCCTAACAGTCCTTGGGTGACCAACCAATCCCACAGATGGTAAGGAAGTGGGGTCAGTACCCGGGAGCCCACCTGTCTGCCGCTGAGGGGAAACCACGATGATATCCATAAGGCCTTCCACATTCGCCAGCACTGTCTCCTTGTTCCGGCCCGAGTATTTGTCTACACGCTGGATTGACTTTGTCTGCCAGTCTGTCCAGTAGATCCACCTGTCTTGCTACTCAACAGGGGAACCCAAAAAAGAGTAAATATTATTCAGCAAGCAGCCTCCTTCCTGTACAGCTTCTGTGCCTCAGCGTGTGCCACTGCCGCTGGTGAAATGCCCTCTTCATCTCTTCCTCATCAAGTCTACTTCTGTGCATCACTAGACATGACATTGCCAAGGAAATCTCCCCAAATCCATATAGACTTCACCATTCTCTCCTCTGTACAGTTCTACACCTTGTAGTCACTCACACAAGTTCATTTTTACACTCAAGCAATTTGTTTATAGGTCTGTCCGTCCTACCAGATTACATTCAAGGACAAGAATGTGTTCTATTCATCTCTGAATTTCTAGCACCTACCAGTCTTCACTCAGTTGATTGAATGGCTCCCTATCTAGCAAATAGGAGTAAATTTGAGGGTTCTTCTAGGTTCCTATTCCTCTGGGCCTTTTACTCAGAGCACTGCCCCGAATCCTCTGCTTACTTCTGTGGACAGCTTTCTTCTAATGTAACGATGGTGAAATTCTCAACCAAAAGCGTTCCCATCCCCACCCAAGGGCATATATCAGCAACTCTGGGGAAACCTGTAGATTGAAAAAACTATATGCAGTATGACCGTGTAGCTTTACATTTAGAGTATGAAAAAAAAGCCTATCATTAAGTAAAACCAGATAAAATCTTCTTAGCTAGTAGGACATAATACAGAATACAGACAGGGTGGATAGTATTTGGCAAAAAGGGTCAAATTTATTTCTCTTTCTTTTGGTTCCTTTCTTCTTTCCTTTCTCTCTGTCTCCTTCTCTCTCTGACTCTCTCCTCTCTGGGACAGCATCTTGCTCTGTTGCCCAAGTTGGGGCACAGTGGTACAAATGCAGCTCACTGCAGCTTGACCTCTCGGCTCAAGTGATCCTCCTGCCTCAGCCTCCTGAATAGCTGAGACGACAGGTGTGTACCACCACACCTGGATAATTTTTAAAAATTTTGTGTAGGGACAGGGTCTTGCCATGTTGCCCAGGCTGGTTTCAAACTCCTGGGCTCAAGCGATACTCTGGCCTCAGCCTCCCAAAGTGGTGGGATTATAGGCATAAGCCACTGCACCTGGCCAAGATTTTTAACCAAGATTTTTAAATGACTGAGAATTCCTATTTTGGCCTCAGGCTTGGTAGATCTTCTTTTCCTTGCCCAAATCATTTTTTGTGTTAGAACTCTCAAAAGTGATAGCAAATAATAATTAAAATGGGTAGTGACAACATGCATGTGGTACTTAACTATGTCCCAGGTACTATGTTAATGCTTTGTGCATATTTCAGGAGGATGCTATTATTAGGCTGATTTATTTTGTAGGTAACTGAAGCTAAGAGAGGTTCAGTCACTTCAGTTCAAAGTTACACAGTTATTTAATAATACAGATAGAACTTGAACCCAGGTACCTGGCACATTGATGGTATTAAATACTTACCAACTAGCTAGATGCCTAAAAACTCTGGCTTTTAGCCACTGCACCCTGTTGCCATTAAGTCAGCTGCCTAAGCCCAGATGCTAGGACCACAGCCTTAGGATTAACTGGGGAACTTGTCAAAATGTATTTTGCTGTGCCCAGCCCGCATGAAGCAGCTTCTAGAGTCCCTATAGTCAGGGCCTAGGAACCTACATTTTAACAAGTGCCACATCTGATTCTGTACACCGCTCTTTGAGAGCCACCCTTTGAATACTAGAACATGGGAATGGTAGGATAGGAGTAGCAGGGTACTCGGTGGCCCTACCAACCTACCACGGCTTCAGGGCACAGGAAAAAATCCCTACAATGAGCTTCCATAGCATGCCTGTTCAGTAGCAGCTACAGCTGAGGCTACCGACTTAGAACCCCAAAGAAACATCCCAGCCAAGGAGGTTTAGTTACTTCTCTCCTGAACCAGTACCTGTGTGAGGGCAAAGGGGTGGGACACATGGCTGACCAAGACCTGTCGCAGTTTCCCATTGAGGTCAGCACTCTCGATCCGGTCCAGATGCGCATCTACCCAGTAGATCCTGCAAAGAAAACAGGAAGGGTAGCTGCTCCAAACACTTGCCAGGGAGCCCAGCTCTTCCCCCTAAGAACCTATCTCCCCTCCTGAGCTGAACTGGCAGGTGCTATGAGAACTCAAGAAGCATCCTTGATGGGGGGTCATAGTGAGTCCCAAAGTAGAAGAAGGGAGCTGGTGGTTCATGAGTGGGGAGGTCAGGGCTGCTCTGGGGAGGGGTAGAAAGTCTAGTGACCTCAGAGGAACTACATCCAGCCTCATCTTCAGGAACTTGACTGCTCTTTGACTCCTACCCAAGAATCAAAGCCAAAATTCTTACAAATAGTCATTAAGAAGAGAGCTCAGTTGGCTGGGCATGGTGGCTCATGCCTGTAATCCCAGCACTTTGGGAGGCTGAGGTGGGCGGATCACCTGAGGTCAGGAGTTCGAGACCAGCCTGGCCAACATGGTGAACCCCTGTCTCTGCTAAAAATACAAAAATTAGCCAGGCATGGTGACACATGCCTGTAATTCCAGCTACCCGGGAGGCTGCGGCACAAGAATTGCTTGGACCTAGGAGGCAGAGGTTGCGGTGAACCGAGATGGTGCCACTGTACTCCAGCCTGGGCAACAGAGTGAAACTCCATCCGCCGCCCCCCGCCACAAAAAAAAAGGAAGTGAGCTCAGTCTACGTGGACCTCATTGAGGTTAAAAGAAGACATTCTACCATCTTTCCAGAAGCCTTGGATTCCCTTCCCCTTATTCTGGGCCAAAAGGGGGTACAGACTGCTTCAGAACTCCTTTCCCTCCACTCTCAGCATTTCTTAGCTAGACAAGGAGCTGTATATTCTGGAGCCTAGGTCAGGTGTGGTGGCTCACGCCTGAAACCCCAGCACTTTGGGAAGCCAAGGCAGTAGGATTGCTGGAGTCCAGGAATTTGAGACCAGCCTGGGCAGCATAGCAAAGCGCTGTCTTTACAAAAAATTTAAAAATTAGCTGGGCATGGTGGTGTGTGCCTATAGTCCCAGCTACTTAAGAGGCTGAGGTAAGAGGATCGCTTGAGCCAGGGAGGTTCAGGCTGCAGAGAGCTGTGACTGCACCATTGAACTCCAGCCTGGGCAACCGAGCAAGATGCTGTTTCAACAACAACAAAGTTCCATGAATGGATCATGATTTGTTATATTATAACAAATATAAGAATCAGCCCTTAAATGAGTAGGGATGTGGGACCTGTGGTTCAGCCGGAAGACATGCTCTGCCAAAGGCACTCAAATTAGAAACATGTAAACCAGCCAAACAAAACCCACCTAAGGGCTGAGAGCTGGATTTAGCAATCCCTGCTCTAAGAATACATTCCCTCGTCCTTCTCAATGCTTCCTCTTCCCGACATTCCAAGGAGCTTTCTATCTTTTCATTTTTCCCACTTTAATCTCAACCATCCTCTCCTCTGCCCACCCAATTTCCAGGGGGTTATTTGGTGCAGGACCCCCACCTGCGGGTATCATAGTCCAGGGTAAGGCCATTGGGCCAACCCAGGTCTGTGTTGATGAGGACCTTCCGCTCAGAACCATCCAGGTTTGCCCGTTCAATCTTGGCAATGTGGCCCCAGTCTGTCCAGAAGAGGTACCTGAGACACAACAGTGCTGTCATCATCAAAGCATGGGAAGATGGCACCCAGAGGCTGAGAGAATACAGAGGACCCACTAACACCATCTTTTCCACCCACTCTTCTTCCCTGGATCTCTCTTCTGCTGACCATAAACTTACCCCTTCCTGGGGAAAACAGCAATGGCCCGGGGCTCATCCAGGCTGTTGTTGATCAGCACTTTGCGGCAGGAACCATCCAGCCTGGATGCCTCAATGGTGTTGCGACCTGTATCTGTCCAGTACAGGTTCCTGGCCACCCAGTCCACTGCCAGCCCGTCAGTGGTCTTCAGCCCATGCCCGATCACTGTCTCCATGTTGCTGCCGTTCAGGTCTGCTCGCCTTGGGGAGAGCCCAGTGTTGGATGAGCAACCAGATTGACCCAGAATAGAGTAGAACTCCTTTAACCCATGTTCCCATAACTAGACCCCCACTAAATGTAAGCTCCACAGGAATGGAGATCAAGTATCTATGAGTACATTCCTCAGCACCCAGCATGACAGATGCTCAATAAAATACTTTCAGAATGAACGAACCAGTTCTTAGGAGGACAGAGGATTTCCTGCTAACTGGAAATAATGGCGGCTGCCAGGGGATGCCTTGCTAGAAGACAGGTGTATCATCCCCACATCCACATGTTTTTGGGAAGAGGCAAGGATTGCCGGGTGGTGATTATAAGAAACACAGATTTATCAAAACCTACCTGTGCATTTTTTTTAAATTAAAAACAAATTTAAATACAAATAGATATGAGGTTTCACCATGCTGCCTGGGCTGGTCTTGAACTCCTGGGCTCAAGCAATTCTCCCACCTTGACCTCCCAAAGTGCTGGGATTACAGTCATGAGCCATCATGCCCGTCCCTACCTGTGCACTTTTGCAGAGGCCCTATGGCAGGAGGGAACTCTACCTCAGAATGGGGAGCATGTCACTGTCACCTAGGGAACTTCCCTAAACTGCATATGCCTACCTGTCCCCAGCTTGAGACTCTAATACATCCCTTGGGGAGAAGAAAGGGGAATGTTCCCTGTTCCTCCTTGTGAGAAAATCTGCCACGGTAAACCACGCTTACTGGTGGCAGGGCATCATATTCCTAAGCTGTGTTAGGGCTGAAAATTTAAAGAATAAATAAATAAATAAATAAATAAAAATAAAAAACAACAGCTTTGTAAACCACCGTTAAGCCTAGGCATTTGGGCGTGACTTCGTTACTGCAATACAGATACTGGTTACATGGCCTACTCATCAGTAAGTCCTAGGGGACAGTAGTAGGTGTGAAAGGCTCTAGGTCCCCACCCTGACTTTACTTGTTTTTTTGTTGTTGTTGTTTGTTTTACATACTAGACTTCTGTGTAATCTCTCAACAAACAAAAGTTTGAAATTCTGCTCTAAATGACAACACTGCAAAGTGAGCAAGTCAGCATTAGAACTCACTCTCCAAAGTGCCAAATCACTTGTCCACTTAGTGGTCAGAACATAACCTCACTCATGAGCGATCAGAGCAAGTTTGTGTCCTCTGGAGGTTTCAGTGTCGCTCATACCTGATAACATCCAGGAACACATCTGTGTAATAGACCTTTCCGTCCACGCTGTCATAGTCTAGGGAGATGACATTGTTGAGCTCAGGAACAGGGACGTGCACGTCTGTGTTGTCACTGGTGTCCAGTGAGATACGCCGGATGGAGCCACGGCTGGAGAAGAGCAGGTAGGTCTCAGGAGAGGGATCACAGGTCTTCCCATCTCCCTTCAGCTGGATGCCAGTGGGGCAGGCACAGGAGAAGCCAGAAGGCCGAGGCAAGCACAGGTGGGAGCAGCCACCATTCCTCGAGCCGCACTTGTTAAAACCTGGTGACGAGAAGCACAGGTGTTCACACCTATCCTGGAACATCATCTGAATCTTACAAAGGTCCCAGTTGCTTGTGGCTGACTCTTTGCTGTTCTAAGTGACGGGATTCAGTGCCTTGCAGGGTGAGGTAGAAGGAGGGTCTGCAGGAGGGTCTCCAGGAGTCCTTTGAAGGTGACAGCATCATGCAGCTGTAGCACCAGCCATACCCAGAGAGAACACAGCCCAATCTTGGAAGGGAGTTTAGGCAGGTCACTGTCTTTCTGGCTGTAAACATGTTCTGTGCTCTGGATATATCTCTGATGTTGAGATGGCCCCAGAGAGCCAGAAGCTCTGACTCACAGCCCCAGGGTCCTTCTCACCTAGTGGCTGTGTCCGGTCCACAGCCTGGATGTCCATGAGGCCTGGCAGGTTGGACCTCACAAGGATGACATTGCTGCCGGTACCCTTGTCAGCACGGTGGATGCTCCTGGTCTGCCAGTCAGTCCAGTAGATATAGGAGTCGAGCAGGGTGAGGCCATATGGGTGCTGCACCGGTGATACCAACGTATGCCGATTGGCACCATTCAGGTCAGCAGCCTCGATTCGCTGCAGAGGAAGGAGAGGGTTGGGAGTGGTGATCAGCAGACTGAGAGCTCTCTGTGGAGATCCTAGGCAGGCCTTTCCCATCTTCCCAGGCTCCTGGGAAGCAGCAGGGGCACGGCTCTCACCTCGGTGTGTGCATCGGCCCATAGCAGTTGGGAGCTGGCCTTGTCCACGGTCAGTCCATTGGGCCATCCTAGGTTGTTGTTGATGAGCACCGTGCGGTCTGAGCCATCCATTCCAGACCGTTCTAACTTGGCATTCTCCCCCCAGTCTGTCCAGTACATAAACCTGAGTGAGGAAGAACAAAAGCTATATTAGCTAGTTATTCCAGCAGCTACCGTATGCCACGAGTACTTAATAGCATGTGAGATACACTTGAGTACTTATACTATGTCAGGCAAAATTTTTGCTTGACAAAATACTCTGCTAAATACTTTATGTGCATTATCTCACTTGATCCTCATAAGGGCCACAAGGTATGTATTCTCACTGCCACCTCCATTTTATGAAATAGGTAAGGAAGCCGAGAATCAGAAAGCTTAAATACTGGACGCAAGTGATATAGCTAATACGTGATGGAAACATTTCAGTCCTGGTATGCTGATTCCAAGGCTCATGCTTTTAACTTCTACACTGTACTGTCACCCTGCAAGAAGTCACAAGGGAGTGGAAGAGCCCCAGGGTGGTCACGTTGTTCCTGTGATGCAAGCTTCCTCTCCATTGCCCACCTTCACCCCATCATAACCCCAGCTGAGCTGCCCCCTCCACTACTCTCACCCCATCTCATGGTATAGTACGATGGCCCGGGGACTGTCAAGGTTCTGCCACACCAACACTTTCCGCATGGACCCGTCCAGGTTGCCCACTTCAATCCGGTTTGTTCCCGTGTCTGTCCAGTACACTTTCCGGCCAACGGCATCCACCGCAAGCCCATCTGTGGTCTGTAGCCCTGTGGGAAGTCAAAAGAGCACACTGGCTCCTACTTTGAAACAGATGGACTATTTCCCCAGCTCTGTTGCCAGACAGGTGGTCCCTGGGCTGGGAGGAAGGCCCACCTGTGGTGATGATGTCCTCGTGCTGTGAGCCATCCAGACTGGCACGGCTGATCCTGTGCAGGGTGCTGTCAGACCAGTATACTTTTCCTGGAGAGGGAAAGCTTAGCTCAACCTAGATCCTCACCCCCCACCATGGGACACACATAGCTGATTTGTGTCCTGAAACACCAGAGCATGTCAGAGAGCCCTGGAGCCTGTGGCAGAGGAAATCAAGGAAAATGCAGAAATATCATAGCAGGATAGCTTTTGGCAGAGCTGGAGCGAAGAGGGCTCCAAACCATGCTCTCACAACCAAAGAGAAACTGCTACAGAGACAGGGACAAGGGCTATGCCAGAGGGAATGGGGAGCCCCCAGGCTCCTGGCAGGGGACAGAGGTGATGGGAAAGGAAGGACAGTAGTTGCTGTCTGAAGGGCAGGGGCAGAAGGCCAGGTGGGAAGGGAGGGCCACACAGACCTTCCTGGGGGTCTACTCCAATGGCAATAGTGTTCTTCATGGTAATGTTGATTGGTACCACCACATCAGCAAAATAAGGGATGTCCAGGGAGACCATGCGAATGTCTATCCTCCTGGCGAAGATGAGGAAACTGTTCATGCCTACCCAAGTGGAAAGGAGGGAAGAGGATCACTTGAGCACAGCCATTAAGTGGATTTGGAATCAGGCAAACTGAAACTCATGCCCTGTCCCTGCCAGTTTCTAGCTATGTTATTCTAGCTAACAATTTAAATAACTAGGCAAGTTATTTAAATTGTTATTTTTTTATTTTATTTATTTATTTTTTTTGAGACAGACTCTCACTCTGTCGCCCAAGCTGGAGTGCAGTGGCATGATCTTAGCTCACTGCAACCTCTGCCTCCCGGGTTCTTGTAATTCTCCTGCCTCAGCCTCCTGAGTAGCTGGGACTACAGGTACTTGCTGCCACAGCTGGCTAACTTTTTGTATTTTAGTAGAGATGGGGTTTCACCGTGTTGCCCAGGCTGGTCTCGAACTCCTGAGCCCAGGCAATCCGCCTGCCTCTGCCTCCCAAAGTGCTGGGATTACAGGCGTGAGCCTATTTTTATTTTTTTGAGATGAAGTTTCCCTCTTGTTGCCCAGACTGGAGTGCAATGGTACGATCTTGGCTTACCACAACCTCTGCTTCCCAGGTTCAAGCGATTCTCCGGTCTCAGCCTCCCGCGTAGTTGGGATTACAGGCATACGCCACCACACCCAGCTAATTTTGTATTTTTAGTAGAGATGGGGTTCCTCCATGTTGGTCAGGCTAATCTCAAACTCCCAACCTCAGGAGATCCACCCGCCTTGGCCTTCCAAAGCGCTGGGATTACAGGTGTGAGACACTGCACCCAGCCAAATTATTGTTTTTTGAGACAGGTCTCTCTGTGTCGCCCAGGCTGGAGTGTGGTGGCATGATCATGACTTACTGCATCCTCGAACTCGTAAGCTAAAGCGATCCTCCCACCTCAGCCCCCTGAGTAGCTGGAACTACAGGCACATGCTACCATGCCCAGCTAATTTTTTTATTTTTTGTAGAGATGGCGTTTCGTCACGTAGCCCAGGCTGGTCTCAAACTCCTGGGCTCAAGCATCTGCCCACCTCAGCCTCCCAAAGTGCTGGCATTACAGGCGTGAGCCACCACTCTCAGCCTAAATTATTAAGCCTCAGTTTTCCTATCTATAAAATGGGAAAAATAATAGGGTGGCTTATAAGGGTTAAAAGAGATCATGTACGTAAAGTACTTACCATTAGGTCTCACACATATTCATATTAATGCCTCTTTATTAATATTAAGAAAGTGGCTCTCTTTGAAGGACCCTTTCCCATGAAGATTAAGAAAGAGAAAAAAAGAAAGGGAAGAAAGGGACCCCAGCAGGCTTTACCCACAACCTGGGAGGCACAGTTCACAGCTCCTTTCTCACTCAAATTCCCAGGGAGGTTAGAGTTCAAATGCAGCCTACCATGCAGCGTCTCCTAGGGAGAAACCTTGACTTCCAACATCTGGGTAACCAGGTCCTGCTTCTGGGACCCTCCAATAAGGTTGTTACATAGTTTGTGTACTCACAAAAGTGGCACATCTAAGGGGAGAGTACCGTGATGTTGTAGATATCACTTTTGTATTTATTATACCAATTTGGGGCAGTTAGAAGTGTCTTTTTTTTTTTTTTTTTTTTTTGAGACAGAGTCTCACTCTGTCACCTAGGCTGGAGTTCAGTGGCACGATCTCGGCTTACTGCAACTTCTGCCTCCTGGGTTCAAGAGATTCTCCTGCCTCAGCCTCCTGAGTGGCTGGGATTATAGGCACGCGCCACCATGCCCAGCTAATTTTTGTATTTTTACTAGAGACGAGGTTTTTCCACATTGGCCAGGTTGGTCTCAAACTCCTGACCTCAAGTCATCTGCTCGTCTCGGCCTACCAAAGTGCTGGGATTAGAGAAGTGAGTCACTGAGCCCAGCCAGAGTGTCTTATTCCAACCAAATCAGTGTATTATGACAAGGTACTAACAGATGAGAGGAAAGTGTTTTCAGAAAGGAGCATCTTTATCTAATATGCATGAAGACATCATAAGAACTAGTTGGACCCTGCCTCCAGTCCTTTCTACCTGCTCCCCAGGGTCTCTCCCCAGGCCCACTCTCTTTTCTAAAAGCTCTGAGTCTCGCCCTTAGGCCTCTAGAGCAGCAGGACTCATTGTTTCTCAGACCACACTGGAGCCCATCTGCAGGGAAGGAAGCCATTGCCCGCTCCTAGAGAGGCTGCATCTACATCTGTGATGCGTTGACTCACCTGGTGAGCAGGTCTTGCCATCAGACAGCAGGTTGATGCCTGTGGGGCAGGTACAGCTGAAGCCGCTAAGATTTGGGGACCGAAGACACAGGTGGCTACAGCCGCCATTCTCCATCGCACATGGTGTAGACACTGGGTAGAGAGGAGGGGGCATTCAATGGGGAGGGCTAGGGCATAGGAGGGGCAAAGAGAAGCCAATGCGAACCAAGGCCTGCTCACCTGGGGGCCGCCGGCGGTGGAAGACATGGATGTCCATCAGGTTCTCCAGGTTCTCCTGCAGGGTTTCCCGGTCTAGTCCTGTTAGCCGGTCAGCGCTCTGTATACTTTTGGTCTGCCAGTCAGTCCAATAGATGCGCTCTCCATAGAGGGTCAGCCCAAATGGGTGGGGGAGCTGGCTTCCGATCAGCACCTGCCAGGGCCCCGACACTGTGTCATCTTCAACAAAGTCTGACAGTACCGAGCAGTGGTAAAGAGCTCACTGTAGACTCAGAAAGTAGCTCTACCTTTAATACCTACTGTGTGACCTCCACTAAGACCTACTTATAAAATTTCTCTGAGCCTTGCTCTATCCATCTGTAATTTGA
Source organism: Cebus imitator (assembly GCF_001604975.1). Taxonomy (NCBI): domain Eukaryota; kingdom Metazoa; phylum Chordata; class Mammalia; order Primates; family Cebidae; genus Cebus; species Cebus imitator. Next base: position 863,970 of record NW_016107373.1, on the reverse strand, counting down.
TCGTGCCTGGCTCTAAGGGTTGTGTGATGGTTTTATTGGAAGATGTTGGAAGTCATCTGTTACTCACAGCATCTGAAGGTATCTCAGCACAAATTACTTATTAAGTACAAAAGAACAAAATAGCAACTTTACAGTGGACACTACCCTAACCATACAATATCGCAATAATGGAACAGGCCAACATCTGTGCCTACTGATGAGACATAGTGAGAACTCAAGGATATAACTTCACTTAGGGTAGTATTCCTGCTCCAAATGCACACTCTGAATCCAATCACAAGGAAACATTAGATAAACCAAAGTTGAGAGACTTTATAAAAAAATAACTGGCCTTTACTCTTTAAAAATACAAATGTTGGCTGGAACGGTGGCTCACGCCTGTAATCCCAGCACTTTGGGAGGCCGAGGCAGGTGGATCACCTGAGGTCAGGAGTTTGAGACCAGCCTGGCCAACATGGTGAAATCCCATCTCAACTAAAAAATGCAAAAGTTAGCTGGGCACAGTGGCAGGTGTCTATAATCCCAGCTACTTGGGAGTCTGAAGCAGGAGAATCGCTTGAACACAGGAGGTGGAGGTTTCAGTGAGCCTAGATTGTGCCACTGCACTCCAGCCTGGGAGCCAGAGCAAGACTCGCCCAGCCCCCAGCCCCCCGCCAAAAAAAGCAAATGTCAGCTTTGGGAGGCTGAGGTGGATGGATCATCTGAGGTCAGAAGTTGGAGACTAGCCTGGTCAACATGGCAAAACCCTGTCTCTACTAAAAATACAAAAATTAGCTGGGCGTGGTGGCAGGTGCCTGTAATCCCAGCTACTCAGGAGGCTGAGGCAGGAGAATTGGTTGAACCCAGGAGGCGGAGGTTGTAGTGAACCGAGATCACGCCATTGCACTCCAGCCTGGGTGACAGAGCAAGACTGTCTCAAAACAAAACAAACAGGCCGGGCGCGGTGGCTCAAGCCTGTGAAATCCCAGCACTTTGGGAGGC
>NW_016107373.1:860485-862694 GCF_001604975.1 Cebus imitator | reverse complement strand
AAAACAAAACAAACAAAAAATGCAAATGTCAAGAAAGATGCATAAAAGCTGAGGAAATGTTCCTGATTAGTGATTAAAGAGACTAGATTAGCTGGGCCCAGCAGTGCATAGCTCCAGCTACTCAGGAGGCTAAGATGGGAGGATCACCTGAGCCCAGGTCAGCATGAGCAACATAGCAAGACTGCAGTCTCAAAAAAAAGAAAAAAAAAAGCTAGGTGTGGTGGCTCATGCCTATAATCACTTTGGGAGGTCAAGGCAGGAGGACTGCTGAGCCTAGGAGTTCAAGACCAGCCTAGACAACAAAGTGAGACCCCATCTCTACAAAGAATAAAAAAATTAGCCTAGTGGCTTCAAACTCGTAGGCTCCTGAGTAGCTAGGGTTCAGTAACGTATATCTGTGATCTCAGCTATGTGGAAGGATGCTTTGGGCCCAGGAGGTCAAGGTTACAGTGGGCCATGTTTGTGCCACTGCACTCTCACCTGGGCCACAGAGTGTCTAAAAAAAAAAAAATAAATAAATAAAAATTGGGGCCGGGCGCAGTGGCTGAAGCCTGTAATCCCAGCACTTTGGGAGGCCGAGGCGGGTGGATCACGAGGTCAAGAGATCGAGGCCATCCTGGTCAACATGGCGAAACCCCGTCTCTACTAAAAATACAAAAAATTAGCTGGGCATGGTGGCGCGTGCCTGTAATCCCAGCGACTCAGGAGGCTGGGGCAGGAGAATTGCCTGAACCCGGGAGGCAGAGGTTTCGGTGAGCCGAGATCGCGCCATTGCACTCCAGCCTGGGTAACAAGAGCGAAACTCCGTCTCAAAAAAAATAAAAATAAAAATAAATAAATAAATAAATAAATAAATAAAAATTAAAAGAGACATCATTACTAAACACAGTGGGTGATCCTAATCGGATGCTAGATTTAAAAAGTAAGGGGAGGAGGTATAAAGGACATTACTGAGGCAATTGGTAGTGAAATTGAACATAGACTATGATTAGACAGTAATATTGGGGCAGGCATGGTGGCTCACACCTGTAATCTCAACACTTTGGGAGGCTGAGGTAGAAGGATCCTTTGAGGCCAGGAATTAGAGACTAGCCTGGGTAATATAGGAAGTCTCTACCAAAAATAAAAGAGAAAGAAAAACTAGCTAGGCACAGTGAGCCAATATTGTACCACTGCACTCCAGCCTATGACTCTATCTCTAAAAAAAACGAAAACCAAACAAAAAAGACAGTAATATTGGATCAATAGTAAATTTCCTGATTTTGATCATTGTACTGTAGTGATGTAAGACAACATCCTTGCTTTTAGGAAATGTGCACAGGAATAGTTTGGAGTCAAAGGCAGGCTCTCTCCAATCTAATCTCAGATGGCTCCAAAAAATAATAGTGAGTGTGTACAAAAATAGAATGATAACGAAATACAGCAAAATTTTATTTATCTATTCTTTTTACTGTTCTTGCAACTTTTCTATAAGTTTGAAACTACACCAAAATAAAAACAGAGATCAATCGCAGGCCCATCATGGTGCAATTGGTAATTAACAAGCGTTAGTTGTGCTAGTTAACAAGAAAGTCTGTGCATTTCTACCTCCAGCCCATAATCTATACAAGTTCCTAGTTTCTTTTCACCGTCAACCAGCAGCCCCTTCCCACCCCTGCCCCCAAGCTCTGGAGAGCACCCACAGCCTCACAGAAACACTCCATGCCCCATGCTGGTCCCATAACCTCTGGGTCCTCTTATCTCCCATTAGCTGCCAGCCGAAAAGTACTGTCCTGGAGGCTGTTAAGGCTGTGGAAAAATGTTTTAGTGCCACCCTTACCTTCCTCTTGCTGCCATCCAGTCCAGCAAATTCAATTGTCTTCATGCCGGCGTCAGCCCAGTATAGCCGCTGGGACCCGTAATCAATAGCTAACCCGTTAGGCCAGGTCAGATTAGAAGAGATAATGACTTGGCGGCCCGAGGCATCCATGCCAGCTCGTTCAATCTTGGGGCTTGCACCCCAGTCAGTCCAATACATGTACCTGGGCAAAGGCAAGGGAGGTCTTACAAGCCAGTTAATATCCAGCAGGGACTCAGAGTACTAGGATCTCAGGGTTTCTGCCTGAAGTAGCTGCTTCAGCCTCCCGCTTCATTGTCCAACCCAGCCTTGGGCTCAGCGCAATCTCTGAACACCTTGTCTTCTATCACTATCAAAAGTACAGCGTCTTTT
>NW_016107373.1:848560-860385 GCF_001604975.1 Cebus imitator | reverse complement strand
ACCATGCCCAGCTAATTTTTTGTATTTTTTTTAGTAGAGACGGGGTTTCATCATGTTGACCAGGATGGTCTCGATCTTTTGACCCGGTGATCCACCCGCCTCGGCCTCCCAAAGTGCTGGGATTACAGGCTTGAGCCACCGCGCCCGGCAAGTACAGCGTCTTAATAAAAGCAGAGCCCACAGCTTAAGCACAACTCAGCAAATAAGGTGTATGTGGGAATAGAGAAAGAGGAGGGGTGAAAAATGAATAAGAAATGTTTCCTTGGCCAGCCGCCATTGTTCATGCCTATAATATTAGCACTTTGGGAGGCCGAGTTAAGAGTATCATTTGAGTCCAGAAGTTTGAGACCAGCCTGGCAACATAGTAGGATCCCATCTCTAACCCTGACCCCCCAAAAAATAGCCAGATACGGTGGTGCACGTCTGTAGTCCCAGCTACTTGAAAGGCTGAGACAGGAGGATCGTTTGAATCCAGGAGGTCGAGGCTGTAGTGAGCCATGATTGGGCCACTGCAATCCAGCCTGGGCAACAGAGTGAGACTCTGTCTCAAAAAAAAAAGAAAGAAAAAAAACAAAAAAAGAAATGTTTCCTTGACTGGATGAGTTAAATAAGTTAACAGAACTCTATGTAACCAGTAAGAACAATAGAGGCCAGGTGCAGTGGCTTACACCTGTAATCCCAGCACTTTGGGAGGCTGAGGCAAGAGGGCTGCTTTAGCCCAGAAGTTTGAGACCAGCCTAGGTAACACAGCAACACACCATCTCTACAAAAAATTGTAAAAATTAGCTAGGCATTGTGGTCTATGCCTGTAGTCCCAGCTACTTGGGAGGCTGAGGCAGGAGGACTGCTTGAACCCAGGAGGTTGACGCTGCGGTGAGCCGCGATTGCACCACTGCCCTCCAGTCAGGGCCACAGAGCAAGACCCTGTGTCAAAAAACAACAACGACAAAAAAAAAAAACATGGTAGATTTATACACTCAACTGGAAGGATACACAAGATATATGGCAAACAGAAAAAAAAGTCACAAAAAGTATGCTATTTTTATAAAACCAAAACCATTACAACCAACAACAAATGTTTACATACATTTAGAAGAAAACCTGGAAAAAAAATACCCTAAACTGTTAACTTATTGCTGGAGAGTGAGATCACAGAGAATTTTTACTTTCTACAGATTTAATTTTTTTTTTTTTTGAGACGGAGTTTTGTTCTTGTTGCCCAGGCTGGAGTACAATGGCATGATCCCAGCTCACCACAACCTCTGCCTCCTGGGTTCAAGCGATTTTCCTGCCTCAGCCTCCCAAGTAGCTGGGATTACAGGCATGTACCACCACGCCTGGCTAATTTTGTATTTTTAGTACGGATGGGATTTTTCCTCGTTGGTCAGGCTGGTCTCAAACTCCTGACCTCAGGTGATCCGCCTGCCTCGGCCTCCCAAAGTGCTGGGATTACAGGCGTGAGCCAGCGCGCCTGGCCAGATTTAAAATTTTTTTTTAACAATGAGTTACTTTTGTAAGTAAACCAACAAAAAAAAGATAAGGAAAGAAAAAATTGAAAAGTTTCTTTGTCCATAGAGGATACAAGGTTGTCACCAGACTCTGTAGTTTCTATATCTGCTCTTGCTTCCTTGGACACAGCCATAAGATCTGGCCACTCTTCCTAATCTTTAGACTCCTCTCTGGAACTCAGATCTTGGGAGGGGTGGGTTGAGCTCATTCCCAAGGGGCAGCGCTCACCCGCCCATGGGTTCCACCACAATGTCCCGAGGACGATCAAGGTTCTCCCAGATAAGTACTGTCCTCATGCTGCCATCTGTGTTGGCCACTTCAATCCGGTCTGTACCTACCAAGAAGGGATACAGAGATTAATTCTAGTCTTGTTCATTCACCCTCTTACCTTCCATGGCCAACATAAGAGCCTGGTATGTGCCAGTAGAGCCTAGAATACGTGCTCAAATGATTTTATATATACATATATATATATATATATATATACATACATATATATATATATTTTTTTTTAAACGTGGAATTTTACACTTGTTGCCCAGGCTGGAGTGTAGTGATACGATCTCAGCTCACTGCAACCTCCACCTTCCCGGTTCAAGTGATTCTCCTGCCTCAGCTTCCCAAGTAGCTGGGATTACAGGTGCCTGCCACCATGCCTGGCTAATTTTTGTATTTTCAGTAGAGACAGGGTTTCACTATGTTGATCAGGCTGGTCTTGAACTTCTGACCTCAAGTGATCCTCCTATCTAGGCCTCCCAAAGTGTAAGGATTACAGGCGTGAGCCACCATGCCCGGCCTTAGAAGATATTTGTGACAGATGCACAATGGATATTTAATGACTTGAACCATAAGAAGAAATTCAAGGATGTGATCAGTTCCATTGCTGGAAGAGCAAGACCTCCCAAACATAGGCCACCATAATTTAAGGCAATGATTCTTAGCTTTAGTGTGTGTAAGAATAAGGAGGACTTGTTAAAACACAGATTCCTGAACCTAACACCCAAAGATTCTTTTATTTTTTTTTTTTAAATTTTCTAGTCCATTTCATGCTCAAGGGAGTCTTTGTACTTTGCCCAGGCTGGTCTTGAACTCCTGGGCTCAAGCAATCTTGCCTTGGTCTCCCAAAGCAGTATAGGTATGAACCACCATGCCCAGCCTTGATTCAGTAAGTCTAGAGTGGGGCCCAAGAATCTGCATGTACAATAACTTCCCAGATGATGCTGATGCTGCCACACAGAGGAGACAAGATTGTCATCAGCCGCTGTGGTCCAGGGACCACACTCTAAGTGGCACTTGTTCAGGGTATCTCCTTGCCTCTCAAACCCACCTGGCTGATTAAAAATGCCCGATTGCCAGGCACAGTGGCTCACATATAATCCCAGCACTTTGGGAGGCTGAGGCAGGTGGATCACGAGGTCAAGAGTTTAAAACCAGCCTGACCAACTTGGTGAAATCCCATCTCTACTAAAAATACAAAATTTAGCTGAGTGTGGTGGTATGCGCCTATCATCCCAGCTACTTGGGAAGCTGAGGCAGGAGAATTGCTTGAAACCGGAAGGCAGTGGTTGCAGTGAGCTGAGACTGCGCCACTGCATTCCAGCCTGGGTGAAAGAGGGAAACTGTCTCAAAAAAAAAAAAAAAGAAAGAAAGCCTGATTTACCCAGAAAGTGATGGAAAGAAAACCATAGGGCATAGGTTTATGATTTGAAATGCCTTAAAACATTCCCTGGCATCAGCTACATAGCAGAAGTGGCTGCCACAATGTGAGCTTCTCTCGTGTGAGCATCTCACTTCAGCTCTGCAGCAGCCCTCCTGCTTCGGACCTACCAAGGACTTCATGTGAAGACAGAGGTGGTCCAGGAGGGACACTGGGCCCCTTCTATCTGAGGCCAGGGTTTTAAACAAGAGGAATCCCAGGGAGCCAGGCAGGCCACGGCCCCCCATACATACCTGCATCTGTCCAGTACAGTTTGTTGGTGACCCAATCAATGGCCAGGCCTGCAGGGCTCTCCAAACTGGTATCCACTACCACCTGGGCAGGAAGCAAAGCTGTATCACCAACTGTACTTCCACTCTAGTTCCAGAGCCCAAACTCCAGCAATTCTCGGGGTTGGCAATGGTATGGGTAGCCCTTCCCCTGGAGAGGGTAGATTCCACCCCTCAATCTCTGCCCTCCCTGAGGGCCTGGCCCCACACTGGGCCCTACCTCCTGTCCTGTTCCATCCCACTTGGCCCTGCTGATGGTATCAGTGCTGACATCTGTCCAGTACACGTGGTCATCCCGGGAGTCCCAGTCAAGGGCCACAGCACTGCGCACGTCAGCTAGTGGGATGACATCATCAGACAGGTCCTCTGTGTCAAAGCTGATTCGACGGATGTCCATCCTTCGGGCAAAAAGCAGGAACTTGTCAAGACCTGATCAAAGGCCGAAAGGGGTCTTCTTTTAATGCTCTACATCCAAGAACAGTGACAGACACAGATGCTCACCTGCGTGACATCTGGTTCAATCACACTTCCTGGGATCTGGTGCCCTTTGCCCCCTAGTCTTTATAACTCAGGCCCCCTTTAAGCACTGCCACGCTGTCAGAATCAAGACTTCTAAATCAAATGGAAACAGATTCTACGAAGGACCCAGAAGTGCATGCTGTTTAAGCATCTGTCAGCTTCATCTCAACTCTTCTCTCTTCTTACTTTTCTCCATCTCTTCTGACGCCCTGGCTTGCCCACTGCCAGCCCCTGAACCTCACTTCTCTAATGTTCATGACTGTTTCAGGGCTCCTGCCCTCCCCCTCTGTCACCTGGATCTCTTCCTCTCGCTCTCCTCTTCACAAATTTAAGCCAATAATAACCATTCACTGAGCACTCTCCTTGCCAGGTACTGAGCTTGGTGCTTTTTTTTGGTCTCATACCAAGCCTCTGCGGTGTGTGCTAGTCTGGCTCTGTAACCCAGTGGCATGATCTCAGCTCACTGCAACCTCTGCCTCCTGGGTTCACATGATTCTCCTGCCTCAGCCTCCTGAGTAGCTGGGATTACAGGAGCATGCCACCACATCCAGCTAATTTTTGTATTGTTAGTGGAGATGGGGTTTCACCATGTTGGTCAGGCTGGTCTCAAACTCCTGACCTTGTGATCCGCCTGCCTCAACCTCCCAAAGTGCTGGGATTACAGGCGTGAGCCACAGGCCTGTGGTGTGCTATTCTTATCCCCATGTTCTAGATGAGCAGCCCTGAGGCTAGCAGAGATCAAGAAACTTGCCCTGGATCCCATGGCTACAAAGCACCAGAGCTGGGACTTAGGTCTGAATCTAGAGAAAGAGCTCTGCCGCCGCCCCACATAGTTTATTTCCAGCCAGCTCTTTTCCATCCTTTGCCCTTCCTCCAGTCTGTCTGAATACTTTCTCAGCAGACTTTTCTACCCAGAAAGCCACTGCCTGCCCAATGTTACCAAATGTCTTCTTCCTAGCTCTGGGAAGTCCTTAAGGGAAAACTGGCAGGGGACAGGGGGCTTTACTTCTTGCATCTCACTAAGACAACAGGGGAAGCGCTGGGCACAAAAGAATGCAAGGGGAAAGGGCCGGGCATGGTGGCTCACACCTATAATCCCAGTACTTTGAGGGGCTGAGGTAGGGGGATCACTTGGGCTCAGGAGTTCAAGACCAACCTGAGCAACATAGTGGAACCACATCTCTACTAAAAATACAAAATTCTCTGGGCATGGTAGCTCACGCCTGTAATCCCAGCACTTTGGGAGGCTGAGGCAGGCAGATCATGAGGTCAGGAGTTCAAGACCAGCCTGTCCAACATAGTGAAACCCCTTCTCCACTAAAAATACAAAAATTAGCCAGGCATGGTGGCAGGTGCCTGTAATCCCAGCTACTTAGGAGGCTGAGGCAGGAGAATCACTGGAATTGGGGAGGTGGGGGTTGCAGTGAGCCAAGATCATGCCACCACACTCCAGCCTGGGTGACAGAGCAAGACTCTATCTCAAAAACAAACAAAACAAACAAACAAACAAACACCCACAAAATTTTCTGGGAGCGATAGCATGTGTCTGTAGTCCCAGCTACTTAGGGGGCTGGGGCAGGAGGCTTGCTTAAGCTCAGGAAGTTGAAGCTGTGGTGAGCACTGTTTGCACCACTGCACTCCAGCCTGGGTGACAGAGCAAGACCGTCTAAAAAATAAAAATAAAAATAAATGCCAGGTGTGGTGGCTCACACCTGTAATCCCAGCACTTCGGGAGGCCGAGGCAGGTGGATCACTTGAGGTCAGAAGTTCGAGACCAGCCTGAGCAACATGGTGAAACCCCGTCTCTATTAAAAATACAAAAGTTAGCTGAGTATGGTAGTGCATACTTGTAATTCCAGCTACTTGGAGGGCTGAGGCAGGAGAGTCACTTGAACCTGGGAAGTGGAGGTTGCAGTGAGCCAAAATCACCCTACTGCACTCCAGCCTGGGTGACAGAGTGAGACTATGTCTAAAAAAAAAAGGAAGGGGAAAACTCAGAACATGAAACCAAGTTCTTGGTTAATGTGCGTATGAATGAAACTTCTGAATGTTTTCACTAACTGCACTCTCTAGAAAGGACCCAGGTCCCAGAAGAATTTTATTTTATCCAGATTTCAGAGGGTCAGCTGGGTAGGCAGCAGTAAAGAGCTGCTGATGTGTGAGGAATCACCCCAGGCCCCCTGCTGGTCATGCCATGCGCCCGGACCACTCCTCTCTGGACTACTCTTAGAAAAAGTCACCGCGTGCTTCGCTCTCCAGGGTTACCCTCCCAAAGCAACAACCCTGCAGGAACCCAGAGGAAGCCAAAGCAGCAGTTGAGGGAGAGACCAGGAAATCCCATTATCTTTCGCTTGTTTGACACATATTTATCCAGGACCTACCTACTTACACAGAACATCATCAGAGATTCTAACTTTGGCTTTCTGGTTTAAGGGCCAAAAGAAAGTCTTCAACAGGGTGAGGCTAAAGGTAAAAAGGTAAGTAATCATTCCCCGGTTTTCTACAAGAGCATAAAGCCCTCATGCTGCCCATAGAGAAGGCATCCTGCCTGGCAAATGATACATGATCTTGATCGTAGGTGTTTACACTCCACTGAGTGTGGTGTCACTGAGCCTTCCCCAACTACTGCTGGGTCCTCAGTCCTCAGCTTTGATAGAAGATCCCTCAGCCTCTTAAGTTTTTCCTCTCCAGGGCTCCCTGAGGAATGCGGTTCTTCCCATGACAGATAATCCCTCCATCTCCTACCCTTTGTTCCTCCTCCCTGCCCTCACAACCGCCTCCCTGGAGGCTGGAGTCGCAGACCCACTTACTCTGGGCACAGGCGTGGCTGCTGATCTTGCGAAAGCCCGTGGGGCAGGCACACGTGTAGTTCTGGCCACTGGGCAGACACAGGTGCGTGCAGCCTCCGTTGTTGTCCCCACAGCGGTTTTTCCCTGCTCAAAGAGCCCAGAGCAAGAAGATCAGCAAAGGTTTGCAAAAGTGACCCCAAGACTAGGGAATAGGGGTTTCGGTAGGGTGTGAGTTCCCTGAAGGGAGAAACTGTGTCTTATTATTTTTGATCTTCCCCCTCTGCTAGCACAGTGAGTACCCGGCACATAGGCGATGCCCCGTAAACGTGTGCACGAATTAGCTGGGAACGGCAAAGCCTAACGCGTCTTTTCGTGAATCTTGTTGTACTGCCCTGAATGTCCAGCAGAGGGAGGAATGAGCCCATGTCAGTGCCCGGCTGGATTTCCCCAAGGGAAGAAATGGCAACTCTTAAGGGCAAGGAAGGTTCTCAGAGGCAACAGAGGCCACCTCAACCATGAGGCTACTCTGGCTCACCTGGTGGGCAGGTTTTTACCTGCAGGTTGGCGCTGGGGGTGCAAGGTGTGGATGTCCATAGGGAAGTGGAGTTTGTTGCGAATGATTTCCTGGTTCTTCCCTGTAAACTTGTTGGCGCTATTGATGCTCTTGGTGTGCCAGTCTGTCCAATACAGGCTGTCTTCAAACACCGTGATGGCGAAGGGATGAGGGAGACCTGGGGAACGTCCAGGAAGCCCTCAGTCTGGGTATGCTCTGCCATGGCTCCTGGGCCCAGGACTGGCAACTACATACAGCCTCTGCCAAGGCTCCTAGGGGCAGGGATGGGGGTAGGAGGACAAGAGATGAAGAAGACTGAAGGAAGGGCCTTACCCTGGCTAATGACAGCCTTACGGTGACTCCCATCCAGATTGGCCCTCTCGATGACGTGGTGCTTAGCATCCACCCAGTACATACGGCGCCCAGCATAGTCGATAGTGAGGCCATTGGGCCAGAAGAGATGTGTATCGGCGATGATGCGGCGCCCAGAGCCATCCATGCTGGAGGCCTCAATACGGGGGGTGTTGCCCCAGTCTGTCCAGTAAATAGTACTAGGAAGAGAGAAAAGGAAATTGGGAAGTGGGCAGCAGAGAACAGGTAGGTAACCAGGAGAATAATCAGGTAGGGGGCATTTATCCATTTCACTCGGGGACTCCAACGTTTGGTCCACAGAATGCATTTTTTTTTTTTTTTAAGACAGAGTCTCATTCTGCCACCCAGGCTAGAGGGCAGGTGCGATCACAGCTCACTGCAGCCTCAGTCTCCTGGGCTCAGAAAGCCTTCCACCTCAGCCCTCTGAGCAGCCAGCATCACCACACCTAACTAAATTTTTTTTTTTTTGTAGTAGAGATGAGGTCTTGCTATGCTGACCAGGCTGGTCTCAAACTCCTGAACTCAAGCAATCCTCCTGCTTCGGCCTTCCAAAGTGCTGGGATTACAGGCATAAGTCACCATGCCCAGCCTCAGAATGCTTTTGAGGTGTTTGAATTTAAATGACTTTAGACAGGGCATTTATTAATTTAATAATTTCTTTTTCATACGTGCAATGGGCAGGACATACTATCTTGGGCACTGGAAATCCAGAGGTGAACACAACAGACAAAAGTCTTGTAGAATTGACAATATAATGTAATATTAGGACAGGCACTTTCTTCTTTGTCACAATCTCTTCCACTGCCTTTTATATTTTATTTTTGAGACAGAGTCTCAGTCTGTTGCCCAGACTGGAATACAGTGGCACAATCTCGGCTCACTGCAACCTCTGCCTCTTGGGCTCAAGTGATTCTCCTGCCTCAGCTTCCCAAGTAGCTGGGATTACAGGCACCTGCCACCATGCCCAGCTAATTTTTTTCTTTTTTGCGATGGAGTCTCGCTCTGTCACCAGGCTGGATGGAGTGCAGTGGCATGATCTCTGCTCACTGCAACCTCCGTCCTGGGTTCAAACAATTCTCTGCCTCAGCCTCACCAGTAGCTGACGACAGGCATGTGTCACCATGCCCAACAAATATTTGTATTTTTTTTTTTTTGAGATGGAGTTTCGCTCTTGTTACCTAGGCTGGAGTGAAATGGCGCGATCTCGGCTCACCGCAACCTCCGCCTCCCAGGTTCAGGCAATTTTCCTGCCCCAGCCTCCTGAGTCGCTGGGATTACAGGCACACGCCACCATGCCCAGCTAATGTTTTGTATTTTTAGTAGAGACGGGGTTTCACCATGTTGACCAGGATGGTCTCGACCTCTTGACCTCGTGATCCACCCGCCTTGGCCTCCCAAAGTGCTGGGATTACAGGCTTGAGCCACCGCGCCCGGCCTAATATTTGTATTTTTAATAGAGACAGGGTTTCACCATGTTGACCAGAATGGTCTCAGTCTTGACCTTGTGCTCTGCCCACCCTTAGCCTCCCAAAGTGCTGGGATTACAGGCTTGAGCCACCACACCCAGCCCCTTTTGTATTTTACACACACACAAACACACACACACACACACACACACACACACATACAGAGTTTCTAAAACAGTTGACACATACTGCAGGATCTCATAAGACACTCCCTCCATTGAAACTGCGCAGAATTTTTAAAAGCCAGAGGTAAGAACTTCCATTTCAGGAGTTTTTCTTTAATTCATGTTTCCGAATTTTAAATTTAATCTTTTTTTTGAGACAGGGTCTCACTCTGTCATCCGGGAGTGCAGGGCCATGATCATAGCTCACTGCAGCCTTGAACGCTGGGGCTCAGGTGATCTTCCTGCCTCAGCCTCCTGTGTAACTGAGACCAGAGGCATGCACACGAAACCCAGATAATTTTTGTACTTTTTGTAGAGGCGGGATTTTGCTATGTTGCCCAAGCTGGTCTTGAACTCCTAGGCTCAAGCAATCTGCCCACCTGGGCCTCCCAAAGTGCTGAGATTACAGGCGTGAGCCACTGCACCTGATCATTTCTCAATTTTATTGATTTAACTTTTTGTTGAGACGGGGTCTTACTTTGTCACCAGGCTGGAGTGCAGTGGTGCAGTGACAGCTCCCTGTAACCTTGACCTCCCAGTCTCAAGCCATCCTTGCACCTCAGCCTGCCAAGTAGCTGGGACTACAGGCATGTGCCACAATGCCAGGTTAATTTTAAAAACTTTTTGGAGAGATGAGGCCACACTGTGTTGCCCAGGCTGGTCTTGAACTCCTGGACTCAAGTGATCCTCCTACCTCCGTTTCCCAAAGTACTGGAATTATAATTATTGCAGCGTAAAAATTAATAGAGGGGCTGGGCAAGGTGTGAGCCACCATGTCTGGCCCCTCTATTAATTTTTAGGCTACAATAATTAATTATAATTCTTATAAATTACTAATAACATTATTAGTGTTAATTATGTCAACCTTATAGGCTAACAATAAAAATGCTAAACACCTACAACTTATCTAATGTGTATTATACGTAATTTAAAATGCATCACGTCATTTAATCTTCACACAACTATTATGGAGGTATTTTATGTTACTCACCAATTTAGAAATGAGTAAACAAGGTAGAGAGAGCTTACCTGGCTCAAGGCCACACAGCCAGTTACTTTGAAGGCAGGACCCAGACTCAAGTGTGTCAGGGTACAGAGCCCATGTTATTAACATCACATCTTTTTTTGTGTGCGTGTGAGACAGAGCCTCACTCTGTCACCTAGGCTGGAGTGTAGTGGTGCAATCTCAGCTCACTGTAACCTGCGCCTCCTGGGTTCAAACGACTCTCCAGTCTCAGCCTCCCAAGTAGCTGGGATTACAAGCACCTGCCACCACGCCTGGCTAAGTTTTGTATTTTGTAGAGACGGGGTTTCACCATGTTGGCCGGTCTGGTCTCAAACTCCCGACCTCAGGTGACCTGCCCGCCTTGCCCTCCCAAAGTGCTGGGATTACAGGCTTGATTACAAGCACCTGCCACCATGCCCAGCTACACCATATCTTGAGGATGTATCCTCAGAACGTCTAGTCCAGGTAGCCTGGGAACTGTCCTGAGAGATTGTAAGAGAGACTTGGGAGCCTGAGACCCAACTTACCCCTCCATGGGATGCAAGGCAATGGCCCGGGGCTTCTCCAGGTTCTGCCACAGCAGCACCTTCCGGTGGGCTCCATCCAGATTGGCCACCTCAATCCTCGAGGTGCCTGAGTCAGTCCAGTAGAGTTTGTCATGGACCCAGTCCACAGCCAAGCCCCCTGTTGAGAAGCAGCAGCAGAAAATGTCAAGAGTCAGCCAGGGTGCCCCTGTGCCGTAGTAACAAGAGCAAACTCGTACCGGTACAATTTCTTGGGCCAGCCACTATTGTCATCATTTTAGATACATGAAGGCATTTAACGATCACAACTCCGTGAGCTAGATACTGTAATTTCCATGAAGATGAGGAAACTGAGGCACAGAAAAGTCAAGTAACTGTCCAGGGACATGCACTTCTTCGTCACATCCCAGCATGCCTGATCTGTTCCCAGGGTCCCCCACTGCACTGACCCAGGGGTTTAGAAATTGTCATCTAGGGTTTTGCAGAGGCATTTCGGAATTTCCCTAAGCATTTGAATCCAATGTGCTTGATACCAAATTAGAATTTGATCACTTCACCTGTTTGTAAAATAGTCTGAGATTGCCAAGTAAGCTGTTTGTTTTTTTAAATATCTATAAAACATTTTGATATACTTCTCCAGCTCAATCAGAATATTCTCTTTTTTTTCTTTTTCTTTTTTTTTTTTCTTAAGACAGAGTCTCACTTTGTTGTCATGCTGGAGTGCAGTGGCAGGATCTCGGCTCACTTCAACCTCCGCCTCCCAGATTCTAGCGATTCTCCTGCCTCAGCCTCCTGAGTAGCTGGGACTACAGGCACGCACCACCACACCTGGCTAATTTTTGTATTTTTAGTAGAGATGGGGTTTCACCATGTTGGCCAAGTTGGTCTTGAACTCCTGGCTTCATGTGATCCTCCTGCCTCAGCCTCTCAAAGAGCT
>NW_016107373.1:842895-848280 GCF_001604975.1 Cebus imitator | reverse complement strand
CACCATCATGCCCGGCTAATTTTTGTGTTTTTAGTAGAGATGGGGTTTTACCATGTTGACCAGGATGGTCTTGATCTCTTGACCTTGTGATCTGCCCACCTCAGCTTCTCAAAGTGCTGGGATTACAGGTCGGAATATTCTTAATACCAAGCAATTAAAACAAAACTCAGAAATAAACTAGATGCGAAGGCTGATAGAGAACTCTGTCATCCATAAACCTGATTCCCATGATCACATTCACCGCCACAGTCTCATTAGTCTCACTGATTGAGCTCGATAACGAGCAAATGTTATATTTGAACCTATAAATGTTATATTTGAACATTTGATGTATGCTAACAAATGTTTTCTATGTTAGAGCTCCAGCTAAGATTTCACTGGAAGAAAAAGATGTCCTCCTGCGTCAGGTTTGCAAACCACTAGCCTGTTCCCCCCACCGGCGCTGCACACGAGGTGTGGCTCTGCCCCTGTCCATGGGGCCTGGTTCCCTACCTGGGCTCTCTAGCCCAGTAGACACAACCTCCTCCACATTGCTGCCGTTGAGGTTGGCACGGAGGATCCGGTCCAGGGTGACGTCTGACCAGAAGACAAGCTCGCGCCGGTGGTGGAAATCCAGGGCAATGGCGTTCTCCAGGTTGTTAAGCAGCAGTGTGTACTCAGAGCGGTGCGGCAGCACCTGCCTGATGTCGATGCGATTGGCAAACAGCAGCACAGGCTCCGGCCCTGGGACACAGTACAAACGCTGGGTCCCCACAGGGCTGCAGAGCTGCCCCTGGTACCCATCCGCAGGTCCTCAGCTGACCGATGGAGCCACTTGCCCACGGGCATGCCCCAAGCCATCAGCATCAGTACCAGAAGAGCAGCAACCCTTCAACTAGACTCCTCCACTCCACTTCACCCCACTCCAGCCTAGCTCACCCCACCCCACTCCACTCAATGGTGTTTTCCTCGGGACTCAGAATGTAACTGTTGCTCCATTTTACTGTGACGGAAATCTCTCTACCTCTCTGCAAATCCCTGAGGACCAGAGCACCTGACCTTCCTCCATCCTCAGCCCTCTGCCCACCCAGCCAATTGCCAACAGCCCTTACCCAGAGCCTTGCAGCTGCGCCGGTCAGGCCGGAGTTCGTAGCCTGTTTCGCACCAGCACTGGAAAGCCCCTTCGCTGTTGGTGCAGCCCTGGCTGCAGTACCCCTCCTCAGCACATTCATTCACATCTGGGAACACCAGGCACGTCAAAAGATCTCCCTTCTGCCATCTTCCCACCCCTGCTTCCAGGTTGCCGAGCTGCTTTTCTGCCCACATCTCCATCTACTTTCCAGCCTACTGGGAAGGCCATCTAAGAAGTAGTTAAGGGCTTTATGGTCATGCAGAGCTGGGCTGGAATTCCAACTCTGTTGCTCATCAGCTGTGTGGCCTTTGGTAAGCTACTTAACCTCTCTGAGCTTCCCCATATGTGACATGGGAAGAATGATCCCCACCTCCCAGGGTTATTGTGAGGATTAAATGAGGTCACATCCTTCAAATGCCTGACCCATAGGAAACACAGCTGCCTGTCTGCTGCCCTGGCCCAGAGCCCTGACTCTGCTACAAACCAGGCCCCAGCTCACCTTGGCACGTGTGCCCATCCTCTGTGAGCCGGTAGCCTGTGTGGCAGGTACACTGCACTGCCCCACGCACCATCTGGCACTTCTGGGTGCAGCCACCATTGTTAACATTGCAGTTCTCCTCACCCGTCCGGGGCCCTGTGCCAGCCAAGCCAGAGTTGGGAGTTGAGCCCAGAATCCTCCCCCAGACAGCCAACTTGGCATTCCACCTGGACCACGGAGAACAGCTCCCAAAGCTTCGAGAGTCCTGAGGGAGGATTCCCTTTGAACCCTATGGGTGGGGTTTGTCCACAAACCACGGGCCAGGTCCGCCCACTGGGGACACTCACGGCAATTCTGCTGTGGGCTTTCGTCGCTGTTGTCACCACAGTCGTTGATCCCGTTGCACAGCTTCCTCTGCCCAATGCAGCGCCCGTTCCAACACAGAAACTGGTCCGAGGCACATTGCGGGCTTCCTAGAGAGGGGGAGGGAAGGAGGGAGAGGGGGAGGGAAGGGGGGAGAGAGGGAGGGTCAGGTCACAGCAAGGCAGGGCTTGGGTCTACAAGGAGATGGGAGCCTGTCGTTTTCTAGGGCAAGCTGGAGACAGATGAGACTCAAGGTGGGAGGGTGGGGGTCCCGGGCAGGAAGCAGCTTAGACAGGCCTGGCTGAATATCTGCATTCGTTTTCTCCTGGGACTCCACAGTGGGATGGTGAGGAATACGGAACAGAATGAAAAAGTGCTCCCTACTGGGTGTGGCCCGGGGAGCGCGCGTGCGGGCTGCCAGACGGAGGGTAGTCCTTCCTCACTAGACCAGAGCTAACGGCGCTGGCTGTGTGAGTTAGAACAGGGGTGGCAATTGAAACTCGCAGCTCTGATACCGTGCTCCAGGCCGTACGGCTGCAGGTCAGTGATGCACCCGGATTTTACGCTGGTAAAACCTCCACCCAGCTGGAAAGACTCAATAACACCCTCTTTTCAGCCTTCCACCCCAACTATAGGTTAAGGGTTCTGCACCCGGGAGACGCCACCTGTATTCTCACAGTTCTCTTCATCGCTGTTGTCGGCGCAGTCGTCCTCCCCGTCACAGCGCCAGGACAGGCGGACGCAGCGGCCTGAGCGACAGCGGAACTGTTCTGCTGTACACATGGAGGTGGCTGGACAAAGCAAAGGCCGAATCAAAGGCAGCCCCCATTTCAGACTGAAACTTTCCCTGCCACCCAAAGGTGCAGCTTATGTCAGTACCCATGCCACTCTTGACACGAGGATCACAGCTGGTCTATATGGCATCTTTGTGTGAATCAGAAAAAGGTAATCTTTCCTCAAGACACTTTACTGCCATCTGCTGGAAAACTACCATGATGAGTACATAAATCTATTACGTGACTGGCTTCCCTTTGGACATATTGCCTTTGCATGGTGCACAACGTATACAACTGTACGTGGTTGTCTTATCCAATATGTCTTCAAGCTTTATGGGTAGTGGGTGGTGGCCTCTTTGTCTTTTTTTTTTGAGATGTCATCTCACTCTGTCACCCAAGCTGGAGTGCAGAGGTGCAGTCTCGGCTCACTGCAACCTCTGCCTCCCAGGTTCAAGCAATTCTCCTGCCTCCGCCTCCCAAGTAGCTGGAAGGCGTGTGCCACCACACCTAGCTAATTTTTGTATTTTCAGTAGAGATGGGGATTAACCATGTTGCCCAGGCTGGTCTTGAACTCCTGACCTCAAGTGATCCACCCGCCTTGGCCTCCCAAAGTGCTGGGATTATAGGCGTGAGCCACCGCGCCCTGCTGGTTGTGGCCTCTTTGGCTCCACAAGCCCTCTCCTTAGCTGCAGCCCCTATTTCCACTCCCCCACTCACTGCAGTTTCGTTCATCAGACTGGTCATCACAGTCCGTGTCGCCGTCGCAGCGCCAGCCTGCGTTGATGCACAGGCCACTGTCACACATGAACTCCCCAGAGCGGCAGGGCTGGTGGGAGGCTAGGGAAACACAAGACTTCTGTCTGTAGCCAGTCTGTGCACAGTGTCCTGTGGCAGACTAGAAGGCCACAGCCCCAGAACCCCAGTTCCTCCATCTCCTTTCAAGAGGGACCAGGAAATCCAGAAACTCCTTCTCTGAACTCCTGCCCCAGCTGGCACCTGCGCCTTGCCACCGGAGGAGTTCTTCCAGCCTGGCCTCCCCTCCTCCCAGCTGGCCGGAGCACTCACAGCAGTCAGACTCGTCCGACCAGTCTCCGCAGTCATCATCGCCATCGCAGTGGTAGATATCGAGGATGCAGCGGCCGTAGGCACACTGGAACTCCTCCACGTTACAGGGGGGCACTGGCACAGCTGAGGCTGGAGGGAAGGCAGAGGTGGGGAGGGGCATACATTCAGGCCTGGATGAAGGAGAAGGGCCCTGATTCCTCAAGCAGGCAGGATGCTCAGGCAGGAGAGCTTCCTCAAGTGAGACGTAACCAGGTTTCATCTGGGATGGCCTTTACAGACGCCCATATTCACATGGACCAAAGGGAGCCCTCCCTTCCCACCGGGGAACTTGCTCCCTCCCCAGTTCAGCCTAGGAGGAGCTGCTGCTGCAGCACCATGCTCCTTGCCCCTGGAACATGCACTCCTCAGCCTCGCCTTTACCCATGAGACAGAACCGTCTGCCCTCATCCAACCCAACAGCCTGAGGTCTGGGGCCACTCACGACAGCTCTCCTCGTCAGAGCCATCTTTGCAGTCGGTGTCACCATCGCAGTACCAGTGCTCAGCAATGCAGCTTCCGTCACTGCAGCGGAACTCCTTGTCGGAGCACTTGCGCATGTCTGGGGGATGTGACGGTACAGCGATCCTGAGCGGGCCCACAGGCAACGCTCACCCTCCTGACTCCCAACCTCACTGGCTTTGGCGGATCTGCTCCAGCCCCTAATGGCACCCCAGAGCCAGTGCAGACTCTCCGGGGAGAACCAGGGCCCTGGAGAGACTGGGCCTCAGCCTCCTGATCCACAGTTCCTGGGGGGTCTGAGCGGCTCTGTACCCCACCCCACCCCACCCCCGCCTTCCTCTAGCTGCTCCAGATATCTGGGTGGTTGAAGGTTTGGCAGTGCTAGGGCCACCGCTGCTCTCTCCTCCCCTGGCCAGGCCACCCATTGGCCACCTTGCCTGCCTCCCTCCGCTGGGGCCACCCACCACACTGCTCATCACTGTTGTCGCCACAGTCATTGTCACCATCACAGTGCCACAGGCTCCGGATGCAGTAGCCGTTCTGGCAGGGAAACTCATCCTCCTCACATTCCCGGGGGGCTGTGGGCAA
This sequence comes from Cebus imitator, assembly GCF_001604975.1. Lineage (NCBI taxonomy): Eukaryota > Metazoa > Chordata > Mammalia > Primates > Cebidae > Cebus > Cebus imitator. The sequence goes on along the minus strand of NW_016107373.1, from coordinate 843,401 downwards.
AGAGCAGTCAGGCTGCGGCAGGCAGTGGGGGGTCTGGTGCCTGGAAGCCCGACTTAAAACCCTCCCTCCGGAGCAGTTGAGTAGCCCCAGCGCTGCCCCGAGGGCTCCGAAGGAGGTGGCTGCCTCTCAGCAGCTTATCTGACAGAGAGGAAGTGAAAGGACAGGATAAAGTGCTGAAAACACAAGGGCTCATGTGGACCCGGGGCATTGCTTCCTGATTGAAAATCCTTTCCCAGTAGAAATGGATGGAGTCCACCCGTCCCCTGCCAGCACTCACGACAGTCCTGCTCATCCGAGTCGTCCTCACAGTCGTTGTCCCCGTCACACACCCAGGAGCGGCGGATGCACTTGCCATTGTCACAGTGAAAGTCGAGAGGGGAACAGGTAGGTAGCACTGAGTCCCAGGAAAAGAAAGGAAAAGTCATTCACCCTGGTATACGTAACTCAGGCTCAACTAGGCCAGATGGTCCTTCACTCCAAATCCCCTTGTCTTTTTTTTTTTTTTT
>NW_016107373.1:841562-842710 GCF_001604975.1 Cebus imitator | reverse complement strand
GCGATTCTCCTGACTCAGCCTCCCAAGTAGCTGGGATTATAGGCGTGTGCCACCACACCGGGTAATTTTTTGTTGTTGCAATTTTTAGTAGAGATGGGGTTTCACCATGTTGGCCAGGCTGGTCTCAAACCCCTGACCTCAGGTGATCTGCTTACCTCAGCCTCCCAAAGTGCTAGGGTTACAGGCATGAGCCATGGTGCCTGGCCTGTCTTTTTTGTTTTTTGGGTTTTTTTTTAGACAGTCTTACTGTCACCCAGGCTGGAGTACAGTGGTGCAATCTTGGCTCATTGCAGCCTCTGCCTCCTGGGTTCAAGGGATTCTCATGCCTCAGCCTTCCAATTAGCTGGGATTACAGGTGCCTGCCACTGCGCCTGGCTTTTTATTTTTTTAATTCTTCTTATTTTTAGCAGAGATGAGTTTTCGCCATGTTGGCCAGGCTGGTCTCAAACTCCCACCCTCAAGTGATCTGCCCGCCTTGGCCTCCCAAAGTGCTGGGATCGCAGACATGAGGCACTACGCCCGGCCCCCTTGTCTGTTTTATAGTCCTTCCTTATTGACTTCTAGGCCCATCCCCAGCTGAGCAGTTGCTGTAGCAGGGGAAGAAGAACAACCCAAAGAACTCACAACCACTAAAAAAGCATAAGAAAAACATGAGCAAGAGAAAGAAGCGCCTTTTTTCTCCTTTCCTCTTGTTAAATGATGATTGACACACCTGGGCTCAATTTCCAGTTCACTATATAGCCCTCTGAACAAGTCATTTACTTTCTCTGAGCTGAAGTCTTTTTGGCTGTATAATGGGGATAATTATACTCGGCTCATAGAGGCCTTTTGAGATAATGCCTATGAAAATGCTACATGAAAGTGAAGCATTTATCATCAACACAATTAGCTGAACTGGTTAGGGTTAATGAGGTCCAAGTTGTACCTCCGTTCCCATTAGACTAATTAGCCACCCTCAGATATAGATGCTGCAGGTAGGTCAGAGATTGCACCTCTAACCCAGACAACTGGCTTAGCAATATTTTTTTTTTTTTTTTTTTGAGACGGAGTTTCACTCATGTTACCCAGGTTGGAGTGCAATGGCGCGATCTCGGCTCACCGCAACCTCCGCCTCCCGGGTTCAGGCAATTCTCCTGCCTCAGCCTCCT
>NW_016107373.1:837315-840717 GCF_001604975.1 Cebus imitator | reverse complement strand
AAAAAAAAAAAAAAAAAAAATTTTTAAATGCACAAATATGTAGTACATAGTCACAAAAATACAGAGACACCTATTTTAAAAACTCTGTTATTTCATGGATGTTCTCTTATTTTTTACACTTGTTTTCAAGTTTGTTTTCTTGGACATATATGCATGAACAAACCAAAAGAAACACAGGAGAGTTGGAGCCATATATAGTAAAGAAACTACCTGAATTTCATTATCTATCAAGCTTGCAAGAGACCAACTCTCCGCGTCTGGCACAGATGATGCAGAGAACACTCCATGAGCCTTGTCCTTGCCCACCCCTCCCCCCAGGTTCCTCTCCACCACCTCCCACTGCCTCTGGGGAGGTACTTACTACATCCGTCCTCATCACTGTGGTCCCCGCAGTCGTTGTCTCCATCACACTGCCACTGGGCAGGGATGCAGGTACACTCGCCAAGAGCACTCACCGCACATGTGAAGTGGCTCCGACCACAGGCACACTCGGGGCTGCCAGCCAGGCCTGAGCAGAGGGAAAAGGAATCAGTGAGGGCTCAGCTCCTGCTCAACCAAAGTGCATTCCAAGGGGAAGGTTGAGAAGCCTAGTCCAGGGGCACTGGTACCCAAGGAGACACAGTGACACTTCAAGGGAGATGCAGGCAGTAAAACCATGCCTCCTCCAGGGCATAGATACCCCAGAAGATACCCTCTGACTTTAGGCTTACAAAGATTCCAGGTGACCTCCTCAATGACAGGGCTTTTTTGCATAGCACCTCCAAGGGCCCAGAGACAAGATGACGTCACCTACCCTAGGCACAGTGCCCATACCTGTATCACAGCACTTTGAGGTGCTGAGATGGGAGGATTGATTGAGCCCGGAAGTTCGAGACCAGCCTGGGCAACATAGTGAGACCCTGTTCCTACAAAAAACTAAAAAAATTAGGCCGGGCGTGGAGGTTCACGCCTGTAATCCCAGCACTCTGGGAGGCTGAGGCGGGCAGATCACGAGGTCAGGAGATCGAGATCATCCTGGCCAACATGGTGAAACCCCGTCTCTACTAAAAATACAAAAATTAGCTGGGTGTGGTGGCGCACACCTGTAATCCCCACTACTTGGGAGGCTGAGGCAGGAGAATCACTTGAACCAGGTAGTCGGAGGTTGCAGTGAGCTGAGATCCCACCGCTGCACTCCAGCCTGGCGACAGAGTGAAACTCCGTCTTGGAAAAAATAAAACAAAAATTAGCTGGGGGTGGTGGCATATGCCTGTAGTCCCGGCTACTTGGGAGGCTGAGGTGGGAGGATTGCTTGAGCCTGGGGGAGGTCAAGACTGCAGTGAGCTATGATCACACTACTGCAATCCAGTTGGTACAGCAGAGCAAGACCTTATCTCAAAAAAGAAAAAAAGAAACAAGCAAATCCCCTGCAAAAAAACAAATGATGCCAGTCAGAGATTTGGTGCTCTTGAAGAAGGGGAACGGGGCACAGAAGGGGTGATGTTGAGAGGCCTCCATATCCTTCTCACCAAAACCAGGTTGAGATATGGATGCTTCTGCCTCTGTCCTGAACCCGACCCTGGGATGTTGGGCGGGGAGGGGAAGAACTAATGGTGGAATTCAAACGCCGGAGCCTCTTTAGGATAAGGAAGCCACACAGGGGAGCAGGAGGCAGCGTGGGCTGCTGTGGGTCCCCCAGTCAGATGTTACTTTTGAAGAGGGTGACCGGGAGGAGTGGGACCAAAGGGGGGAGGGACAAGGACACCTCAGGGCAGGGTAACTGGGACCTGCCAGGGTCTTCCTGTCTGTGGCACAGGCCACAGCCTTGAGGAAGGCTGGCAGATGCAGCCCCTCCCCCGGCCTCAGCAGCACGCAGCTGGCCTTCCCTATTGAACATCGAGCTATCTGCCTGGCCAAGTCCCATGACCGGCTGCTGTGCCCCCTCCCCAGCGTGCCCAGCAGGATGCCCTGGGATGGCGTGTGAATGGCTCGGTGCCCCGCTCCAGCCTCAGCTGGAACAAAGGGTTCTGCCAGGGTCACTCTCCCCCCTCCCAGCATTCATCCAACCCGCTGGGCTGCTCTGCTCGCAGCTGGGGAAGGAGGGGGCCCAGCGCACTGCACATCTCTCCTTCCTTTCTTCTCTTCTTCCTCCCCTCAGCTGGGCCCTGCCCTCAGGCTGGGCTGAAACAGAGAAGGAGTCAGCTCACCTTCCTGCACCTTGTACCTGGTCCAGCTTTTCTCTCTCAGCTCCTCTTCTTGATGTACATCTATGTCTCCATTACGATTCCTTGGCCTAGCCTAGGGCTTAGGGCCTGGGATGAAAACGTGTGCTGCCATGCCCTCCAAAAGCAGAGAGAGAGCTCTAGACCTTTCCCTCTCCTTTGCAACCCAAGAGTAAGCGTGAGCATAAAGAAGAGCTCACACTCTTCCTTATGAAAATGGAGGGACGGATGGACAGATGGATGGAGAGACAGACAGATGGATGGATGGACAGATGGATGGATGGACAGACGGATGGATAGATAGATGGATGGCTTTTGGGATCTGTGAATCCCTGATGCTACAGGTATAACATACAGTTCTGGGGTAAGGGATCACAGCTTTCACCAGATTCTCAACTGAGGCCTGGCCCTCCCCCTCCACATGCTATGGGAATCAGCTGCCCTAGAAAAGATGCAGGATTGGGCTGGGTGTGGTGGCTCACGCCTGTATTATCAACACTTTGGGAGAGTGAGGCGGGTGGATCCCTTGAGCACAGGAGTTTGAGACCAGCCTGGGCAACATGGCGAAACCATGTTTCTACAGAAATACAAAAATTAGCCAGGCGTGGTGGTGGATGCCTGTAGTCTCAGCTATTCGGGAGCTGATGTGGGAGGATCACTTGAGCCCAGGAGGCTGAGGCTGCAGTGAGCCATGATCTCACTACTGTACTACAGCCTTGGTGACAGAGTGAGACCCTGTCTCAAAAAAAAAGCAGGATTTCCTGCGGAAGCCAAGTGAGGTCAGTTGGGAGATGCAGTCTTTCTATACCTCACAGGAAGGCCTTGCTCCAAGCCCAGTGCTCCTGTCTCTTCAGATCTCTCTGCAAATGCAGGGTAGAGCATTCTTCCCCAGGAAGCACTAAAACACCCAGCTGCTCCTGCCCCCACTCCATCGTTTCTGGCCTATTCTGAGAACTCTGAGAAGGGAGGAGGGCTTTTCTCACTCAGATCCTGGACAACACAGCCTGAGGAACCTCAGTAGCATGACTGAATTGAACAGCAATGATGTTTAATTACACTGCATGTGATGGGCTCCCCAGCACACAGATCCCCTTCATGGGGTATCATGGTAAGGAAAAAGGATGAAGTGGATCTTAACTGGGGATATTTTGTCCCCTGGAGGACATTTACCAATGTTTGGAGATTTTTTTTTTTTTTTTTT
>NW_016107373.1:830472-837126 GCF_001604975.1 Cebus imitator | reverse complement strand
GGGGTTTCACCATGTTGGCCAGGATGGTCTCGATCTCTTGACCTCGTGATCCACCTGCCTTGGCCTCCCAAAGTGCTGGGATTACAGGCGTGAGCCACTGCGCCCGGCCTTGGAGATATTTTTGGTTGTCCTGCTTGGTGGTGCTTACCGGTATCTGGTGGGTAGAAGCCAGAGATGATTCTATAATGTGTTCAGGCAAGGTGGCTCACGCCTGTAATCCCAGCACATTGGGAGGCAGAGGTGGGCGGATCACCCAATGTCAGGAATTCAAGACCAGCCTGGCCAACGTTGTGAAACCCTATCTCCACTAAAAATACAAAAATTAGCCGGGCATGGTAATGGGTATCTGTAATCTCAACTACTTGGGAGGCTGAGGCTGGAGAATTGCTTGAACCTGGGAGGCAAGGTTGCAGTGAGCCGAGATCATGCCATTGCACTCCAGCCTGGGCAACAGGAGCAAAATTCCATTTCAAAAAAAGAAAAGAAAGATTCTATAACGTTGCAGACAGGCCCCTGTTTTGGGCCAGACAAAGAATTAGCTGGTCCAAAACATCAGTAGAGGTTGAGAAATGCTACTAGCCACACAGAGAGTGGGGATGTACCAGAGGGGAGTTCAAGATGAAAGGTGTGACAAGAACAGAGAGAAAAAAGTGGGGGGGGGGACTTGGAGGAGGAAGTTGGGTGGAGGACAAAGGACTGGACCTGGTGCAGGCAGACTTGGGTTCCATCCACCAGCCATGTGACCTTGTGCAAGTCACGTAGCTCCCTGACCTTCAGTTTTCTTGTTTGTAAAAAAGCCACCAGGGGCCAAAAGCAGTGGCTCATGCCTATAATCCCAGCACTTTAGGAGGCCGAGGCAGGTGGATCACTTGAGCTCAGGAGTTTGAGACCAGCCTGGCCAAACTGGTGTCGAAAACCTGTCTCTACTAAAAATACAAAAAGTAGCCAGGCGTGGTGGTGCACACTTGTAGTCCCAGCTACTTGGGAGGCTGAAGCACAAGAATTGCTTGAACCCCAGAGGCAGAGGCTGGAGGTTGGAGTGATCCAAGATCACGCCACTGCACTCTAGCCTGGCTGACAAAGCAGAGACTCAAAGAAAAAAAAAAAGCCACAAAGATTACACAAAAAAATAAAGATGGAAGAAACTAACCTCACGCCTTGGCACACCAAAGATATTCAATAATGGAGGCTGGGGTGTGTGGATACAGGGCTGTGGGGACTAAATTTTTCCAAAAAGGCTTGATGTTAAGAATCAGAGTACTGGAATAGAGAGAGCAAGCACAGCACTGTCCTGGGGCTGCATGCAAATGAAAAGCCATACTGTTAGGGAAGAACCTTCAACTGGTTTGTTTTTTTAGGGCCCCACCCCCGCCTTTGGCTGAGTGATAACAGAAGTCCTGATTTCCCTACACAGCCTTTAGGAACAAAGCATTCCATCGGTGGGCATTAAGTTAGTTGCTGGCAGTTGAAGGGCCTTGACTTCCTGCCTGTCAAATCAACCTCTCAGAGTCCGCCGCAGTGAAGGGCGGGCAGCCACCGGTCAGGCAAACGCTTGACTTGGGCATTCATACAGTAAACAGACACATTATACTCCAAAAAGCCAGCTCTTCTGGACAACTGCTGTCCCTTTGGGGTCCTCAGAGGTGGAATTCGGCCTTTTCACTCCAGTCCTGGCTGTGATCATAAAGGCAGCTTTTAACCCTTTTTAAGGAAAAGAATGGTGAGTGAAGACAGAAAACAAATGACTACGGGTGGCAAAATGCAGCCTTCGTTTTAAGAAGGGCTGAATTAGAACACTCAGCTGTGCTTCTGGCCTTGAAAGCTGCCAGCCACACTGCAAGCTCCCGTAGCCTCCAGGGGGCCTGGGCTTTAGCCCCACCACCTAATGCCATTCACCATGGAAAAGATCTCTCCACAAGGAATCTTTGATCAGGAAGCCATCCAGCTTTTGGGCGATACGTTAATGTGCTCATAGGGCCTTTCTGCAGAGGTTCACGAAAATCTTACCTTTTGCATCTCATCTCCCCCCTCCCACCACCTTACCAATTCCTCACTGCTTTCATGTAAAGCAGCTTGTCCAACCTGTGGGTTGCATGGCCCAGGACCGTTTTGAATGTGGCCCAATACAAATTCATAAACTTTCTTAAAACATGAGATTTTTTTTTTTTTTTTTTTTTTTTTGAGATGGAGTTTCGCTCTTGTTACCCAGGCTGGAGTGCAATGGCGTGATCTCGGCTCACTGCAACCTCCGCCTCCTGGGTTCAGGCAATTCTCCTGCCTCAGCCTCCTGAGTAGCTGGGATTACAGGCACGCGCCACCATGCCCAGCTAATTTTTTGTATTTTTAGTAGAGACGGGGTTTCACCATGTTGACCAGGATGGTCTTGATCTCTTGACCTCGTGATCCACCCGCCTCGGCCTCCCAAAGTGCTGGGATTACAGGCTTGAGCCACCGCGCCTGGCCTGAGATTTTTTTTCTTTAGCTCATCAGCTGTTGTTAATGTTAGTATTTTATGTGTGGTTCAAGACAATCCTTCCAGTGTAGCCCAGGGAAGCCAAAAGATTGGACACCCCTGATATAAAGGAAAGAAAGGAAACATCCATCTGGTAGACAGAATGTATACTGTCTATTCTGCTGTCTACTAACTAGCAGTAGACAGCATAGACTCTAGAGTCAGAGACTAAGGTTCAAATCTTGGTTCTACCATGAATTCTACAACTTTGAGCAAGTTAGTTTCCTACCTCAGAGGGCTTTGTAAAGATTCATCCATAGAAACTGCTTAGCACAGGGCTAGCACGCAGCAAAAGCTTCAGAATAATGCAGCTACCATTTATCAAATACTTACCAGGTGCCCTGAGTACTTTTCTAAATGCTTTTCATATGCTACATCACTGAAGGCTCTCAGCAGCCCTTGCAGGTGGTACTGTTGTTATTAGGTTGGCACAAAAGTAATTGTGGTTTTTGCCATTACTTTTAATGACAAAAATTGCAATTACTTTTGTGCCAACCTAATATTATCACCACTTTATAGTTGGGGACAATGAGCCACAGAAAGGTTAAGTCTGTAGATAGACTGCACAAGTACTAAGGGTTGAGGCCAGCATTCACACCCAGGCAGGTGATTATACTGCTTCCCAATAAATAGGATTACTGTTGTGAGAATCTCCAAAACCCCAAGGTCAAAAGGGAGAATTTACAACTTCTGGGTCCCTCTCTTTTATGTGTTTTCCAACAGCAAATATGCAGTGAATTTATGGGTCCAAAACACTGACCTCTCTTTCTGGTTACTGCTAACGTAAAGACTCATTTCCCTCGCCCAAAGGTAAAGTCATGAAGCGAGGAGAGTCTGGAGTCCCAGCGCTTTTGAATCAGTGTTCGACTGTTGTTGGTCCAGGAAGGAACAGGGCTTCTGATAACAAACAATTACACTTTGCAATTTTTCTTTAGTTTGCAAGCTACTTTTGCATACACATTTGCATTCTCATTGAATCATTACAATAACCCTGAGCAGTGACTGCAGTGCCCATTTAACAGGTAAGGGCACCTGCTTTGGCTGAGGTCAGGAGGTAAGCAGGAGAGCCAGGATGCCAGCCCCATTCTGACACTTAAACTAGTATTCATCTCTCAATGTGATCTCAGAGTCTAGACTTTCAGTAAACTTTCCGGGTGACACAGATGCACACCAAGTGTCTAGAGGCACTGCTCTCCACCTTTGCACAGAATGCACAGCTGAAGGTGGACCAAACCTGTCACGTGGAGGCACACGGGTATTCAGTGACTACACACAGCTACAGAGCAGCTTTTTCAAGTTGAATCAGAGATGAGAAGGCTTAAGGAGTGCTCTGTGAGTATTCTGGAGTCTGATGGCTACCCCACTGTGGAAGGGATTAGGATTACAATGAGAACAGGAGGAATCACCATTCATTTATAATATGCTAAAGCATATTAGCATATGCCTCTCTCCTTTTATCCACTGGCAGCAATAATACTAGTTTGTTGAATGAATGAATGAATGAATGAATGAATGAATGAATGAAACACTCCTCTATAAGCTTGTGAAAGCTGGAGTCAAAGGAAAAGAGACTCAGAATATCAGAAATAAAAGTAGTTATTTCCTACCTAACCAGTACTAAAGAGAATAGCAATCTTCTCCTTTGCAAGGACGCCTCCCAGTCCCACCCAGGTTGTGTTTATTCCTTTCTCCTACAAGAGTTCCTTTCACCAGCTGTATTATCTGGCTGTGAAACTGACATGCCACGACTCTACTTACTTCTGTCCCATGGTCCCTTTTATTCCCCTTATCCCTAGAGGCCAGCTTAACTTGGTTGGTTTGGAAATCTACCAGGTGAAGGCTGGGCGTGGTGGCTCTCATGCTTGTAATCCCAGCACTTTGGGAGGCCGAGGTGGGCAAATCACCTGAGGTTGGAAGTTCGAGACCAGCCTGACCAATGTGGAGAACCTCTGTCTCTACTAAAAATACAAAATTAGCCGGGTGTGGTGGCGCATGCCTGTAATCCCAGCTACTTGGGAGACTGAGGCAGGAGAATCACTTGAACCTGGGAGGCAGAGGTTGCAGTGAGCGGAGATCACGCCATTGCACTCCAGCCTGGGCAACAAGAACAAAACTCCATCTCAAAAAAAGAAAAAAAGAAAGAAAGAAAATCTACCAGGTGAAGTCTTCTCCTCAGTGGACCCTCTCAAAAGGGACACTATCAGACACACGATTACAGGTCCAAGAAAGTTCAGCTCTCTCTTGCTACTGTTATATACAGAAAAGAAGTCCTTAATGGTTAGCCTCCAAAGTTATGAGGCGGAAGAACATAATGCTAAGCACACGGGAAAAAAACTCCCCAGGATACAAATCCCGGCCCTGCTAGTTCCTAGCTATCTGACCCTGGACAGTTATTTAATCTCTTTATACCTTATTTTTTCAACAGGAAAATTGGGATAATAAAAGCCCCTATGTTATAAGGATCTTATGAGAAATAAATTAGTTAATTCATAAAAAGGACTTTGCATTATTGCCTGGCACATACTAAGGGGTCAATAAATAATAGCTCTTGCTATTACTATTAAAGATTTGACTCACCCCAGAACTGTCACACCCAACACTCCATGATTAAGATCTGCTATTTTAGGATTTGAGATGTCTGACAACCCTACTGTGTACCAGGCAGCAGTGCCACCCCCATGGGTTAAGCTGGTGGCATGAATAACTGCATCCTTGCTTTATTGCCTTTCTCTGGAAGAGCTTGAAGCAAATGGTATCAGTTATCCTTGCCTCTTTTTTTTTTTTTCAGACAGTCTTGCTCTGTCACACAGACTGGAGTACACTGGCACTACCTCAGCTCACTGCAACCTCTGCCTCCTGGGTTCAAGCAATTCTCTGCCTCAGCCTCCTGAGTAGCTGAGATTATAGGTGCACGCCACCACACCCAGCTAATTTTTGTATTTTTAGTAGAGATGAGGTTTCAGTATCTTAGCCAGGCTGGTCTTGAACTCCTGACCTCATGATGTACCCGCCTCAGCATCCCAAAGTGCTGGGATTATAGGCGTGAACCACCGAGCTTGGCTTATTACCAACTAATTCTGAGGAGGCAAGGACAAGAGAATCCAGAACCTAAAGTACAGAGCAATTAAGAAATGGATTAAGCTGGCCAGCGTGTTGGAGAGACCGCTACCGGTGAACCAGCCCGGGTTTTTCGGACTCGGGGGTCGTGCAGATCTGTTGGATCTGGGTCCAGGGAGTCCCAGTGATGGGCTGACCCTGGCAGTGCCAGGCTGGGGTGTCCCAGAGTAGCCAGGAATCGAAATGCTTCATGGAACGACCACCCTGGCCTTCAAGTTCAGCCATGGAGGCATAGTTGCGGCCGACTCCAGGGCTACAGCAGGTGCTTACATTGCCTCCCAGATGGTGAAGAAGGTGACAGAGATCAACCCATACCTACTGGGCACCATGGCTGAGGGTGCAGCAGATTGCAGCTTCTGGGAATGGCTGTTGGCTCGGCAATGTCGAATCTGTGAGCTTCGAAATAAGGAACTCATCTCTGTAGCAGCTGCCTCCAAGCTGCTTGCCAACATGGTGTATCAGTACAAAGGCATGGGGCTCTCCATGGGCACCATGATCTGTGGCTGGGGTAAGAGAGGCCCTGGCCTCTACTATGAGGACAGTGAAGGGAACCGGATCTCAGGGGCCACCTTCTCTGTGTATGCATATGGGGTCATGGATCGGGGCTATTCCTATGACCTGGAAGTGGAGGAGGCCTATGATTTGGCCCGTCGAGCCATCTACCATGCCACCTACAGAGATGCCTACTCAGGAGGTGCCGTCAACCTCTACCATGTGCGGGAGGATGGCTGGATCCGAGTCTCCAGTGACAATGTAGCTGATCTGCATAAGAAGTATAGTGGCTCTATCCCCTGAAAGAGGGTGGATGCAGCTGCTTGTGTTTCTTGGGGTGACTGTCATTGGTAATAAGGATACAGTGACCCATCCTCCATCCTATTTATAGTGGAAGGGTCTTCAATTGTATCAACACTTTTTAAGCTCTGGCACATTGACCTCTATGTGTTACCAGTCGTTAATGAGCTGCTGCAGAGGTGACTATTTGTTTTACTTTCTTGGATGTTAACATTACACTACTCATTTCTCAA
>NW_016107373.1:814258-829624 GCF_001604975.1 Cebus imitator | reverse complement strand
GTAAATAAAAATAAAGTGTCTCTCCCTCAAAAAGCACCAGAGAAGTAATTCCTTATGCATTGAGACTCCCTGAGAAGGAAATGTCTGAAAACAGAGAGGAGAGGTCAATCCAAGATGAAATACAGATCTTCCCAACCTAGATCTTCTGGGATAGCCTGGATTGAAATTATTCTATTTCAAGAGGTAGCATGGGATGGGGGGTTAACAGCTGAGACTGGGTTCAAAAACTGGCTCGTGACTCACTACTTGTGTGATAGCAAACTGCTCTGAGCCTGCTTCCCATTTTGTAAGATGGGAATCTGTTTTTTTTTTTTTTGAGATGGAGTCTTGCTCTGTCACTCTGGCTGGAGTGCAGTGGCACAATCTTGGCTTACTGCAACCTCTGCCTCCCAGGTTCAAGCAATTCTTCTGCCTCAGCCTCAGCCTCATGAGTAGCTGAGGCTACAGGCATGTGCCACTGTGCCCGCTAACTTTTGTATTTTTAGCAGAAACGGGGTTTCACTATGTTGGCCAGGCTGGTCTCGAACTCCTTACCTCAACTGATCTGCCCACCCAGCCTCCCAAAGTGCTAGGATTACAGGCATGAGCCACCACACCTAGCTAATATAAGACAGGAATCTAATGGTACCTACCTCATAAGGATATTGTGAGGGGTAAATGTGATATCATACACTAAATACTTATCACAGTGCCAGGGACACAGCAAAGCTCTCAAAAATGTTAACTGCTCCAGAAATATATTGGATTTTTTTAGATTACATATCCCAGTTTGTAAATCCACATGTCCCACAGTTTGCAAAAATTGTCATTGGAGGAGATCATTCCTAGAAGGGCAGAAATTCTCATTTGAGGGAGATACATTGTAGAGTTGTTGGTTTCTACTGGCTCTCTGAGCCTGTGGTTGAAACTCCTTGTTTAAACTGCCTGTGATGGGAGGGTGGAAAGCCTGGAGCTCCCCTTTCCTGCCTGGAGCTCGCCTTTCCTATTTGCTAGGCTTGTGGATGTCATAACCTGGCCTCTCCACTTGTTTAGAAGGAGACTACAATCAACTCAACAGAGAAGCGGTCTCTTGTCCTCATCCATGCCTGCACATGGTGGCAGACCAGCTCCAAGGCTGGGGCCCTGGGAACATAGGAAGGGAACACTTAGAGCACTCCCCCTCCCCGCTTCCCCCTAGGCATGACAGGAAGTGGTGCTTCGAGCTGGGAGAGATCCCTGGAGGCACTTACAACCTTGCAGCTTCTTTATTTCACGTGCTAATCAGGTGTCATCTCCTGATACCCTTCTCTGTACCTGATTTGCTCTATACCCAGACAGAGGGAGGGTCCTCTCCCCCAAAAAGGCGCTACCTGGAGCCAGGAGCTTCCCAGGTCCAGAAAACCACCGGTGATAAATTATGCAGCTGCACCTCTGTGTCACTGCCTCTCAGCCAGATGGGAGGTTTGCTCCCAGTCTTTTGTTTCCGGCTCTGCTTGCAGCTCTGATCCTCAGCTCTGCACAGAGGTGAGGGGGAGCTCCCATAGGCCAAGTCAGGGCTTGCAGCAAGTCCCAGCCAGGCTTCCCCCCACTTGGGTCCCAGGCAGCGCCCCTCCCCTCCTCATTCGAACCTGAATGATAGGGGAGTCCCATTCCGCATGGGGAAACGAGGCGTCAGGGAGAGCTAACAGTCATTCCGCTCATCTGAGAGCAAGGATGGGAATGCCTGTGAGCAGTGAAAGAATGAAGTCGGTCTGCTTGGATGGGCGGAAGAGGCGCCCAAGGGCACCTAGGATGTTTGTGTCTTGCTAAATCAAAAACGCACAACAGAAAATGGAGTCAAGCAACCGCCAGGAAGCTAGAGAACTGGCTCTTTTAACGGCTGCTCTTGGTTATCGTCAACTTTCCGAGACTCCCAAAAACATCACATCGCTGGCACCAACTTAAAAAGAAGAAACAAAAGAGACAACAAGGGTCAAACTTTGAGGTGGAGGAGCTGGGGGTTGGGGGCCATTCGGGGCTGGAGACCCGCATCAATTAGGCCTGCACACTGACAGGCTTCCTGATTGAAGATGATCACTGGGAAGGGTCCACAAACAGCTCAGCTCCCAGATTGGGGCAATTACTACGTTATGAGCTCTGGAGCCGGACTCCTTTCTCAGGCCAATGGGAGGGAGGGCTTGGAATTCTAAACTGTTCCAGCTACAAGAGTCCCCGGCCAGGCCCTCTCACCCCATGTCACAGGAATCTTAGGGTGAGAGGTTGCTAGGCTGCATCCCTGACCACGTAAGAAGGGCAGCTCTTGGCCAGGCGCCGTGGCTCATGCCTGTAATCCTAACACTTTGGGAGGCTGACACAGGCGGATCACGAGATCAGGAGTTGGGAGACCAGCCTGACCAACATGGTGAAACCCTGTCTCTACTAAAAATACAAAAGTTAGCCAGGGGTGGTGGTGGTGGTGGCACATGCCTGTAATCCCAGCTACGCAGGAGGCTGAGGCAGGAGAATCGCTTGAACCCAGGAGGTGCAGATTGCAGTGAGCCAGGATTGTGCCACTGCACTCCAGCCTCGGCAACAGAGCAAGACTCTGTCTCTAGGAAAAAAAAATATATATATATATGGGAAGCTCTCAGAGGAAAAGCTCCATTTCCCCAGACCTTTCTCAAGAGAACAAAGCAAAGTGAGTTCCCCTAGACTGATGTTACAGCTTAGGAGACCTCTTTTCTAGGAGCGGGCACAGGACAGAACTATGCTTCAACTCCATCACCTTTTCAAGGGGAGAAAGAAGAGCAGATCTTTAAAAGAGACAAAAGATCAGCTGAAATGAATGAAGGACCAAGTCTCAATTTTAGCATGGAACACAGTAGCACAATTATTTACCTGGCTCCCCTATTCTAAAGGCAAGAATCATCTCTGATCCACTTATACAACTTTGCTTACGGCTAACATGTATCCAGCACTATAGCAACACAGTAGTTGCCAAGCTCTGTGCTGTATAGTTTGAACATTCTACCTCATGTAACTTTTATGATATTCCTATGTGATAATTTATTACTACTTCCCTTCCCCTATCCTACCCATCTTTTCAGGTAACAACTGTGAAGTTCAGGGAGATTTTGCAAAGGGTCACCAAGAATTGCCAGAGCCAAGATTCAAACCCAGGTCTGGCCGGGCGCAGTGGCTCAAGCCTGTAACCCCAGCACTTTGGGAGGCCGAGGCGGGTGGATCACGAGGTCAAGAGATCGAGACCATCCTGGTCAACATGGTGAAACCCCATCTCTACTAAAAATATAAGACATTAGCTGAGCATGGTGGCGCGTGCCTGTAATCCCAGCTACTCAGGAGGCTGAGGCAGGAGAATTGCCTGAACCCAGGAGGCAGAGGTTGCGGTGAGCCGAGATCGCGCCATTGCACTCCAGCCTGGGTAACAAGAGTGAAACTCCGTCTCAAAAAAACAAAACAAAACAAAAAAAAACCCAGGTCTGTGAGTGCTTCTCATCCACCGAGCTATGTATACAGTGATGATGTTAGTGCTTGTGTTCGCTGAAAGAATGAACAAATGAATGAGTGCGGAGCCTAGTTTGAGGAATGCTCCTGATTGCACGAGGAAGAAACCATCTCTGCTAGCTGTAAGCTGGAGTGAGTGTGGCAAGCCCATGCAGTCATCAGAACTATTTATAAGGCCACAGTCAGGCTCTGCCAGCTAACCAGTCAGCACTGAGTCTTCCCTGGGACACTGAATCCTCACAGGCTGAGGAGGGGAGGAGGGCTTCCGCTGCTGAAGATGAGATGGCAGTCCAGACACAGTCTGGGGCCCAGATGCCCCATGCCCAGGCAACTGTGACAAAACTCGTGGCTAAGCTGCATCAAGGAATGTAGAGGCTGTGGCTGGAACAGGCTAACGGTCCAGTCAACCAAAGGCACAGACTGCCTCGTAATTTTGCCCAATCATAAAAAAGACAAGACTACTTCTTAAAGTAGTCCCTGAAATTCTGTTCCTATTTAGGAACCCCCTAATTTTGATATTTATTTATTTATTTATTTATTGAGTTGGAGTTTTGCTCTTGTTGCCCAGGCTGGAGTGCAATGGTGCGATCTCGGCTCATGGCAAACTCCGCCTCCTGGGTTCAAGTGATTTTCCTGCCTCAGCCTCCCAAGTAGCTGGGATTATAAGAATGTATCACCACACCCTGCTAATTTTGTACTTTTAGTAGAGGCGGGTTTCTCCATGTTGGTCAAGCTGCTGGTCTCAAACTCCCAACCTCAGGTGATCCACCCGCCTTGGCCTCCTAAAGTGCTGGGATTATAGGTATGAGCCACCGTGCCCGGCCTCGATTTTTTTTTTCTTTAAAGGGGCAGCAACATAAACAATGTCTCCCATTTTCCTTCTAACAGTTAAGACTGGCAGTTAATCAGCAGAAAGAGTGAAGGAGGAGCTATACTACACTCTGTCCTCTGTGACCTCCTGTGTTCTTTGCTGGTCCAAAGATGGACATACCCAACGTGCTCTGTATCAGACACGGCCAGACTTGGTTCTCTTGCACCTGTCATTCTCAATACCATGTGCCAGTCCAAAAGATGTTATCTGATATTCAACAGGGTACAGAAGAGGAAATCCAAAATCAGTGACAAGCCAAGTATGTTTCACAAGTCCAACAGATCAGGGACAAGGTCACTCAAGCACCATGACAACCATGGTCATGACAACCATGACAACAGCTAGATGGAAAGGAGACCAGTCTTAGTTCCACTGTTCTGCACATATTCTCAGATACAACCGTCTATCTACCTAAGCACACCTAGGCAGAAGTTTTAACATTTCCCTCACCTGGATGAGACCTCCAGAACAAACACAGTTTCCACTCTTTCAATGGTTGTCATCCACACCTTACTTTAACCTTCAGGATGAAAATACTCAGGGCTATTACCAGCCATCAAGTTTCCTTCCAAAATCTTTAAGGTTGGAGTGTTATGTGGGCTGAGCCCAAACCAATAGGCTCTAAGAAAAGCCCCAAGGACTAGCAGCATCCAAATAAGCACCTTAAACTTTATTTATTTATTCAGACAGAGTCTCACTCTTTTTTTTTTTTTTTTTTTTTGAGACGGAGTCTCGCTCTTGTTACCCAGGCTGGAGTGCAATGGCACAATCTCGGCTCACCGCAACCTCCATCTCCTGGGTTCAGGCAATTCTCCTGCCTCAGCCTCCTGAGTAGCTGGGATTACAGGCACGTGCCACCATGCCCAGCTAATTTTTTGTAGTTTTAGTAGAGACGGGGTTTCACCATGTTGACCAGGATGGTCTCGATCTCTTGACCTCGTGATCCACCCGCCTCAGCCTCCCAAAGTGCTGGGATTACAGGCTTGAGCCACCGCGCCCGGCCCCCAGAGTCTCACTCTTTTGCCCAGGCTGGAGTACAGTGGATCGATCTTGGCTCATTGCAACCTCTGCCTCTTGGGTTCAAGTGATTCTCCTGCCTCAGCCTCTTGAGTACCTGGGACTACAGAATACATCACCACGTCCAGCTAATTTTTGTATTTTAGTAGAGATGGGTTTCGCCATGTTGGCCAGGCTGGTCTCAAACTCCTGGCCTCAAGTGATCCACTCGTCTCGCCTCCCAAAGTCACCTTAAACTTTAGTGTCTTTAACTCATGCCTTGCTGAGGTCAGGTCGGCCTAATGGATCTACTACACGCTTATCACAACTGCTGTCTCAAGATCACTTGAGCTTGGGAGGTTGAGGCCGTAGTGAGCTATGACTGCTCCACTGCATTCCAGCCTGGGCAACAGAGTGACACACCCTCTCCAAGAAAAGAAAAAAGAAACCTAAAAGAGTTACCCCGAACCCTCCCATTCTTTTCCTTCGAAACATTAGATATTCCCAATTCTCTTCCCCCATTCTCACGCCCATTCTCTATGCACGTGTAATATCTGCAGTGCTGACAGCTCTGGAGCAGTAAAATCTTCTTGGCCAGTCTCAGCCCGGAACCTTCCAGCTCCCCCTTCCCTAGGGCAGAAGGCGACAATCTCCTCTCTGGCTTTGTTGGTATCCGTTTTAACGCCTCCCCCCCCTCAGTGCCTTGCCATTTCCCTTGATCTTTTTCAAAACTTCCTCCAGGGGGCCGAGAGGAAAGTTCCATCCCCGTGCCTTGCAGCCCGAAGGGGGAAACCCCCCAAAAAGCAAAGCTGTCCCTTTAAGGGGCCCATGTGGTGGGAAGAACAGCTACATTCCTACCCCAGTAGGGCCGCTGTCCCAACACGCCAAAGAGGCTACAAATAACCTTCCAGGAGAGAGCCGGGGAGGGGAGAGCGCAGAGCGGAGCTGAACGTGGGCTGAGAAAGAGCTCAGTCCGCGCTCGAGAGGACGCGGAAAGGGCCGCTGAGAACCCACAGGTAGTTTAGATAACAGACACGAAAATTCTGTCGGATTTGGGAGCTAAACCAATCTTTAAAACGAGTGCCCAGACATCTCCACCCCCTGCCAGGCAAGTTCCGAAATCTGCACTGACTTTTTCCACACGAACTGTCCTACGTGAAAGAAAGAACCGGTGCAAGGCCAGGCAGGGTCTGCAGACCCCTGCATTCTGAACCCCAGTCCCCTTCGTCGGGGCAGCGAGGGAAATGGGGAAGACTCGGATCTCCCACCACGGTGAATAGCGATGGGCGAATAGGGCTGGGGTACAAGGATCAAAGTCCTTTGATCTCTGGGCGCAAACTACAGGCAGCTGCTCAATCACGGGGTGCACCCAGGGTCGTTAGGAGGCTGCGGAGAAGCAGATTCCACCGGAGCCCTAGTCACACACCACAGGGGGTACGGGCACCAAGCGGTCCTGCTGCAGCCGTCCAGCTCCCCCAAGGGCCAGGGCCCCGCAGCGTGGGCGGGGAGGCTGCCTTCTGGGGTTCAGGGATACCTGCCCCCTGCCCCCGTACCCCGGCCGGGCAGATCTGCGGGAGCCTTCCAGCAGTTTCTTCTCTACGTTCCTCCTTGGCCCCCTTTGCAACCACCTCCCCTGGAGGTGACTGGCCGCAGCCAGGAGAGGGACCCCGAAACTACGCCGAGGGGAGATGCTGCTCGCAAACAGTGCCCCAGAGCCCCTTGGTGGGAGCAAGAGCTGGAGTCCGGGGATTGTTCTCCGAGCAGAGGAATCCCCGGTACCCAAGTACTCAGATTCCACAGGGGCCCCTCTCCGCAAACCGCCCGAGCCCCCAGCCCCTGGAAGGAGGGCTATTTACAATTTATGGGCTTAGCGACCCTCCTCGCCCGCCTCCCTTTCTTCGTACGCATTCATTCGCACCAAGGACACAGAGCCCCCCTCCTAACCTGAAAGGGAAGCAGCCCCCCGCTCTTCAAAGAGCAGCGAGGGAGGGCGAGCGAACGAACCCCCCAGATCTTACCCGCGCCCCGGCCCAGATCCGAGCCCGGGGGAGCGCCTTCGCTGATGCCCCCCGCTCAGACTGCGGGAGTCGGAGCCGCTCCGGGTCCCCTCCCCGGCACGCAGCCCCAGGGCCACTGCTAGCAGCGAGGGCGAGGGGTCTCAGGCCCCGGCCCGAGCCGTCCGGGTCCCGGGAGGCGAGTCCTGAATCGGCCGGATCCAGGGACAAACTTTCCCAGCGTGCGCCGCTTACCGTGTGCGCAGAGCAGGGCGCCAAGCAGCAGCGCGCCCCACGGCCGCCTCATGGTGCCGCCCGCGCCGCCCGCCCGGGGTCCTGCCGGCTCCCGCGGGACTGTGCGGCGGAGGAGCCCGCAGAGCGTCCCCCGGGGAGGGGAAGCGTCCCGGGTGCACGGCGGCCCGCGCGCCCCGCAATTCGCCCTCCAGCCGCCGCCGCCTCCAGTGCTGCCAGAGTCGACGCTGTCCCGCCAGGGGACCGAGAAGGGGTGTCCCGGGCCCGGCCGCCCCGCCCCCAGCGCCGCAGCCCCCGCCACCGCCACCGCGCCTGGGCCCGCCCCCAGCGCCGGCCCGGCCCCTTCCCGCCCTCGGCCCCGGCTCCCCGGTCCCCCGACCCCACCCGCCGGCGCCTCCTGCGCGGGGCCCAGCTCCTCCTCAGGCCGCCCCCACATTCCTGGCCCGAGAGAGAGCCCCTGCCCGTCCCTATTACTACTGCTCGAATGTCCCTAACTTAAAAAAAAAAAATTATCCTAGAGGCAACTCTCGCCCCGGCTCACTTCAGCTCTAAGCTTCAGAGGAGCACCTGAGCTGACCCAAGCCGCCTGGACGTGACCCCGGCCCCCCCTTCCTGCCCCAAGTCCAGACTTTATTGATGTCTCCGAAT
The DNA here is from genome assembly GCF_001604975.1 of Cebus imitator. Classification (NCBI taxonomy): domain Eukaryota; kingdom Metazoa; phylum Chordata; class Mammalia; order Primates; family Cebidae; genus Cebus; species Cebus imitator. The sequence goes on along the minus strand of NW_016107373.1, from coordinate 821,380 downwards.
ACTGAAGGCTTGCTGATGCATAATCCTCTTGGGTCTTTATTGACATCAAACAAGGGACATCAGGGGGCCTGGAGTGATGTATCTTAACTAGCGTTCTCACTGTCAAAATTCCTTTTCTGAGATTTTCTTCTCCCTCGCCTCCCCCGATCTAGGCAGCGTTGTTCCAGAGCTAAATAATTCACCGACCCCCTCTTTTCATTCACTCATTTCCTGAAGTGGTTGTCTGGGTCCCGTTGCTCCAGCTCAGATGTCCAGATTCGGCCCAGACAGACTTAGTTCCTCCTCGCTGTCTTTGTAAATCACCGTTGTTAGCCTCTTCACCTTCTTTGACTTTCAGATCCTGACAAGGAAGGGAGGGGGCCAGGAAAGAAATCCCCATGGGCAGCTGCACTCCCACAAAGCCCTCAGCCTCTTTCCAGCTCCCATCTGCAGGGCCCTCCCTCAAGATTTAACTTTTGATTTACTACATAAAATCATAAGCTTGTCTCTAGTTTTCCTTACTTTTGTGGTCTACCCTCTCTAATGCATATTAATAATACGGGTTAATTTCACCACCTTCCATTTTTCCAGGTTAAATCTTGTTTTCTTCCTTTTGCCCAAATCCCCAAATTTCTGATGGCCCAGCGTATAGCTTTTTTCCCTCCCCACTGATATGCCAACATTTCCTGACTTTGGATCGTCTATGGATTTCATTAATTCACTTTCCTCACCAGTATATAGAGTCAGGGAGACCCAAATGCCCGCGTTAGCTGAGGGAAAGTAAATTGGCATAGTGCAAAGTGGTTATTAGATTTCTCCAAGTGGATACATTGACATTTCATCCTTGCTTGTTTTCAATGCTTTCACTTCAAATTACCATCTTTGACCAAAGCTAACACGAACCGTACTTTGCAACAGCAACAACAACAACAACAACAAAAGATGTGAAGTGTTAACTCCTTGCAGTTTTCCACATTGTTTTGCCTGAAATTTTTACCCAGATATAATGTGGTTGAACTAGCATCACCATGGTAACTAACACTGAGGCCTTTTCTGGGTGTGTAGTTCTTCTTGCTGACTGAAGGCGGCAGTAGAGTCAGGTCAGGTTTACATGATCCTGGAACTAGGAAAGACTGTCGACCTTTCTGGCCTCCGTCAGTTATCATAGCCTAAAATCCAGGAGAAAAAAAAGTAAAAAGTAGAGGCTGATTCCTCAGCACCCTCCTCCTTCCCACCTCCCATTTCTTTCTTTCTTTTTTTTTTTTGAGGCAGAGTCTCGTTCTGTCGCCCAAACTGGCGTGCAGTGGCGTGATCTCAGCTCACTGCAACCTCCGCCTCCCGGGTTCAAGCGATTCTCCTGCCTCAGCCTCCCGATTAGCTGGGACTACAGGCACATACCACCACATACCCGGCTAATTTTTGTATTTTTAGTGGAGACGGAGTTTCATCATGTTGGCCAGGATGATCTCAATCTCCTGACCTTGTGATCTATCCGCCTCAGCCTCCCAAAGTCCTGGGATTACAGGGGTGAGCCACTGCGCCGGCCTTTTTTTTTTTTTCTTTTGAGATGCATTTTCGCTCTGGTTGCCCGGGCTGGAGTGCAGTGGCTCAATCTTGGCTCACTGCAACCTCCACCTCCCCAGTTCAAGCGATTCTCCTGCCTCAGCCTCCCTAGTAGCTGGAATTACAAGTAGGCACCACCACGCCAGAATAATTTTGTATTTTTAGTAGAGATGGGGTTTCACCATGTTGGTAGGGCTGGTCTCGAACTCCTGACCTCAGGTGATCGACCCGCCTCAGCCTCCCAAAGTGCTGAGATTACATGCATGAACCACCGCACCCTGCCCCACCTCCCATTTCTTAATGTAGATTTGGTTGGTCTCAGGGTTTCATATGTTGCTTATGAAGACTTGCTTTTAAATCCGTTGAGAAAGACCTTGGGATTCTGGAGACCATATTTTTTTTCCAATGGAAAACTAGACACATGTGGTAGAGTGAATACAGTTGTCCCAAAAAATCCAGGACAGGCGGTCCCCATACTTTCAATGTTAGGGGATTAAGAACTTACAAACAGTTTCCACTCTGTATGCAAAGGACAGGTTCCTTTCCAGAGGCATGATTTGTGTTGTTTTTCTGGAACTGGAGAAGAAACGAGAGGCTGGCTGTCCCTGTCTGACTCAGCTCGAGAGACTGTTTCCTATGTGCATCCCAAGTCCTTCCCCACGGTTCTGGTGCACAGAGCCACCCCTGGCTGCTGTGAGTCACTGGGAATATCAATGGATAAGAAACTAACTTCGTGCATAGTCCCTGCCTGGGTCACCCCCTAGGGTGAGCTAAGTCTTGGCTGTCAGAAACTGCTCTTGTGCCAGGAGTACTAAGCCATATTTATTTTTACCAGGCCTCTCAGACTTTCTTGTTTGGAGTGAGAGATCCTGAAAAGCATGCCAGAATGGGCTGTTTGTCTCCCTTTCATTGTCCTCTGGGACATGTCCCTGGAAAAGTTGTAGGGGACTGCCAATTCCAGAGGGGTCTCAGAGGCCTTGGCTTCCTCAGAAACACCACCCCTTTCCTTCATCTTTCCAGGACCGTCCAGGGGGCTGAATTTCCAAGATCAGAATATTGCCCTGAACTGGACCATCACTAATGGGCTTTACAAAGAAAGCACAGGGAGTGCTACGGAAACAAGGGAGGAGTGGGCACTATTTTGATCCAACTGCGTTGGTAGAATTCTCTTACAATCTAGGAATCATTCAATTACCTGAATTTCTATATGTAATTCTTCTACAACAAAACAAGGCCTGAAGTTTCGCACTTCAGCACAGTGGCTCTCAACCACAGGTGAATCTGCAGGCGTGGGACAATATCTAAAGACATCCTTCCTTCCTTCTTTCCTTCCTTCCTTGCTTTCTCCCTTCCTCCCTCCCTCCTTCCCTCCCTTCCTCCCTCCCTCTCCTTCTCCCTTTCTCTCTTTCTTTTCTTCTTCCATTTTATTTTATTTTATTATTTTTTATTTAGACGTAATCTTACTCTGTCTTCCAGGCTAGAGTGCAATGGTGCGATCTTGGCTCACTGCAACCTCCACCTCCTGGATTCAAGAAATTCTCCTGCCTCAGCCTCCTGAATAGCTGGAATTACAGGCGTGCACCACCCTGCCTGACTTTTTAGTAGAGATGGGGTTTCACCATGTTGACCAGGCTGATCTTGAACTCCTGGTGATCCTCCCGCCTCCACCTTCCAAAGTGCTGGGATTACAGACGTTAAGCCACCATGCTTTTTCTTTTAGAGACAGGGTCTCACTATGTTACCAGGGCTGGAGTGCAGTGGCTGTTCACAGGCAGAACCATAGCACACTGCTGCTTCGAACTCCTGGCCTCAAGCCTCCTGCCTCAGCCTCCCAAGCAGCTGGAACTACAGGTGTGCATCACTGCACCTGGCAATTTTTGGGAGTCGATGTTACCGGCATCTAATGAGTAGAGGCCAAAGATGCTGCTGAACATTCTACAGTGAGCAGGGCATCCCCCACAACAGAGAAGCATCCATCATCCCCAAATATTCATAGTCCCAAGGTTGAGAAACTGCTTTAAAAGATTAAAAACATAAAACTGCAAAGAATTACTCTATCCTCTTTCTAGAATCACTTTCTTGTTGAAGGCAATGTGAAAGGAGGCAAGTTTTCTTTTTTTTTTTTTTTCTTTTTGAGACAGAGTCTCACTCTGGGCCCCGGGTTGGAAAGCAGTGGCCTGATCTCAGCTCACTGCAATCTCCGCCTCCTGGGTTCAAGGGATTCTCGTGCCTCAGCCTCCCGAGTAGTTGGGATTACAGACGTGCGCCAAAACACCAGGATAATTTTTGTATTGTTAGTAAAGATAGTGTTTTACTATGTTGTCTAGACTGGTCTTCAACTCCTGACCTCAGGTGATCTGCCCGCCTTGGCCTCCCAAAGTGCCAGGATTACAGGCGTGAGCCACCACGCCCGGCCAGTTCTGAAAACTTTAGAAGAGAAAGCACAGCTAAGGGCACTAATAGAGTCCTACACCTATCTGCTTTAGAGAGGGTTAGTTTCAGGATTCGCTTACTCGATAACTACTTACAAAAGGTGTATTATGTGCCAGGCACTCTGAGGCAGTGATGAACAAATAAATATACTGGGTCCCTGGAACTTACAGTCTGATGGTTGAAGGGGGCTGCAAGTATGCAGAAGCATTTAAACAATGCTCCCACAAATGAATTTGAGGTTACAAATGTTAGAGGCTTTGAGGCAGAAGTACAGGGTTCTATGAAAGGAAAGACTGGATTTAGATTTGGGGATTTGAGGAAGGCCTGCAGGCACTGACACCCAAGCTGAGTAAGAGCTATCAGGCTAGGAGTGGATAAAGAGGCCTTCCAGGCAGAAGGAACAATGCGTGCAAAGGCCACAAGCCAGGCAGGACTCCATCAGATGTAAGGAAAAGTTTTACTAACTTTAAGCAGCAGGTTTGCTTTGATCTAGGTTCAGAGGGCTGCTACTGAAGACAAGAAACAGTGAAAAAAACTAAGAGACTAGTCTCATTTGCATTTCTGTGCTTTTTTTTTTTTTTTTTTTTTTTTTTTTTTTTTTTTTGAGATGGAGTCTTACTCTGTTGCCTGGCTGGAGTGCAGTGGCGCGATCTTGGCTCACTGCAAACTCTGCCTCCCAGGTTCAAGTGATTCTCCTGCCTCAGCCTCCCAAGTAGCTGGGACTACAGGCATGTGCCACCACACCCAGCTGATTTTTGTATTTTTAATAGAGACAGGGTTTCATCATGTTGGCCAGGATGATCTCGATCTCTTGACCTTGTGATCTGCCTGCCTCGGCCCCCCAAAGTGCTGGGATTACAGGCGTGAGCCACCTTACCTAGCCTCTGTGCTTGCTTTGGTTGCAAACCCTTCACACCACCATTTCTAGTGCCGATATTTTTCATGTTCCAGCTCAGCAGTGGTTCTCCAGTCAGGATCTGGGGCATGTGGCTGATTCAGGTCCCTGGCCTAACTTGGGGCACACCCTGAAAGGTGGGGCTGTCTAGCACATTTTGATCTCCTAGAAGCCTGATGTTCACATACCTGGCACATACAAATAGAGTCTCTGCAGCAAATACCTCAGTATGTCTTGCTTCTTTTAATAGTAATGATATATTCAGAATGGTGGGATAAACAGATCAATGAACAAGTGCTCATTTAATAACAAATATGAATGAAGCATCTATGTAAATGGCCTCTCTGTTTCACACTTGCCCCTTCATAATTTGTTCTCTGCACAGAAACCACAGTGACTTTTTAAAAAATATAACTCAAGATCTGGCACAGTGACTCATGCCTGTAATCCGAGGACTTTGGGAGGCCAAGGTGGGAGGATTGCTCGAGCCTAGGAGTTCAAAACCAGTTTGGGCAGCATGGTGAAACCTTGTCTCTACAATAAAAAAAAAATTAGCCAGGCACGGTGACATGTTCCTGTAGTCTCAGCTATCCAGGAAGCTGAAGTGGGAGAATCACCTGAGCCCAGGAAGTTGAGGCTGCAGTGAGCCATGATCTCCCACTGAACTCTAGCCTGGGTGACAGAGTGAAACCCTGTCTCAAAAAAAAAAAAAAAAGAAAAGAAAACTCAGATCATGGCTTAAAAATTTTCCAATGCCTTCCTGTTACACTTACAAGAAAATTCTTACCTCTCATGTGACCTTCAAGGTCTTCATGACCTGACATCTGCTTACTTCTTTTATTTTTTGAGACAAAGTCTTGCTGTTTGCCCAGGCTGCAGTGCAATAGTGTGATCTCGGCTCACTGCAATCTCCGCCTCCTGGGTTCAAGCAATTCTCCTGCCTCAGCCTCCTGAGTAGCTGGCATTACAGGCACGCGTCACCATGTTCAGCTAATTTTTGTATTTTTAGTAGAGATGGGGCTTTGCCACATTGGCCAGTGTGGGATTATAGGCGTGAGCTACTGCACCCAGCCCTGCTTACTTATTGGATCACTTTTGCTGTCACTCATTCTGCTCTAGCCACGCTGGCTTCCTTTTACTTCTGCAACTTGCCATTGTTTCTGTCCTACAACTTGAGCATGTGCTGTCTCTTTTTCTTCAAATGCTGGTCCCCTAGGCCAGGCTCAGTGGCTCACACCTGTAATCCCAGCACTTTGGGAGACCAAGGCAGGTGGATCACTTGAGGCCAGGAGTTTGAGACCAGCCTGGCCAACATGGCAAAACCCCATCTCTACTAAAAAAAAAAAACAACCCACAAAAATTAGCCAGGTGTGGTGGTGCACACCTGTAATCCCAGCTTCTTGGGAAGCTGAGGCAGGAGTCCCAGCTACTCGGAAGGCTGAGGCAGGAGAATCACTTGAGCCCAGGAGGCGGAGGTTCCAGTGAGCCCATATCATGCCACTGCCTCCAGCCCGGGTGACAGAGGGAGACTCTGTCTAAAAACAGAAGTCAAATGCTGTTCCCCTAGACCCTTCTTGTGACTGGTCTCAGCTCAATATCATGACCTCACAGAAGCCTCACCTTCAGAGATGTCTCACCTTACCACCTTAAAGTTGCCTCGTTCTTACTTACTGCCTTTATTCTATTTTCTTTTCTCCACAGCGTTTGTTATTCTTTGAAATATTCTTGTTTGTTGTTGTGTGTTTATATTTGTCTATCTCATCATTAGCAGATGAGCCCCAATGGAGTAGGGATTTTTTTTTTTTTTTAATTCTCCAGTACCTATGAATAATGCTTAACACATATTGCTGAATAAATTTTTGGTAAATGAATGAAAACCAGACAGTCAGCTAGGGCTGGGGAAATACAAAGATGAGTAAGATAGGGTCCACAGGGCCATGTGTGATGGCTCACACCTGTAATCCCAGCATTTTGGGAGGCCAAAGGCAGATCACTCGAGGCCAGGTGTTTGAGACCAGCCTGGGCAAGACAAGGAGACCCCATTTTGGAAAAAAAAAAAAATTCGGCCGGGTGCGGTGGCTCACGCTTGTAATCCCAGCACTTTGGGAGGCCGAGGCGGGTGGATCACGAGGTCAAGAGATCTAGACCATCCTGGTCAACATGGTGAAACCCCGTCTCTACTAAAAATACAAAAATTAGCTGGGCATGGTGGCGCACGCCTGTAGTCCCAGCTACTTGGGAGGCTGAGGCAG
>NW_016107373.1:811862-814243 GCF_001604975.1 Cebus imitator | reverse complement strand
AAAAAAAAAAATTCACCAGATATAGTGGTGCGTGTCTGAAGTTCCAGTTACTCCGGAGGCTGAGCTGGGAGGATGCCTTGAGCTGGGAGGGTTGAGGCTGCAGTGAGCTGTGATCATGCCACTGTACTTCAGCCTGGGCAACAGTGGGAGACCCTGTCTCAAAAAAAAAAAAAATTAGTCTTCATAACGTTAAGAAGCTCACAATCTAGAGGAGAGGAAGACTTCAGAAGCAATGATAGTGCAATAGAAGTAATGTAAAAAGGACTGTGGAAACAGAGAAGAAAGGACGTTCAAGTTTGGAGTAGCTGGGCATTAAAGGTGGGGGAAATTTCACCATGTAAATAAAGGAAAAAACGAGGAGGGGGCACATATTCCAGATGGAAGAAATGGCATAAGCAAAGACATAATGTCTCGCAAGTGGCTGCCATGTTTGCAGAATAATCAATACCTTCTGTGGCTAGAAGAACATAGGGTGATTAAGGAAAGCAGAGAGGGGATCTGTTTCTTTTTGTTCTTTTTGAAGTGAAGTCTTGCTGTGTCGCCCAGGCTGGAGTGCAGTGGCGCAATCTTGACTTACTGCAACCTCTGCTGTGAGCTTCAAGCAATTCTCCTGCCTCAGCCTCCCTAGTAGCTAGGACTACAGGCATACTCCACCATACCCAACTAATTTTTGTATTTTTAGTAGAGACGGAGTTTTACGGTGTTGGCCAGAGTGGTCTCAAACTCCTGACCTCAAGTGATCTGCCTAAGAGAGGGGACCTCTTAATAACCAACTATTATCGAAAATTGTTTCTGAATTGCCCTTTATAATTTTTGTATCTGTTTATTCAATAAGCAGTGACAGAGTTCCCACCAAATCCTAGGGAGGGATTGTACTATTTTTATTTTTTAAATTCATCTTTCTTTCTTTTTTTTTTTTTCTGAGATGGAGTTTCACTCTTGTTACCCAGGCTGGAGTGCAATGGCGCGATCTCGGCTCACCGCAACCTCTGCCTCCTGGGTTCAGGCAATTCTCCTGCCTCAGCATCCCAAGTAGCTGGGATTACAGGCACGCGCCACCATGCCCAGCTAATGTTTTCTATTTTTAGTAGAGACGGGGTTTCACCATGTTGACCAGGATGGTCTCGATCTCTTGACCTCGTGATCCACCCGCCTTGGCCTTCCAAAGTGCTGGGATTACAGGCTTGAGCCACCGCACCCAGCAGTTAAATTCCATCTTTCTATTCTTCTTATACCTTTGACTCTAGACAATCAGAATGATACTTTTTCCCAGTAGAGAGATGGGCTAGGTAGTAGGTTTACATCGGGTTTTCTTCTTCTAAAATTATTTTTATTTTTTAGGGATAGGGTCTCACTATATTGCTAAGGCTGGAGAGCAGGGGCTAGTCATAGGTGCAATCACATCACTGTAGCCTCAATAAAAGTGCCTTTCACCTCCAGCCATGATTCTGAGGCCTCCCCAGCCATGTGGAACTGTAAATCCAATTAAACCTCTTTTCGTTCCCAGTATCAGGTATGTCTTTATCGGCAGCATGAAACCGAACTAATACAGACTTTTGACAAACACTTCTTCTGTCTTTCTGGGTAGTGGGAAGATTATAACAGCAAATAAAACATGATCCATGGCCGTGAACAATTCTCAGTTCAAGAGGAGCAATACCCAGGCAAACAAATAAAGAATATGATCAATGCTAAAATACAGGTACATATCAGGTACTAACTGGCCCCTTGAGAAATTGGATGAGGACTCATCGATGTGGTGACCTAAGCCTAGGTCATTTCTTTTCTTTTCTTTTTTTTCTTTTCTTTTTTTTGAGACAGGTCTGACTCTGTCATCCAGGCTGGAGTGCAGTGGTATAACCACAGCTCACTGCAACCTCCACCTCCTCAGCTCAAACAATCCTCCTGCCTCAGTCTCCCAAGTAGCTGGAGCTACAGGTGCATGGCACCACACCTGACTATTGTAATTTTGGTAGAGATGGGGTTTTGCCATGTTGCTGGTCTTGAACTTCTAAGCTCAAGCTACACACATCCTTTGGCCTCCCAAAGTGCTGGGAGTACAGGCGTAAGCCACTGCGCCCAGCCATAACCTAGGTTTTAAAGGATGTGTAGCTTACTAGGCAGAAAATAAGGTAAAGGTGCATTCTAGACAGAAAGCTTACACCAAAGCAAAGGATGTGAAAGAGCTCAACATGTTGGAGCATATCGAGTAGGAAAGCATGGCTGTATGTGTAAGTATGTTGAGAACAGTGAGTGGTGAGATGGCTGGAAGAGGAGGCTGGGACCAAAGTATAAGGGATTTATATGTTTGCATGGGAAGTTTTGCTTCTTCCAAGTAATGGTGAGTTAGTAGCAACATTTTTTTTTTTTTTTTTTTTTTT
>NW_016107373.1:804663-808530 GCF_001604975.1 Cebus imitator | reverse complement strand
TTTTGAGACAGAATCTCACTCTGTCCCAGGCTGGAATACAGTGGCGCAATCTTGGCTTACTGCAAACTCTGCCCCCTGGGTTCAAGTGATTCTCCTGCCTCAGCCACCCAAGTAGCTGGGATTACAGGTGCCTAGCCCTGTGCTTGGCTAATTTTTTGTATTTTTAGTAGAGATGGGGTTTCAACATCTTGGCCAGGCTGGTCTTGAACTCCTGACCTCTTGATCCACCCGCCTCAGCCTCCCAAAATGCTGGGATGACAGGTGTGAGCCACAGGGCCTGGCCAAGAATTTTTTTAAGACATAAATGGTTATAACAGTGCATACTCTAGGGGAGAAGAAGGCATAACTAGTTTTTGTGAGCTGTCAAGAAGAATCAGTAAATCATCCCCCCTTCTAACTATGTGAATGTGTAATTTGCAACTCTTTGCAGCATTTGAAAAACAATAACAAGAAGGTACAGTCCATAATGACCTTTGAACTTCAGTTCAATTTAAGCCATAGCCCCTTACCCACTTTCTTATGATGCAAAAGTTTGTGAACATTTCTTTTTCTTTACAAATTATTCCAAAGCTCTGGTCTAATGGCTTGTGGCAGTCCGATATGACTCTTCTATAAATAGCACTTTTAATTTAAGCATATGAATCCCAGACAGTGGCATCACACTTAGTTTCTACTGTGCCCTTGTGGAAGATAGATAAGTCTTTAAAGTAGAGCCTCGTAGCTCAGCATGAATTTCATGACCTGCATTTCTTAGCAGCTACTTTGCCTTTAGCATCTTTTCTGCTTGATGAGTTGATAAAAGCTTGTCCTAGTTTCTTGATCCCATTTTATAGCAATAAATCAGCCTGCATTTATTGTTTCCTTATTGCTTCCTTGAAGTTTAGAACTTTTTAGTGTATTCATGGTTCACTTTTCTATAGTCTTTAATTATAGGGAGGATTTTCTTCCCTATCAATCTGTCTCTCTCTCTCTTTTATTTTTCGAGATGGAGTTTCGCTCTTGTTGTCCAGACTGGAGTGCAATGGTGCAATCTCAGCTCTCTGCAACCTCCGCCTCCAAGTTCAAGCAATTCTCCTGCCTTAGCCTCCCGAGTAGCTGGGATTACAGGTATGCTTGACCACACCCAACTAATTTTGTATTTTTAGTAGAGATGGGGTTTCACCATGTTGGTCAGGCTAGTCTCGAACTCCCGACCTCAGGTGATCTGCCCGCCTTGGCCTCCCAAAGGGCTGGAATTATAGGCATGAGCCACTGTGCCCGGCTGCCCTATCAATCTCTTAATAGGTCTCCTGCAGAGCCAGAGATGTCTATTACTTTTCTCATTATAAAATCAGAAATTATAATCTGATACTCGATGTCTCAGCTGGATGCAGTGGCTCAGGCCTGTAATCCCAGCACTTTGGGCGACTGAGGCAGGAGGATCATTTGAGCTCAGGAATTCAAAACCAGCCTGGACAACCTAGCAAGACTCTGTCTCTACAAAAATAAAAATATTATCTGGGTGTAGTGGCATGTACCAGCAGTCCTGGCTACTCAGGAGGCTGAGGTGGAAGGATTACTTGAGCCCAAGAATTCCAGGCTACAGTGAGTTGTAGTTGTGATTGTGCCACTGCACTTCAGCCTAGGTAACAGAGGGAAACTCTTTCTCTCTCTGTATATAAAGGCTGGATGTGGTGGCTCATGCCTGTAATTCCAGCACTTTGGGAGCCACCGCACCCAGCCTGTTTGTTTGTTTTTTAGAGACAGGGTCTCACTCTGTTAGCCTGAAATGCAGTGGCATGACCACAGCTCACTGCAGCCTCGAACTCTTGGGCTCAAGTTATCCTCCCATCTCAGCCTACCAAGTAGCTGGGACTTTAAGTGTGTGCCATCGTACGTGGCTAGTTTTTAGTTTATTTTTTATTATCTTAATTATTTATTTTTAAAAATATTTTTTGTAGAGATGGGTCTGTACATGTTGTCCAGGCTGGCCTCAAACTCCTGGGCTAAAGCAATCCTTTTGCCTTGGCCTCCTGAAGTGCTGGGACTATAGGCATGAGCCACCATACCTAGTCATTTTCTACATGGTTATTTATACCATTTTATAAGAGGTGGGTGGATCACTTGAAGTCAGGGGTTCGAGACCAGCCTAGGCAACATGGCAAAACCCCATCTTCAATAAAAATACAAAAATTAGCCAGGCATGGTGGTGCACACCTGTAGTCCCAACTACTCGGGAGGCTGAGGCAGGAGAATAACTTGAACCTGGGAGGCAGAGGTTGCAGTGAGCAAAGATAGTGCCATTGCAATCCTTTCTGGATGATGGAGTGAGACTCTGTCTCAAAAAACAAACAAACAAAACAGAAAACAGTCTCAATATATTCTCTGCCTTGTGGGTGTTTTTCTTATTGTTCAGAATTTGATATTTACATCCCTCATGCTGTAGTACTGCCTTTAACATCTAATGCTCTCTATTTTTGATGAATATGTATCACTTGCCTCTTGCCTCTTTTCAAGATTGTGGAGTTGTCTTCTGACTTACTAATTTACCTGGGTGATTTTTTTTGGTACATTTTTAAGAAATACATTATGATAAGAACCTGAAAAGTCAATTTAGATCAAAGGCTCACATTTTTGTTTTCTTTCTTTTACATTGAAGTCACAAAAAATACACTTGATTTTAACAACTCTTATGTATTTCTACTCTTCTTAAGACTGATGTAGGCTGGGCGCGGTGGCTGACGCCTGTAATCCTAGCACTTTGGGAGGCTGAGGTGGGTGGATCACCTGAGGTCAGGAGTTCAAGACCAGCCTGGCCATCATGGTGAAACCCCATCTTAAAATTAGAAAAAAAAAAAAAAAAAAAGACTGATGTAGTGTATGTTTCATTGAAAAATGTCCTCAACAACCAATGTGTTTCCAAAATCTATTATCATCTAATCTGTAACAGAAGAGAAATCTAGCAGTGGCTTCTCTTAGGGAAAAAACAAACTCTATCTGGAAGGTCATCACATCTACTTGAAACATTTTAAAGATTTTCATGCCACTCATTTATTTTTGTTTTCGGGTTATAATACATGCCTATTATAGAAAAATTTAAGACTACAGAAAAATACAAAGAAGAAAAATGTAAACAGTCAGTAATTCCGCTACCAGTAAGGCCACCTGTTATTTCGGTGAAACTCGAAATTTTTGTGAAGCCTTACTCTAGCAGCCTCCTACTCTTTTCTAAGTCCTTCTCCTCAATAGACTGTTCAGGACATTCAGAGTGGAAGACTGACTTTGAAGACAAGGGTCCTTCGGATTTTTATGGAAGGTATGGAACTGGAGGAAAAACCTACAAATTACTCCAGAGATGACATCTTGTTCTTATTTAGCCTTCTTTGAGTCATTAACAGTCGGGCGCCACTGGTGCTGAAACTTATCATTATTATAACCACAAATGGGTTAATGCCCAAACAAAGCTATATTCTTGGGGCTGGTTCCCAGCTCCACCGCACAGACCCCAGCAGTCAGCAACCGCCAAGTCCCAGGATAATGCTCCACCAATAAGACGATGTCAAATGTTCAGCCTGGACTCAACATTATCTTCTATCTGGGAGCTTCCAGTTGCTAGCAGGGCAGAGGAAAAGGAAAAATAAATAAATAAAAACCAGGTCAACAAACCCTAAAAAAAGAGACTATGTGGTTTAGTGGTCAGACCACTAGCCTGGATGTTGGGATAGCTGAGATCCAGTTCCAGCTCTACCACTGTGTGGCTGCATGATGTTAGACAAGTCACTAGACAAGTCCCTGGTGTGACCTGTGCCTCAGTTTCCCTAGTTAGAAAAGGGAAAAGTGCCTTAGAAAGTTTTTATGAGGACAAATAAGATTATCTGCAAATAGCTA
>NW_016107373.1:801996-803405 GCF_001604975.1 Cebus imitator | reverse complement strand
GGGTTTCACCATGTTGACCAGGATGGTCTCGATCTCTTGACCTCGTGATCCACCTGCCTCGGCCTCGCAAAGTGCTGGGATTACAGGCTTGAGCCACCGCGCCCGGCCTAATTATCATTCTTAATAATTAATATGGTATTATCTTATTAATAAAATAGTAAAAAGTCACAGTTATGTAACATATGAACCTCTCATATCCTCAAGCTGCATGAGGGAAGCAGAGCAGAAGGCAATTTAAAAAAAAATCAGATTCGCTGGACTTCGCACCAAATACCAAATTAGTAAATTCATTGCTCAAGACACGAAGCTCTGCTCTTAGTTTGGCTCTGTCCTTTAATCCTCACCACATCCAAACTTAGAGTGACTCACAGGAGCCTAGAATTGAGACACATATACAATTTTAAGGGAAAGCAAGAATTAGGAGGTTTGAGGCTCCTTGCTGGAGGAGGCTAAGAATAGGCTACTCTGAACACAAAGAGAAGAACCTCCTCTTTCCTTTTCCTCCCAGTGTAGGTGGTCTACTGGTTTCCCAGTCATTCCTTTGATAGCTTGATTTTGTTTTCTTTGCCTCTTTTTCACAAACCTCACCTTGTTGGAGGGGGAGGGCACTAAAAAAGTGAGGACACAGTGGCTTTTTCTGCTAGGTCTGAACTGTGTCAAGTGCCACAGATCTCTGACCTGTTGTCAGGAACGGAGAGGGGCAAAAAGAAATATTTGGGAAATTGAAAACCATTGAATATTCTCTTAAAGGAGAAGTGAGCCATTGGGCAAATGGGGGAAAAAATCTGATTGGTGTCCTCTTTTCTGCAGCCCCTCCCACTCAAGTGAAACGTCTTGGTAAGAAAAAGGAAAGACACTTGGGAAGGGTACCAAATAGTAAGGGCTAGGAATAGAAAGAAGAGGCCGGGTGCGGTGGCTCACGCCTGTCATCCCAGCACTTCAGGAGGCCGAGGCAGGTGGTTCACGAGGTCAGGAGATCGAGACCATCCTGGCTGACACAGTGAAACCTTCTCTACTAAAAAGTCGGGCGTCGTGGCATGAGCCTGTAGTCCCAGCTACTTGGGAGGCTGAGACAGGAGAATTGCTTGAACCCGGGAGGCAGAGGTTGCAGTGAGCTGAGATCGCACCACTGCACTCCAGCCTGGGTGACAGAGTGAGACTCCGTCTCAAAAAAATAAAAATAAAATAGAAGAACCAAAGGTAAAAAGGAATTGAGGCCGGGCGCGGTGGCTCACGCCTATAATCCCAGCACTTTGGGAGGCCGCGGCAGGCAGATCACCTGAGGTCAGGAATTCGAGACCAGCCTGGCCCACATGGCGGAACCCCGTCTCTACTAAAAATACAAAAAATTAGTCGGACGTAGTGGCGGGCGCCTGTATTCCCAGCTACTCGGGAGGCTGAGGCAGGAG
>NW_016107373.1:800017-801778 GCF_001604975.1 Cebus imitator | reverse complement strand
CGTGAAGCGACTGCCCCCGGAACTTGAGTGGCCAGCTCCACTTTGCGACACGGAGACTGTTTGTGTGACACCTCCTCCGGGTCCCGCCCCCCTCCCGCCGCGTGGGTGCCATGGTAACGGAGAGAGACTGCAACCCGGGTTCCGGAAGCCGGAGAGCTGGAGCTTTGAAGCTACCCGGGTCAAAGGATGCTGAGTCCGGAGCGCCTAGCCCTGCCGGACTACGAGTATCTGGGTAGGTGCCCCTTTCAACTTTGGTGAAAAAAAAGACGTGCAGACGAATTAGGCCGGGGTCTGGGAGGAGGCGGGGGCGGGGGCGGGGTCTGAGTGGGATCGGGTCCTGGTGGAATGGGGAGGGGCGGAGAGGCGGGGGTTCCAGGGCCTGAGCCCGTAAGGCCGAATGGGGAGGAAAAAAGCACCTGGGGAGTAAAGAATGTTTGCAGTGTAGGGGCTGGAACTCAGGCAATGCGGATTGTGTTCAACGTGGGTCAGGTTGGAGTTAAGGATTTGGGGCTCTGTTGGGGTATTATTGATATGCTGGTAGTGGAGTAAGAATAACCTTGGAAATTCAAGTGCCAAATCAGTCATTTCGTCAATAACTGTCTTACCGTTACAGTGGCAGCGAACATTTCCAGCTTTTCTTTTTCATTAGGCACTGTGCTAAGCATTTTACATGCATTATTCTTTATTCGAATTTCTCAACAGCCCTAGGAGAAATTACTGTGTTTTCTTCCAGTTTTGCAGGTGGGGAAACTGGGGCTGAAGAGGTAACTTGGCATAAGTTAGGCCACACAGCTAGAAAATGGTAGCACTAGGATCAGAACCGGATTTCCCCACTCCAGAACTTGAGATCTTGATTTAGCTCTTGAGCTAAGACTGTATAGGTAGTACTTTGTTGAGCATCTTTAGTGTATAAGGCATTTAATGAACGAAAAAGGCACATGCCCACATAGATATGCACACACACATATATGTACACAATACACATTTTAAATAATTCAAAGACTTTTTTTTTTTGAGAAGTTTTAAGTTTACAGAAAATTGACTAGATAGTACAGTGAGGCGGGGCGCGGTGGCTCACGCCTGTAATCCAAGCACTCTGGAGGATCAGCTGAGGTCGGGAGTTCAAGACCATCCTGACCAACATGGTGAAACCCCGTCTTTTTAAAAAAATAAAATAAAAAAGATAGTACAGTGAGTTCCCATACACCTTGGGTCTCCCTCATTCACAGTTTACCCTATTATTATTATTATTTGAAACGGAGCCAAATTCTGTCACCAGGCAGGAGTGCAGTGGCGCGATCTCGGCTCACTGAAACTTCTGCCTCAAGCAATCCTCCTGCCTTAGTCTCCCGAGTAGCTGGGACTGCAGGTAAGCGCCACCACGCCCAGCTAATTTTTTGTATTTTTAGTAGAGACAGGGTTTCACCATGTTGGCCAGGATGGTCTCAATCTCTTGACCTCGTGATCCACCCGCCTCGGCCTCCCAAAAGTGCTGTGATTACAGGTGTGAGCCAGTACGCCTGGCCAGATTCCCTTATTATTTACATCTTGCATTACTGCAGTATATTTGTTATACTGGATAAAGTAATATAGATATTAACTAAAGTCCATAGTTTACATTACAGTTAATTCTTTTTTTTTTTTTGAGACGGAGTTTCACTGTTGTTACCCAGGCTGGAGTGCAATGGCGCGATCTCGGCTCACCGCAACCTCTGCCTCCCGGGTTCAGGCAATTCTCCTGCCCCAGCTTCCTGAGTCGCT
>NW_016107373.1:795491-798717 GCF_001604975.1 Cebus imitator | reverse complement strand
CTCTTGACCTCGTGATCCACCCGCCTCGGCCTCCCAAAGTGCTGGGATTACAGGCTTGAGCCACTGCACCCGGCCACAAATAATTTTGTATTCAATGAATAACAATATCAATGTCAAGCAATGCCTAGACTTTTTCCCAAGACTATGTATTTTATTTACCCAGTACTCAATGAATATATGAAATATTTGAAAAGCCTAGTTCATTGTTCAGTTTCTTGGGTGTTTGCTGTTTGAATTTTATGTCTCAGAGGCTTGGCATATTTGGTATATTGGTACTTTGGTGAATAGAAGTTGGTGGTCCCTTCATAAATGGCGTTTTCAGGGAGGCCGTTCAGTGGCAGTGTTGAGAATGAATCGCCAAACAGAATCAGAGTCTCAGGTTGGTTGAAAAAGCTTCAATGTGTGTGAAGTCCAACCACCCACCTAATACTTGAATCCTATACAAATACTCCTTCATACTTTGTTGCATATTTGTGTCTTAGTTCCTTGTCCTAACCACCAACTAGACATTCATATTGCTGTCAGCGTGGCCACACCACTCACTGACTTCTGGTTCATCAAACCATATCACTGCTGAAATGCATTTGTTTTTAGTTGAGAATCATCCCTGCCTATTACAATTTGGTCTCTCTTAGAGGTATGCTGCTTCGACCTATTCACCCTCAATCTAATGACCACTTAAAACCACTCCTGGCTGGGCGTAGTGGCTCACACCTGTAATCCCAGCACTTTGGCAGGCCAAGGCGGGTGGATCACCTGAGGTCGGGAGTTCGAGACCAGCCTGACCAACATGGAAAAACCCCGTCTCTGCTTAAAAAAAAAATACAAAATTAGCCGGGCATGGTGGCACATTCCTGTAATCCCAGCTACTTGGGAGGCTGAGGCAGGAGAATCACCTGGACCTGAGAGGCAGAGGCTGCGGTGAGCCTAGATCGCGCCATTGCACTCCAGCCTGGGCAACAAGAGTTTCAAAATAAAACAAAACAAACAAACAAAAAACACTCCCTAGATAATAGATTAATAAAGTATTTCCTGATTTAAAATTTTAAATACCTGTGGGTTTTTCAATTTTTGTTTTGTTTTTATAAAGTTATTTACGTGTGTAGGCCTAAAGAAGACTATACTTATAGAGAAAACAAAATTGAAGACTGGAAAGCTCTAGGCATTCAGTGAAACACAAAAGCTAAAGCTGAGTTCCCCTTGGCTAGTATATCTGGAGCCCTCTCTTTAGGATTATGGTGTAAATTATGGAGATACCTATCCAACGAATATCTATAGATATCCCTTTCTCCTTGCCGGCTAGGAATTATATTTACCTTTCTGACCATTAGTGAAGAAATCAATCTTTTATCATGTTGGGTAAACTGATGCTTTCCCCACTGATTTTGTGGATTAGGAACCTGTAATCATGGTCTTGCATGGCTTAAGATCTTAAGATCATCATTAAAGAATAGCTTAATGATGTTCATGTCTGCAGTCATCAGAATCTAGTGATAAAACCTGTGTGAATGCCCAGGCCTGAAGAGAGAAAGGACAGTCTGGTAAGGAGATGAAGTAAGCATAGACCCATTGTGTAGCACCCACAAAAGATTTCCAGCCTCATGAAACCTACTTGGTGGAATTTTCTGCCAGAGGCTGGAGGTGTGTCTGTGTAGCTGGTTGAGTGTGACAAGCCTGTAGAGCCAAAGGGCAACCTGTTCTGGTCCCAGGTTTGCTAAACATACCACCTACGTGCTGATCTGAGTATAAGCATGAGGGTGTGAGGTTTATTTTTTGCTCCACCTAATTTGGTGAAGTGCATGCTTTCACTCATGCTCCAAGTTGCCTCTTCTTTTCCTTGGAACCTGTTTAGTCCCACTACGGTCGATAGTGGGTTAGCATAATAGATAACTCTAGGAAATCAAAGATGGCCTTTTTCCTTTTGGGACTAGATGTTTAGAAGACTCACAATAAATTGGGTAGCTTTTATTAAGTTATAGTTTTTGAACTCTTCCTATATCCCTGGCACTGTGCTTTGTCTCATTTAATTTTCACATCTGCCATGTGAAGTGGGTACTCTTACTAGTCCCAATTAGTTATTAATATCATCTCCTCGTTTTATAAATAAGGAAGCTGAGGCTTAGAAAGGCTAATTGATTTGCACAAGGTCACACAGGCAATGATGCATAGTCAAGTAGGGGTTCAAACCCAGGTTTGTCAGATTCCACAGCTTGTGTTTTTTCCTCTTCACTAAAAAGATAAAAACAAACAAGCAAACAAAACCCCTCTTGGTTCAAAGCGCAGTAATTCTTGCTTCCTTATGAAGGATGGGGCTCTTAAACATTTCATTAGTTGCAAATAAGTTTCTTGGGAAGAAGAATTGTATTTACTCATCATTGTATACCTTCTATCATTGTATACTCTCCTATACTTAATTCATATGACATGTGAAATGGAATATGAATAATCTGACCTCAGGGTACCCCAAACGTTGGTAGCTAACAAAAGCAACCAAGACTTACTAAGAACTTACTCTGTACCAGGTACCATTTTAAATGCTTTACATATATTAATGCATATGAAGATAGTTTCAATTGTTATCTCCATTCAGCAGATGAGGAAACTACACACAAAGATACCAAATAACAAGTTAGTAAGTGGTGGATCCAGAATTCTAACCCAGCAGTCTAATTCGAGTCCACATGGTTAGACTCTATGCTACAAATACCTCGAGCAACTCCCAAAATAGGGCCCCAACTATTGCATAGACATATACATGGATCCTGGAGTAAGGTCATTTGATTCCAGTGGCTTCATTTAACATTTCTGCCATGAGGGGCATGTGAGGAATCAGGTTAGATCATATAATAATAAAATTCCAATTACTTCTTGCCATTGGACTCATCTCTCAGAGGCAGGCAATGAGGAAGATAACTTCTACCATTTGGGAGAATTTTATTGAAAATCATCTTTGTACTTTGGGTAGCTGTATGACCTTGAAGAAATTACTTAACCTCTCTGTGCCTTAGTTTCCACATCTCCAAAATGTGGGTAATAATAGTACATTCATGGTGGTTCACGCCTGTAATCCCAGCACTGTGGGAGGCCAAGGAGGGAGGGAGTAGTTAAAATGAAGTTTTAAAAATAATAGTAGAGCGGCCGGGCGCGGTGGCTCACGCCTGTAATCCCAGCACTTTGGGAGGCCGAGGCGGGTGGATCACGAGGTCAAGAGATCGAGACCATCCTG
>NW_016107373.1:786386-795226 GCF_001604975.1 Cebus imitator | reverse complement strand
GCATAAGAGACATGATCCATTAGCCTATTTCTGATTCATCATCCTAGGAGCCCAGGAGTTTGAGACCAGCATGGCCAACATAGTGAGACTTTGCCTCTACTAAAAATAAAAATTAGCCGGGTGTGGTGGCACACACCTCTAGTCCCAGTTACCCAGGAGGCTGAGCTGGAAGGATGGCTTGAGCCCAGGAGGTCAAGGCTGCAGTAAGCTGTTTTCATGCCACCGCATTCCAGCCTGGGTGACAAAGTGAGACCCTTTCTCAAAAATTTTTAAAAAGTCCGGGCGCGGTGGCTCATGCCTATAATTTCAGCACTTGGGGACCTGAGGCGGGTTGATCACCTGAAGTCAGGAGTTCGAGACCAGCCTGGCCAAAATGGTGAAACCCCATCTCTACTAAAAATACAAAAATTAGAAGGGCATGGGGGCGTGACTTGTAGTCCCAGTTGCTCAGGAGGCTGAGGCGTGAGAATGGCTTGAATCTGGGAGGAGGAGGCTGCAGTGAGCTAAGATCGCACCACTGCATTCCAGCCTGGGTGACAGAGTGAGACTCTATCTCAAAAAAAAAAAAAAAATTGTACTTACCTCATACATATAAACATTTATCCTGTTAGAGCACCTGGTACTCAATAATTATTAGCTGCTAGTGTTATTACCATATTTTTGTGCAAATATGTAAACATCTGTGGCAACCTCTGATGCGTACCTCTCAGATCTCCTACTGTGGGTCAGGGAGGGGGTGCGTAATTGACTCCTGACCTCAGCTCTGAATCTAACACCTTGGACACACTGAGGTCACACTTTCCACAGACTGCTCCTAGTCAATGACCGAGCAGGACAGGCCCACTTCTATGAGATGTTTACTCCTCTGGTACGTGACTTTGGCTTAAAGACTCCCACTGCACTGCTAAGTCCTTCATTCTCCCTTCCTCTCCCTTACTAGGGTCACACCTGCATTTGATCTGAGCTCTTCCAGACTCTTTCAGCTTCCTCTCCATTTTCTATCATGGGCGTTTCCCCCAGTACATCTCTTGCATGTCTGATCCTGTTTTGGTGTCTGCTTCTCACAGTACCTGAGCTAAGACAACATCTAACAGTTACTGATTCAGTCTCTTCCAGCCATGAGGTTAATACAATTTCTTTAGGCCTTGGCAAAGGTTCTGACATAGGACCCCTTCTGGGTGGAAGACAAGTCTTGCTAATCTTGTTTGTATTTGCTGATACCACAGCATGTGATATTTATTTTTCTGACTGCCAGACACATTTTATTTTTTGATTTTGGATGAATCCTGATAAACTTATTTTTATTTGAATATAACTAGTGAACCTTCCAAACCCAATCCTATGCTAGGAAATATTGCTGTTTACAATAAGTTAGCAGAAGTTCTCTTAGGGCCTTAAAGTGTTTGGTTGCTGCAGAAAGGAAATGAAATAAAATATTATAGATGTTACACTGACTTCCTAAATCTTTGGAAACTAGGTTTATAATACATAGAACCAGTTAATGTATCACTTTAAATAATTATGGGCCAGCTGTGGTGGTGGTTTATGCCTGTAATCCCAACACTTTGAGAGGCTGAGGCAGGCAGATCAGAGGTATCAGGTGTTTGAGACCGACTTGGCCAACATGATGAAACCCTGTCTCTAGTAAAAATACAAAAAATAGCTGGGCATGGTGGTGCGCACCTGCAGTCCCAGCTACTCGGGAGGCTGAGGCCTGAGAAAAGCTTGAACCCGGGAGGCAGAGGTTGCAGTGAGCCAAGATCATACCGGTGCACTCCAGCCTGGGCGAGAGAGCGAGACTGTCTCAAAAATAAAAATAAAAAATAAACAAAATAATTATGAACATGTTCACAAAGTCACCTCTTTCTTTCCTTTTTCCTCCTCCTACCCTTCTCCTTCCTTTTCTTCCTCTGTGAATACCTTCTCTATATAAAGCCAGGTGCAAACATAAAGCATCCCTCCCCACAGGAAATGTACATGGTAGATGGGAGATGGGACATATTCATAAATGACCATAACATAAAAGGACAGGATAATAAGTAGACAGTATGTGAGCTCTATGGTTCTAGAGCCAGCAGCTGTCATGGCCCAGTTTGTTCAGCAGCTTCTCAGTCATCGAAGGGACAGCAGTTCCCCTGGTAGCCTAGTTCTGGAATGGGCCTTTTGGGAGTTGTTTCTGGAAGGTCAATGTAGATTCTTTTTTCCTTTTCCTTTTCCAAAGATTCTATAACCTATTTAATAAATATAATAAATATCTTTTTCTTGGGGGGAAAAAAAGAGCAAGTAAGTTCCAAGGCATATTGTTCCTGACCCTTGCTCACCCCCATTTCTCCAGAGTAAATTGCAGAGTGATTTCAGTGTTATTCTAGGGTTTTAAGATAGCTTTACAATTTTTGACTTTGCTTATCATTTATGTATTCAAATAATCTTAAAATCTTTATTCCAAATGGTATTCAGAAGTTGGGGATCACTTTTATTTGCACAAATGCAGTATTTGCTAAATGAGTAATTCTAGGAGGCCGAGTAGATAAATTGAAGTTTTAAAAATAATAGTAGAGCATAAGAGACATGATCCATTAGCCTATTTCTGATTCATCATCCTATTTATGTCCTTCATGCACTTATCAGAGTTATCTTGCTTACTACTTGTGTAGATATCTACTTATCTACTTGTCTGTTTCTTATTAGAATGTAAGCCATGAGGGCAGGCCTTTTCTCTCTAAAATCCAGCACAATGCTGGGCCCAAGTGAAGTGCTCAATTGTTGAATGAATGGTCTGCTTTAAGTAACAGAATAAATTTTAAAATAAATGGGAGAAAGGAATTCAGTTCAGCAAATAGTTACTGAATTCCTAACATGTGAGAGAAACTATGTTTTCTCCCCTTCTATGCATCAAAAAGGATGACTGATTAAATCTGCTCTGGATCTTTCAGTTTTAACTCTGATTATACTTAAGGTTAATTTCTTGATTGATACCATAGTTTCTGTGTTTGGGTTATACAACACTAAAATTTAATCCATTTTTTAAAATCAGTATTTTATAAAGGAAGGACTTATTCTTTTTTTACAATTTTGGGGTATCTCAATGAGATCCTGTCCTTTAGTTGGACAGAGTGATATGCTTTGATTAAGACTGGAATTACCCTTGTAAACTAATCCCTGGGTCCTCTTTCTGTGTTGGGATCACCCTTACACTATTTCCCTAGGGGCCTTAGGAAATAGCTCATTCTATGATTGGAATTTCAAGTCAAAACACATTTATCTGAGCAGAATTTTAATGATTTATCAAAGAGAGGAGGGATTTTCCCAAACACATCTGAACTTACCAAATTACTGATCCCATAGCTATGTTTTTTCTTAAGCACCTTTCTTTAAACAAAGCAATTACTGCTGAAATCATCAAATGTGTTTTTTTCCATGAAAGCTTTTGACTAAGTTTTGTTTGATTAGCAGGAACCTAGTAAAAGTAAATATTGTTTGAGACAGGCACTTTCAGAGCCTGTTCTTTTTCTTCATTGAATTAGCTTTTAAAAGCACTATTCTTTGGAGAGAGTAAGAGCCTTTTTTCCAGCTGTCCTGTTGTGTAGCTCAAGGTCTCGTTAATACTATTATCTAGCCTGGAGATTACAGGTAATTGTGATAAAGCACAAGCTTCAGTTTCTGTAATCTCAGACAGAAATCTGCTTGCGCCTGAGGACTTCATATCAGGTGTTTTTAAAATTCAGACTTCTCTCACCTGGGACAGTCCCATTGGCCCAAAGTAAACAAAGGCATCTGGCAGGAATGGAGCTGCATTAGGGCCCATTGCCTTTTTTTTCCCTTTAAATTAATGTGGCAGAACTCCTGTGGCCAACTTACATATACGACCTATTCTAAATGGGAAACTTTTATATTTTAAAATGGGCATGTTTGAAACAATAACACTTTTGAATGTAAGATATACGAAAGGGCACATGTCTTCAGCTTTACTTGTCAAATGGAGAGGCTGCCAGAACTGGTCGGCTCCATGGTTCTCATGCCCCAAAGTCCAGCAAATTGACACGTAAGTAGGCAACACACAAAGAAGTACAGCCCATGAGAAAGTGAGTTTGGGCGCTTGGGCTGGCCTCCTTTCTCTCTGTGTGGAGTTCTTTCCAGCTTTGCCTCTTCTGTCCCATCTTAGTTTTTCAGAAAGGAGAGATTAAATGTGTCTGGTATTTCAGCATGTTAACTGCTTGGGCAACATGAGGCTAGCACTCAGGCCACTGTTCAGCCTGTCATATGGAAGGAATTGCCTTTCAGAGGAGATTATAATTGTGTATGTAGCCACACAAATGCACATTCTGCCTGGAGGAAAATGCACAGAAGAGGATGCCTTATGCTGCCACTCAGGTTTCTTTATGGAAGGCTGCATAAGAAGCGCTTACATGGCATAGTCACCTCTTTTGGGCTTAATGAGTCATCTTTTTGTGTGACGTCTACTTAAAAAAAAAAAAGGAAAGAAGAAATGTACTCTTCCCCAAGTGAGCTGCTTTTATTGGCCCTGCTGCTTTGTCTAAGAGTTTTGTACATTCCTCATGACATCATTTACAATGCTAGTGCTCAGACAGTAAACAAAAAATAATTTAGCTCTTGGGCACCTAGACAAAATTTAAGCAGCCCAGTTTAGAGAAATGATAACAGTAAACGTCATAAACAGTAAACACATGAGCTTAAGCAACAAGCATGACTCCGGTCCTTTTTGAAATGTGACGCATTTAAAGATGGCTATAGAGAAAACTAGAAGCTCAACATGTCAGTTGTGTGCAGTTAAGCCTTGAGTCCATGGTCTAGTGTTAATCTCAAGTTAGCGGATAAAATACAGGCTACATGTGAGTAAGTCATTAAGCTCCTAGAGCCACAGCATTTACATATAGAAGTGGAAAAGGTAATATTGCCACCTACCTCACAGGAATGAAAGATGATTGAGAAGATAAACTTGTGGATTTCTTTATAGGGAAGGTATTTTGTAAATAGAAGACACTGTTATTATTCTCCTTGATCAAATTTCCCCAACAAAGGGAGTTGATAAAATCTACCTCACAGAGGTTTGAGAGGATGAATTAATTAATATATGTCTACTATCTTACGACTAAACTATTTAATGAAACCTAAAATTGATTGTCTTTCTTGAAAGTCTGTAAACCACAAGACCATCTGTTTAGAAGCATGACTGTCTTATAAAGTCTCACATGTACAGAGACTTTTGCCTTCTCTTCAAGGGTTGGAATGGTCAAGAATAGTGAATGTACAGGTAAAAGACAGGTTAACTCTTTTGGGAGAACAGCCTTGCCTTTTTTTCTTTTCAAGGTTATGTTTACAAATAGCCTTTGGAGTCTTGCTAATCTTTGTTACCATGTCTGGATATAGGGACTGTTTTGACCTTTGTTCTTCCAATAAATATTTATTTTTGATATCATATTTCTAAAAGAGAAACAGAAGAAAAAGAAGTGGTTGAATTTGTCTCACATTATAAACTTTTTCTTATCTTTCCTAGAATGGTAAGAGAAAATAACTTTTTTTTTTTTTTTTTTTTTGAGACAGAGTCTTGCTCCATCACCCAGGCTAGAGTGCAATGGTGAGATCTCAGCTCACTGCAACCTCTGCCTCCTGCAATTCTCATGCCTCAGCCTCCCGAGTAGCTGGAATTACAGGTGCATACCACCACACCCAGCTAATTTTTGTATTTTTGGTAGAGATGGGGGTTTTGCCATGTTGGCCAAGCTGGTCTCAAACTTCTAACCTCACGTGATTCACTCGCCTCGGCCTCCCAAAATGGTGGGATTACAGATGTGACCCACCATGCCTTGTCCTATTGTTGAAGGACCTGACATCAGGCTCTCCAACTGGAAAGTTCTCAAACCTAGCCAAGTAATAGAAATAGCTTTGGTTGTTCAGAATTTAATCTTTTCTTTCCAATTATAGTTAGTAGTATTTGGGTAACTTCATTTCCCAGATTTCATTTGCTATTAGGTGACATAAAAAGGGGAAAGACTTTTTCTTTTAAATTCTAATCCCTTGGGTAGGGATCACATCTCATACTTTAAAAAAAAAAATACAGAGATAATATTTCAACTTCTAAGTAGTACAGCTGCCTAAATACTGTCTTAAGAGGAAACTGTTTTCAAATAGGTGTTCTTGATGTGCCAGCTAGAGTCATTCTCATATTCGGGAGGACTGAAAAAGACAGCAATTTTATTCAGTCCTCGCAACAGGTAGGCACCAGGCTGATCCCACTTTTCTTTGAGGAAACTGAGATTGAAATTATATAAGTTGTCCACGTCACTGAGCAAGTGTGTCTGGAGCTGAAGCTTGAATGAAGTTTATCTGACTTTAAAGCCGGTTTTGTTAGCCACTTACTTTCAGGTTTTGTAATTTCTCTCACCCTAAAGGAGAATCATACCCCTAGACCACTGAGCCACTGGGTTTTGTAATTTCTAAAGGTCTTCTTTCCCATTCAGTTTAATAAAAAATTAAGTTCAGAACTTTAATAGAAAATTCTACAGAATATGTGATATATTCCTTAGACTCTTTTTTTTTGAGACAAGGTCTCACTCTGGCATCCAGGCTAGAATGCAGTGGCATGATCATGGCTCACTGCAGCCTCAACCTCCTGAGCTCAGGTGATCCTCCCACCTCAGACTCCTAGGTAGCTGAGACTACAGGAGTGTACCACTATGCCTAGCTATTTTTTTGTTTGTTTGTTTTTTAGACGGAGTCTTGCTCTGTCACCCAGACTGGAGTACAGTAACACAATCTCAGCTCACTGCAACTTCTGCCTCCCAGGTTCAAGCAATTTTCCTGCCTCAGCCTCCTGAGCAGCTGGGACTATAGGCGTGTGCCACCATGCCTGGCTAATTTTTTGTATTTTTAGTAGAGACAGGGTTTCACTTTGTTAGCCAGGGTGGTCTTGATCTCCTGACCTTGTGATCCGCCAGCTTCAGCCTCCCAAACTGCTGGGATTACAGGTGTGAGCTACCGCCCCGGCCAGTTTTTGAATTCTTTGCCATGTTGCCCAGGCTGGTCTCGAACTCCTGGGCTCAAGTGATCCGTCTGCCTTGGCCTACCAAAGTGCTGAGATTACAGGTGTGAGCCACCATGCCTTGCCAGATTCTTTTATTTTTTATTATTTTTTTTTTTTTCTGAGACAGAGTTTCGCTCTTGTTACCCAGGCTGGAGTGCAATGGTGCGATCTCGGCTCATCGCAACCTCCGCTTCCTGGGTTCAGGGCAATTCTCCTGCCTCAGCCTCCTGAGTAGCTGGGATTACAGGCATGCGCCACCATGCCCAGCTGATTTTTTGTATTTTTAGTAGAGACGGGGTTTCACCGTGTTGACCAGGATGGTCTTGATCTCTTGACCTCGTGATCCACCCACCTCGGCCTCCCAAAGTGCTGGGATTACAGGCGTGAGCCACCGCGCCCGGCCTCTTTGTTTTAATATATAGAAGATAGTTTAACGTTTTCGTGGTGAGATAGTATCATTATTTTAGTCATAATTTATTATATTATTCTATAAATACAACATTTGCCCATGAGGATGGATGTTATTTTTATTACTTGTGAGAGGAAATGGGGGTTCAAAGAACTTAAGTAAATTTTCCACCATTTGTATAGATAGCAGTTGGTGAAGCTAAGATTTGATTCTAGTTCTTTTAATTCAAAATTAAGTGGTTCAGGTGCCACTCAGTGTTAGTTAAATTCAAATTTATAGCTATTAATAAGAAGACACCCCCCCTTCCCCACCAGTACTTACCATTCCCTTCTCTCCAGACTAATGTTTCATACTGAGTCCGCAGGCTGTTGAGGTCTACTGAGGTTTGGCACTTCAGGTGGTTTAGTGCTCCTGATCTCTCAGGATATTAGGGTGAGGGCTGAGCTGCTGTTATTAAAAAAAAAAAAACAAACCCCAAAAACCTCCACCACTTAACTCCCCCACCCTCCCAGTGCAATGGCTCATACAAGAAAGCACTTTCTTTCTTTCTCACTTAATCCAAATCTAGGATGTGAAAGGCAGGGTCTGCTTTAGGAAGTCGTCATACGATTTCAGCTAGCAGAGCAGTCATTCTGTCTGAAACACATGGTTTCCAAGGATGCCTCAGCTGTAGCCATTTCCAGCCAGTAAAAGGGGCAGCAGTGAATCCAGGGCAAGGACCTTTTAGGCAAGTGAAACCGAAGATGATGCAAACATCACTTGTGCTCTCATTTCTTAGGTGAGAAAATATAAGGTCCCTGCTGTCAGTGTGGCAGGGAATTTGAGTCTAGTGGACAATCGTGTGCAAGAAGAATGGCAGCATATTTTTGGGGGCGGCACAAACAAGAATCTGTCATATCTAGTATATATGGTGGAGACATCTCTCCTACTCAAAGCAAGCTGTATTGTTGGTAGCTGCTTACCCTTCTCCATAGATGAAGCACAAATGTGCTGGTCTGTATTTGGCTTTTTCTCCCCTACCTCTGCCTCTTGAATTACAAGGGTATTTTATCCCTGGTCTCTGTCTCTGAGCTCAGTTGCTCCATTTTTACAATGGTTATTATTTTCTTTCTTAACTTTACGTTGCCTGTCATTTCCCTGTGTCACTTCCTGTCCTTTGTAAACATTTTCAATAATCAGAATAGTTCCTTTCAATACTCTAGTGAGTCGTTCACCTTAGTGAGAACATGTAATTTTAGAATTTTTAGTTCTTTATAATTGGTTTGTTGCTGGGCGTCAGCGGTAACTTTGCTGCTAAATAATTTTTTTTTCCTATTGGGAGTTAGAGACCCATTGTAGAAACCAAAATCTTGTTTTCAGAGAGCTAGTTTTTTTTTTTTTTTGAGACGG
>NW_016107373.1:783010-784766 GCF_001604975.1 Cebus imitator | reverse complement strand
CTCACCGCAACCTCCGCCTCCTAGGTTCAGGCAATTCTCCTGCCTCAGCCTCCTGAGTAGCTGGGATTACAGGCACGCGCCACCATGCCCAGCTAATGTTTTGTACTTTTAGTAGAGACGGGGTTTCACTATGTTGACCAGGATGGTCTTGATCTCTTGACCTCGTGATCCACCCGCCTGGGCCTCCCAAAGTGCTGGGATTACAGGCTTGAGCCACCGCGCCCGGCTGCATGTAATATTGACAGATGTTTTGCCATATTTGAAAGCAAATCTTAAGTAAGAATTTTCCTCAATCAGGAAGAATTTCCAAGTGAGAAATCAGATCCTTTTTTTTTGAGACGGAGTCTCACTGTTGCCAGGCTGGAGTGCAGTGGCACAATCTCAGCTCACTGCAACCTCTGCCTCCTGGGTTCAAATGATTCTCCTGCCTCAGCCTCCCCCGAGTACATGTGACTAGGGGTGCATGCCACCTTGCCTAGCTAATTTTGTATTTTTAGTAGAGATGGGATTTCACCATGTTAGCCAGGATGGTCTCGATCTCGTGACCTTGTGATCTGCCGGCCTCAGCCTCCCAAAGTGCTGGGATTACAAGTGTGAGCCACTGCGCCCAGTCGAGAAATCAGATCTTAAGGTGGTCTTAAAACAGCTTTACATGGCATAATTGTATTTGAACAACAGAGGTAGGAAGTAAGGATGATGAAGGATATGGTTATACTTAGAAATGGAGCTAGAAGTTGGTGTTCTTTACCTGATGATCTCTTCTTTGTCTGAAGTAAGGAATCAAGATTATCTTCTTAGAGTTAGGGAAGCAGAAGTAAAAGGCTTGAGGAGAGCAAAGAAAGTTTGTATTAGCTACTGTGGGAAAGAAGAAAGATAGCTCGACTAGGGCCAAGTACAAGTATTCTGAGCTGCATTAAAGTATGTGAAGACTGCTTAAATAAATCCACTGAAAAGAAGAAGTAACTAAGAATGCTAACAAGAACAAAGTTGACTATGGAAATGGGTAACATAAAAAAAATACAAAAGCATTACAAAACAGTAATTAGAAGAAACAGTTGAAAAACTCTTTTAGGAAAACATGATATCACAAATAATGTATAAGAAGAGGGAGGATCTGACCGGGCGCGATGGCTCAAGCCTGCAATCCCAGCACTTGAGGAGGCTGAGGCAGGTGGATCACTTGAAGTCAGGAGTTTGAGACCAGCCTGGCCAACATGGTGAAACCTCATTTCTACTAAAAATACAAAAATTGGCTGGGTGTGGTGACACATGGCTATAATCCCAGCTACCCAGGAGGTTGAGGCAGGAAAATAGTTTGAACCCCGGATGCAGAGGTTGCAGTGAGCCGAGGTTGCGCCACTGCACTCCACCCTGGGTGATATAGTAAGACTCTGTCTCATTTAAAAAAAAAAAAAAAAAGAATCCTGGAAGAGGTGTGTGAGAAGAAAGGAATAAGTAAATAAAAATAAAAATAAAGAAGAGGGAGCATCCAGAGAATGCAAAATTCTATTTCTTCCATTGAAAAAAGTTGAAAGAATTGCTGGATTTCAAGTTTTTGATGTTTATTTTTCTTAACTACAGAATTAAAAAAATCAAATGAGTCTATAAGAGTTATAACAAAAAGCCGGGCGCGCTGGCTCACGCCTGTAATCCCAGCACTTTGGGAGGCCGAGGCGGGTGGATCACGAGGTCAAGAGATCGAGACCATCCTGGTCAACATGGTGAAACCCCATCTCTACTAAAAATACAAAAAATC
>NW_016107373.1:777837-779885 GCF_001604975.1 Cebus imitator | reverse complement strand
CATGTTGACCAGGATGGTCTCGATCTGTTGACCTCGTGATCCACCCGCCTCGGCCTCCCACAGTGCTGGGATTACAGCCTTGAGCCACCGCGCCCGGCTATTAATATTATTATTATAGAGATGGGATGCTTTGTCCAGGCTGGTCTTGAATTCCTGGCATCAAGTGATTTTCCTCCCTTGGCCTACCACAGTGTTGGGATTACAGGTGTGAGCCACCATGCCTGGTTGCATAATTTTCTTAATAACATT
Source organism: Cebus imitator (assembly GCF_001604975.1). Taxonomy (NCBI): domain Eukaryota; kingdom Metazoa; phylum Chordata; class Mammalia; order Primates; family Cebidae; genus Cebus; species Cebus imitator. The sequence continues at coordinate 779,636 of NW_016107373.1, read as the reverse complement.
TTCTTTTCCCTAGCTTACTCTAAGAATGCAGCATATAATACATATACAAAATATGTGCTAATTGACTGTTTATGTTATTGGTAAGGCTTCCGGTCAAATATCACCTGTTGATTTTGGGGAATCCAAAGTTATATGTGGATATTTTTTCTTTTCTTTTCTTTTTATAGAGATAGAGTTTCGCTATGTTGTCCAGGCTGGTCTTGAACGCCTGGGTTCAAGCATTCCTCCCTCCTTGACCTCCCAAAGTGCTGGGGTTACAGGCATGAGCCACCATACCCATGCCCCACTTTGTTAAAGGGTCAACTGTATAGATTTATTGTGGGAATTGGCTCACATGACAATGGAGGCTGAGAAGTCCCACCATTTGTGCCTGCAAGGTGGAGAACCAGGAAAGCCAGCGATGTAATTCAGTCAGAGTTCGTAGGCTTGAGAAGGCAGGGGTGAGGAGGAGCAGTGTGCTGATATAAGTTCCAGAGTATGAAAGCCTGAGAATAAGAAGCCTTGGTTTCCCAGGGCAAGATCAGAGAGATAATTTGCCTTTCCCCTCTGCCTTTTTGTTCTGTGTGGACCCTCATTGGATTAGATGGTACCCACCCACAGGTGAGGGTGAATCTTTACTCATTCAAATGCTAGTCTCTGCCAGAAAGTCTCTCACAAACACAACCAGAAATGATGTTTTACCAGCTATCTGGCCATCCCTTAGCCCAGTCAAGTTGATATAAAAAATTCATCTACTATGGTAGATTCGATGATTTAAATTTCTACTCCATTAAAAAAATTTTTTTTGAATTCCTAAATATAAGATTTTATTGGTTGGGTGCAGTGGCTCACGCCTGTAATCTCAGCACTTTGAGAGGCCGAGGCGGGCGAATCACCTGAGGTCTGGAGTTTGAGACCGGCCTGCCCAACATGGAGAAACCCCATCTCTACTAAAAATACAAAATTAGGCAGGCATGGTGATGCATGCCTGTAATCCCAGCTACTTGGGATGCTGAGGCAGGAGAATTGTTTGAACCCGGGAGGTGGAGGTTGTGGTGACCCGAGATGGTGCCATTGCACTCCAGACAGGGCAACAGAAGCGAAACTCTGTCTAAAAAAAAAAAAAAAAAAAAACCCAAGATTTTATCTTGCCTTTCTGAGAATATTAATTGTGGAGTTTCTTTTTTGTTGTCATTTATTTTTATTTATTTGTTTGCACATGTGTGTCTTCTACATTTTTTTTTCCCCTGAGTTCTTTCTTTCTGGTTTTTTAATGTGTTTTTCATATAGAAACTTTTCTCAAGTTTTTGAAGCTACTTGTTTAAGTGCTGAGTAGGGAAGGGTCTTACAGATTTTATGTAATATTCCTGTTTTTAGTAGGGCACCTCTGGCTTTACCTGTTCTTGGTGTTCCCAAGTTCAACATCTCTCTGATTCAACTTCTCAATAGAGAATAAACCTTTCATTTTAAACCTGGGTGGAGGAGTAGTAACTTTACTATACAAGGTTGACAAAAGGATCTAGAAATATAACTGCTTCTTATGTAGACTTTTAACTCAGCTTTCGATTTTTACCTTTACTTACTCCTGTGCCTTTAGAGGTACCTGATACCTACTGTTCCTAAGCCTTTCTTTCTTTCTTTCTTTCTTTCTTTCTTTCTTTCTTTCTTTCTTTCTTTCTTTTGTTTGAGATGGGGTTTCACCATCTTGGCCTGGTTGGTCTTGAACTCCTGACCTCGTGATCCACCTGCCTCAGCATCCCAAAGTACTGGGATTATAGGCGTGAGCCACCGCGCCTGGCCTTCCTAACCCTTTCTGATGT
>NW_016107373.1:773585-776477 GCF_001604975.1 Cebus imitator | reverse complement strand
GGATTACAGGCACGCACCACCATGCCCAGCTAATTTTTTGTATTTTTAGTAGAGACGGGGTTTCACCGTATTGACCAGGATGGTCTCGATCTCTTGACCTCGTGATCCACCCGCCTCGGACTCCTAAAGTGCTGGGATTATAGGCTTGAGCCACTGTGCCCGGCCTTGCCTACTTTTAATTGGGTTGAAGCTAAGATGGCAGTTCAGTTCTGGACTGTTGAATTGTAACAGTCTTTACATATTCCAGATACTAGACCCTTATAGATATATGATTTGCAAATATTTTCTCCCATCTTGTGGGTTGTCTTTTTACTTTCTTGATAGTATCCTTTGGAGTAGAGTTTTTAATTTTCATGAAGTCCAATTTGTTTTTTCTTTGGATGCTTATGCTTTAGGTGTTATATCTAAGGAATGGTTACCTAAACCAAGTTCACAAAACTTTGTACCTATTTTTTATTCTAAGAGTTTTATAGTATTAGCTTTTACATTTAGGTATTTGATCCATTTTCAGTTAATTTTTTAGTATGGCTTGAGGTAGGAGTACAAAATCATTTTTTTACATTGGGTATCCAGTTGTCCTAGCACCATTTAAAAAAAAGACTGTTCTTTCCTCATTGAATGGTTTTGGCACTGTATTAGCCCATTCTCACACTGCTAATAAAGTCATACCTGAGATTGGGTAATTTATAAAGGAAAGAGGTTTACTTGAGTCACTGTTCAGCATGACTGGGGAGGCCTAAGGAAGCATAAATCATGGGAGAAGAGGAAGTAAACACGTCCTTCACATGGCAGCAGCAAGGAGAAATGCTGAGCAAAAGGGGGAAAAGCCCCTTATAAAACCACCAGATCTTGTGAGAACTCTCTCACTGTTATAAGAACAGTATGGAGGTAATTATCCCCATGATTCAATTATTTCCGACTGGGTCCCTCCCATGACACATGGAGATTGTGGGAGCTACAGTTCAAGATGAGATTTGGGTGGGAACGCAGCAAACCATATCAGGCACTTATGTCAAAAATCAATTTGCTATAAAATATGAGGGTTTATTTCTAGACTTTCAATTCTGTTTCATTGGTTTCTATGTCTGCCTTATGCCAGTACCACACAGTCTTGGTTACTGTAACTTCGAATAAGTTTAGAAATTGGGAATGTGACTCTTACAACTTTGTTCTTTTTCGAAATTGTTTTGGTTATTCTGGGTCTTTTACATTTCCTTTTGAATTTTAGGATCAGCTTATCAACTTCTCTCCGAAAAGCCAGCTGGGATTTTGATAGGGATTGCACTGAATTTGTAGATCGGTTTGGGGAGTGTGCCATGTTAACAGTATTAAGTCTGACAACCTATGAACATGCAGTGTCTTTCTGTTATTTAGGCCTTTAATTTCTTTCAACAATGTTCTGTAGTTTTCATTGTATAAGTCTTAAACTTCTTTTGTTAAATGTGTTCCTAAGTATTTAATTTTTGTATTATTACAATTAGCACTGTTTTCTCTGTTTCACCTTTCAATTGTTCATTGCTCATATATAGAAATATAGTGCCAGCCTGGGCAATATGATGAAATCCCATCTCTACTAAAAATACAGAACTTACCTGGGCATGGTGATGACCACCTGTAGTCCCAGCTACTCAGGAGGCTAAGGTGGGAGAATCACCTAAATCTGGGAAGTTGAGGCTGCAGTAAGCCGTGTTCACACTACTGCACTCCAGTCTAGGCAGTGGGAGTGAGACCCTGTCCAAAAAAGAAAAATGATCTTGTGTCTTGCAGCCCTGCTGAACTAGTATATTAGCTCGAATAGTTTCTTAGATTTCTTAGGGTTTTTTTTTTTTTTTTTTTGCAAGTAGAGGTCATTTTACATCTTCCTTTCCAATCTGGATGCTTTTATTTCTTTCTCTTGCCTAATTGTGCTGGTTAGAACCTGCAGTGCATTGTTCAGTAGAATTGGCAAGTGGACACCTTTGCTATTATTGATAGGAGGAAAGCACATTTTGTCTTTTGCCATCAAGTATAGTGTTAACTGTGGGGTTTTTGTAGATACTCTTTATCAGGTTGAGGAAATTACCTTTTATTCTTAGTTTGTTTAGTTTTAGTTTCATTGTAAAGGATGTTAGACCTTATCAAGTAGTTTTTCCACATCTTTTGAAATGATCAGGTAGTAGGGTTTAAGTCTTTAAAATCCCTTCACTGGTATTTTAGCAGAGGTTTTGGAGGGAAAAAAAAGCACGTTTCTGTTTGTGTTTAATCTGATGTGTTTAACTGCAAGATACAAAAGAGATTTAAAAAAAGATATTAGGGGCTGGGTGCTAGGAGGGCTGGGGGGTCGCGGATCACTTGAGGCCAGGAGTTTGAGACCAGCCAGGCCAACATGGTAAAATCTGTTTATACTAAAAATACAAAAAAAAAAAATTAGTTGGATGTGGTGCACACACCTGTAATCCCAGCTACTCAGGAGGCTGAGGTATGAGAATCATTGGAACCCTGGAAATAAAGGTTGCAGTGAGCTGAGATTGCACCACTGCACTCTGGGCAACAAAGGGTGACTCTGTCTCAAAAAAAAAAAAAAAAAAAAAGAAAGATAATTAGGAATGAATGTAGTTTGTTTGAAGTTGGTCATAGCTAGAAGTGTTTAAGAAATTTGGAAGTTTAGGAAAGGTAACTGTCTGATCATGCTTAAAACACCTTATTCATTATTTTTAAGTGTATAATTAAAATAATAAATAACAACCTATCATCCCTCTAAGAAAAAGGAAAAGTAGAGGGTTTTATTGGATGACTCAGCAGTTTTGCATCTGGTTTTATTACCTTCAATTCTTTCTATTTCTGTCGGAGCTATCTTTCTAAAACCTAAATTGGATCTGGTTAAAATCTTTTTTTTTTTTTTTTTTTTTTTTT
>NW_016107373.1:768852-773495 GCF_001604975.1 Cebus imitator | reverse complement strand
ATTACAGGCACGCACCACCATGCCCAGCTAATTTTTTGTATTTTTAGTAGAGACGGGGTTTCACCATGTTGACCAGGATGGTCTCGATCTCTTGACCTCGTGATCCACCTGCCTCAGCCTCCCAAAGTGCTGGGATTACAGGCTTGAGCCACCACGCCCGGCCCTGGTTAAAATCTTTTACTAACTCCCTGTGCTATCATGGCATACAAACCTTGTGATATGGCAGCTTTTTTCCCTCTGTCTAGCACAATTCTTCCTTCAAACTCTTTTCTCCAGCTATGCCAAACATTGTACAGTTCCAGATTCACAGTGCCTTCTTTTATCTCTGGGCCTTAATACAAACTGTTTTGTTTACCTAGAACTGTAGTTCTCAAACTTTTTGGTTTCAGGATCTCTTTATACTCAGAAATAACTGGGCCGGGTGTGGTGGCCCAAACCTGTAATCTCAGTACTTTGGGAGGCTGAGGCGGGCGGATGACAAGGTTAAGAGATCAAGACCATCCTGGCCAATATGGTGAAACCCTATGCCTACTAAAAATACAAAAATTAGCTGGCTGTGGTGGTGTCTGCTTGTAGTCCCAGCTACTCGGGAGGCTGAGGCAGGAGAATCGCTTGAACCCAGGAAGCGGAGGTTGCAGTGAGCTGAGATTGTGCCACTGCACTCCAGCCTGCTCAACAGAGTGAGACTCCATCCCCCCTAAAAAAATTGAGGATTTCTTGGAGCTTTAGGAAGGATATATCTATCAAATTGTTAATGAAACTCCAGGGGTTTGCTGTAGGATCCATTGCTTGCCACACAGAAAGCTGATCCCTGAGACTATGAGTATTGCCAGGGAACAAGGCTTTAATCTGGTGCTACAGCTGAGGAGATGGGAGATCAGTCCCAAATTCATCTCCCTGACCGACTAAAATTGGGGGTTTCTATAGCAGGGAAGAAGTGTAATCACGTGTGGAAAATGGGAATTAGGGAGGGCTAAGGAAAAGGAGTTGGTCAGTAGGAAGCCGATGGTTGGATAGGCAATCATGACAGGTGAGTGCTCAAATTTTAAGACCGGGAGCATCAATTTCTATGTTTATTCAAAGAAACCATAAACATCAGTTCTGTGGGACAACTGGATCACTTTCAAAATGTACTATATTTGAATTTTAAACAAAAAATTTAAATATTAATTCATCTAAAATAACAATAATAAGCCTGTAGCATATTAACACAAATAGCTTTTTTTTTTTTTTTTGAGATGGAGTCTGTAGTGAAGTGATGCAATCTCAGCTCACTGCAACCTCTGCCTCCTGGGTTCAAGCGATTCTCTTGCCTCTCAGCCTTCCGAGTAGCTGGGATTTCAGGCATGTGCCACCATGCCTGGCTAATTTTTGTATTTTTAGTAGAGATGGGATTTCGCCATGTTGTCCTGGCTGTTCTCAAACCCTGACCTCAAGTGATCTGCCCACCTGGGCCTCCCAAAGTGTTAGGATTACAGGCATGAGCTACCGTACCTGGCCTAAATAGCATTTTTATTAAAAATATTTTCCAGGGCCGGGCGCGGTGGCTCACGCCTGTAATACCAGCACTTTGGGAGGCCGAGGCGGGTGGATCACGAGGTCAAGAGATCGAGACCATCCTGGTCAGCATGGTGAAACCTCGTTTCTACTAAAAATACAAAAAATTAGCTGGGCATGGTGGCGCGTGCCTGTAATCCCAGCTACTCAGGAGGCTGAGGCAGGAGAATTGCCTGAACCCAGGAGGCGGAGGTTGCGGTGAGCCGAGATCGCGCCATTGCACTCCAACCTGGGTAACATGAGTGAAACTCCGTCTCAAAAAAAAAAGAAATATTTTCCAAACCAAAACAGTGAGAATAGTAGCACTGTTTATACTTTTGCTTATCTTTTGAATCTCTAGCTTAATAATAGAAGACAGCTGAATTCTCATATCTGCTTCCGCATTCAGACTGTTACAAAATGTTGTTTTAGTTGAAGAATATGAAGGAAGTCTATCCTTATACAGATACGTAGTTCGAAAAACAGGAGTCTTTTAAATTGCCTTTTTTTCTTTGATATAACACCAAAACTAGAGAAATAGTAGTTAGGTTCCCTGCGTTGTGAAATCTAAAACTACATCAGTTAACTTTTCAGACTCTCTTATATTAAAGTTCACAGGATTATGTACACTACAATGGATCTTTTACCCATGTATGATTCATGCAGAAAATGCTGCTTCACTTAAGTAGAGCAGATCTTCCAAATGTATGTTTCATTATACAGTATCAAAAGATCATGTTCATTAATATCGTCATCTTATCAGAAAAGTCTTTAAGAACTGGGAAGCTGTCAGGTTCATGGAGGAAGTACGTTTTCCTCCATATTGTACAGGTGTAGAGTTTTCCAAAATTTTAATTTTTCATGTGAAAGCTCGACTTGTTATCACTGATAACAAATATTATCACTTGTTTTCCTTGAAGTAACAGGCTCATTTTGTTCATTTTTGAGAAAATTTCTGCCAAATACCCAAGTGTGAATAAGCATGATTTGTACATTAGTTCTTTCAAGTAAAAATGGTGTTTTATGAAAAATGCAGCTAGTTGAGCTTGCATGTCAAACAGTCTTCCAGCGCTTTTCTTTAAGACAACTTTTATGCTTTGGTTTGTAGCAGAAATTTTTTATGCATACTTCTGGTTTGTACACAGAAATTAAAAAGGCATGTACGTAAGGGCAAGGAGCAAGATTTAATGAAATTAATATTTACTGTATCTTCAAGAACATTTGTGAATGAAACTGGCTATATTAGTTAGCTTGGGCTGTCATAACAAAATACACAAACTGGGGTGGCTTAAACAACTATTTTCTCACAGTTCTGGAGGCTAAAAAGGCCAAGATCAAGACTTTCTATTGGATCATCTTGTTTTGGAAAGACAAAGTATGAATTTAGAGAAGTAGAAGAGAATATAGTAATTTCATTCTCCCTGTCTATTTATAGTAAACATTATAGAAGCAGAATATTTACTTATACTTAATCAGACTTCCAACTTGTCCTGGAGAGTAAAATATCCTCTTCTATGATCTAATGAGGAAATTAAGTTGGAGGTTAAATACCTTGTGTAATGCCCCCAAAGAGATAGGACAGGAATTAGAAACCAGGTCTCATGTAATGAGACACCCTTGAGCATGGATCCCTGTCTGTAGGATGGCAGTGCAGGGTGGGATCAATTCTCTGTTTAAGAGCAAGACTGAAGGTCAATTCACCTTTCCTTTTTGAGCTGGGTTATTTGAGCAGTACAATGTACACTTTCTGAAGAGATTTCTGGAAGCAATTGCAGAAGTGTCTTATACAGAATAGAATCTGACCTAAGTTGTCCAAAGAGAAATGGCCCTTAGAGAGAAGTTGTGCTTTCCCTTTGCTACCTCGTATTTTATGTGCTGCCTCTCTTTTGTTCCTTTTCCTCTAGTTCAAAATGCAGGATCTGAGAAGGAAATGGAGCTGTCATCAGTTCTAAACCTGAACAGAATGTTTCCTCAGTTAGTAAATGGAAAAATTATTTGAAAAAAATCTTCATGTAGGTTTGTGAAATACCAAGACATTGATTTGTGGTCTAGTTTGCAATCATGATAATTATATTTATATTAATTAGTATTAATCATGATCATTTAAAACTTTCTGAATTTCTCTATTCTAATTCCGTGATTCAGTGGAAAATATTTATACTCGAGATTAAGGTTCAAGTTTCTGTCCTACCACTTAACAACTGTGTGACCTTGGACAATTTCTTTATTTGTAAAATGGAGATAATAATCCCAGTCTTATCTGACTCCTAGGTTTGTTGTAAGGTTCAATTGGATAACGTATGTGCAAGTATTTGGTAAGCTTTCAAGAGCTATACAAATGTTTCTGTTGACGTTATGAAAGTCATTACCCTGTTTAAAACACAGTAAGTGTTGAAGATAGCAGTACATCTCTTAAGATTCTAAAATAGTGTCAAGAAATGTTCAATCCTATCCTAGCATGCACTAACCTAGGTCTATGAATAGGCCAAGGAGCCCTCTGATTGGTTGCTAGCCAGATACAGCTAGTGCTCGACTTACGACCATGGTCGGGACCGCGGACCGGTTGTAACACGATTTGGTCGTAAGTTGAGTAGGCTATATGTACAGTTGAATTGGTATGCTGCCGGAAGCTGGTCCGCACTGTCATACGCCCAGCTGGGCAACGTTTGCGCTGCCAGACGCGGAGCAGTCGTGGCTAGCGATTGTGGTCGTAAAGTCGAATGGTCATAAGTTGCATAGGTGGTAAGTCGATCAATACCTTTATGTTAGTTTGGTCCCTTCATTTATACTTTCTGGAAAATATATAGATGCTTAATGTTAGGTTTATCTGCATACAACAGGGAAACCTAAAATACTGTGGTTTAAACAAGATAGAAGATTATTTCTCTTTCATAGAAAAGAAGCCTAAAAATAGGCAGTTCACAGCTGGTAGGGTATACTCCAAGGTTTCATCAGGACTCAAGCATCTATTTTTCTGTAAAATCTTAACCATAGATTCCATTGTTTACCTTATGACCCATGAGGACTGAAGGAACTCCTTATACCTTGGGATAAATAAAGGACATCTCTCAATTGAATTAGTCCCATTGAAGTACTTTCTTTCTTTT
>NW_016107373.1:757910-768492 GCF_001604975.1 Cebus imitator | reverse complement strand
TCACTCTTGTTGTCCAGGCTGGAGTGTAGTGGTGCAATCTTGGCTCACTGCAACCTCCACCTCCCAGGTTCAAGTGATTCTCCTGCCTCAGCCTCCTGAATAGCTGGGATTACAGGTGTCTGCCACCATGCCCAGCTAATTTTTGTATTTTTTTAGTAGAGATGGAGTTTCACCATATTGGCCAGACCTGTCTAGAACTCCTGACCTCAGATGATCTGCCTGCCTTGGCCTCCCAAAGTGTTGGGATTACAGGCATGAGCCTGTGCCCAGCCACACCGTTTAAGTATTTTCTAGAAAACTCACACAGTATTTTGCTTGCATTTTATAATGAAATTACATGACTAAGGGCTAGCTATAAGAGAAGCTGAGAAATACAATCTTTATGCTGGTGACCATAAGCCCAGGTATGTACTGGAGGGAGGGAGGGAGTGTGTGTGTGTGTGTGTGTGTGTGTATGTTTAGCCAGGCGCGGTGGCTCACGCCTGTAATCCCAACACTTTGGGAGGCCAAGGCGGGTGGATCACAAGGTCAAGAGATCGAGACCATCGTGGCCAACATGGTCAAACCCCGTCTCTACTAAAAAATTACAAAAATTAGCTGGGCATGGTGGTGTGTGCCTGTAGTCCTAGCTACTCTGGAGGCTGAGGCAGGGGAGTTGCTTGAATCCGGGAGGCGGAGGTTGCAGTGAGCCAAAAACCCCCTACTGCACCCCAGCAAGGGGCCTGTCGAAAAAAAAAACTGTCTCAAAAAAAAAAAAAAAAGAAGAGGGTAGTTTATAGTTGAAAACATTCATATTTTTACATAATGCTGTGGCAGAGATTTCAAGTTGCCAGCTTTGGCATCCTCTCCTTCCTTAGAAACATACTTGCAATTTTGGCCAGGCATGATGGCTTACACCTGTAATTCCAGTGCTTTGGGAAACCGAGGTGGGAAGATTGTTTGAGGCTAGAAGTTTGAGACTACTCTGGGCAATATAGCAAGACCCCATCTCTACCAAAAAAAAAAAACCCCAAAAATTAGCTTGGTTTGGTGATGCATACCTGTAGTCCCAGCTACTCCGGGGGCTGAGGCAGGAGAATTCCTAGAGCACAGGTGTGGAGGTTGCGGTGAGCTATGATTACCCCAATGCACTCCAGTGTGGGCAACAGAGCAAGACTTTGTCTTAAAAACAAAACAGCCTGGCTCATGCCTGTAATCCCAGTACTTTGAGAGGCCGAGGTGGGCAGATCACTTGAGATCAGGAGTTTGAGACCAGCCTGGCCTACATGGTGAAACCCTGTTTATACCAAGAAATGAAACCAAAACAAAACAAAAATTAGCTGGATGTGGTGGTGTGTGCCTGTAGTCCCAGCTACCTGGGAGGCTGAGGCAGGAGGCTCACTTGAACCTGGGAGGTAGAGGTTGCAGTGAGCTGAGATCATACCACTGCACTCCAGTCTGGGTGACAGGGTAAGACTTTTATTAAAAAAAAAAAAACCCACAAAAAATACTCCAGTTTTTATCTGGAGATTGGAGAAATTAGGGAAGAAACCAAATAAAATATATTTCCTTATAAAATAAAAATGAAAATGAATTTTAAAAAAGGCTGGGTGGAGTGGCTCACACCTATAATCTCAGCACTTTCGGAGGCTGAGGCAGGAGGATTGCTTGAGCCCAGGAGTTTGACAGCAGCCTGAATGACATAATGGGACCCTGTCTCTACAAAAAAAATTAGAAAATAGCCAGGCATGGTGGTACATACTTGTATTTCCAGCTGCTCAGGAGTCTGAGGTAGGAGGATCGCTTGAGGCTGGAAGGTCAAGGCTTCAGTGAGCTGTGATCACACCACTGCACTCCAGCCTGGGCGATAGAGCGTGACTCTTTGTCAAAAAAATTTTTAAAGTTAAAAAAGAGAATACATTCCTATAGTGCAATAACAAAGTGATTTGTGCAAGGAAAACTAAAAATTCTGGAGACACATTTTTAAACTCAGCAGTATCTATATACATAAATATTTATAATGTGATAACAAGTACTTCATTAAGTTTTGAAAAATAAGAAATAGGAATACAGGGGATACGTTGGTTTAATTTGAACGCTCTTATATATATGCAACTTTAGCTCCTTTTACTTTAGCTTTTCTCATCTCGTAGGAAATGAAAGTGTTCAGTTGTTGCCATGATTTTGCTTGCTTTGTACAAATAAAAGTGTTGGCTTTGTGGTTATAGATGGAAAGATGATCTGAAAGTCCTTCTACTTCTTAGGTTTTTGTAATTTAGGAGCAGTGGTAAGAATAGTAATGAAGTTTCTAACTACTACTTCCAAGTTAAGAAAATCCAGAGAGGCCAGAGGGACAGACTCTGTGGGAGGATGTTGGAGGCCTTAAGTGACTTTAAGTCTTGGTAAAGAGGAATTGTGTGTTTAATGGAAACTGAAGAGGACAAGAAATTTTCAGGTCAGGGGGCTTAATGGGTCATCGCTATGTTTGTTGCAGAGTTTAAGGAGAGTAGTAGGGAAAATGATAGAGAAAAAGAAAATGGACTCTGTGCTCCTAGGAAGAAAGATGTGAGTTCTGGCATTGTTTTCTAACATGTAGGCAGTGAACCCCTGGGCTGGAGGGTGCTATAGATGTGCTTTAGCAGGTTCTTGAATGCTCTGAAATGATATGCAACATATTATATTCATTTTTCTGTGAGAAAGCATTTACATAGCTTTGAGCAGATTCCTTTTTTTTTTTTTTTTTGAGACGGAGTTTCACTCATGTTACCCGGGCTGGAGTGCAATGGCGCGATCTCGGCTCACCGCAACCTCCGCCTCCTGGGTTCAGGCAATTCCCCTGCCTCAGCTTCCTGAGTAGCTGGGATTACAGGCACGCACCACCATGCCCAGCTAATTTTTTGTATTTTTAGTAGAGACGGGGTTTCACCGTGTTGACCAGGATGGTCTCGATCTCTTGACCTCGTGATCCACCCGCCTCGGCCTCCCAAAGTGCTGGGATTACAGGCGTGAGCCACCGCGCCCGGCCCTGAGCAGATTCTTATCATAAGCTAACAAAGCCACTCACTCTTAAAGATGAATAATAAAGACTTTAAATGATTAAAAATGGAGACAAAGTGACACTTCAGTGGTCCTGCAGTGGGTGGACATAGTCACTGTGATATTTTCAGAGTAAGCTAGGTTTCAGTAACACACACACACACACACACGCACGCACACGCACACATGCACACAAAAGATCAGAAAAATGTATAGAATCATGGGGAATTTGCCGTACAGTTTTGGGTTTGGGCTTGCTATTATTTGCTGCACCTTGGGCATGTTACAAAACCTCCCTAAGCCTCAATTTCCTCCGCTATAAAATAAGGATAAAAGTACCTTAAATAGTGGTTGTGAAAATTAGAGACAATGTAGGTTGCGTACATAGTGCAGTGCTTGGCACATAATGGATATTTGGTAACCCTCTCCCCCAGCGGGGTTTTTAAGTTTTTGTGTTTATTTTAAGGTCCATATTGTATACAGTCATCCCTCAGTATATGCAGGGGGTTAGTTCCAGGGCCTTCTGAGTATACCAAAATCTGTGCATGCTCAAGTCCTGCATTTGGCCCTGTGGAACCCGAATCTTTGAGAAGCTGGCCTTCCCTATATGTGGGTTTTGCTTCCTGAGAATACTGGGTTTTCGACCTACATTTCGTTGGAAAAAAACCCTTACTTTTAAGTGGACCCAAGCTATTGAAATCCGTATTGTTCAAAGGTCAATCGTATTTCACTTTGAAGGACTAGTCCTCAGCAAGCCCATCTTCCAAATGACTCAATGATGCTCACACTCAAGACCATATCTTATTAAGTGGTTCATTTAGAGACTCTTTCCCATGCAGATTTGCAAGCAGAGTGTGTAAAAATCACACATTGCACTTGTTGCCTGGTAGCACGTGTCCTTGAGTGGTAGTACATGGCTTGCATTGTAATGTTATCACTGCTGGGGCCAGCTGGCTAGACATGTACTGCCACATGAGCTAGGGACTCCATTCCTCAACAAAACAGCAGCCAGCACTAGGGTTAACAGAAAATGACAAACCGGGCATGGATGAGGGAGGCGCCAGCACAGCAGCGGGATGTCCTTTGATTTGCTTCTGTTATTTGCATGTCTCTCTTGTGATGTCTGTGAAATGTTTAGAATGACAAAGTTTTTAAAAGACCTGCTGACTCCGCCTGAAAAATGTGAAAAACCTCCCGTTTAGAGACCTATTATGTCCAGCTAGCCTGCATTTTCTATATCTTTTTCTTTATTTTTTATTAATGCAAACATTTGCATGAAGACAGAACCTTTGTTTCTTAAAGAGTTCATCTGCTCCTGCTGCTTACTGGCCCTGCCACGCAAGAGCACAACAGAACCTTTGTTAGGCTTTCAGCAAAGCTGTTTATGAACGGTGGCTTACTGAGGACTGCTTCCTGTGCTGTGTGCTTCCATTTTGTCTAAAAAGAAAAAAAGAAAATAGTTCTTAGGAGTGAAAAGAATTTGGACTTTCTTTTATTCAAGTCCTGGATGTTGAAATGACAAGTAGCCCCCAAATTTGTGAGGAACTGGTAATTGCATCGAATGCATTTTTTTACTTTACCTTGAACATAATGAGGCTCTTAGTGACAATAGAGGGAACAAGTGCCTTCTCATTGGAAGAGAGAGAAGGAACAGTAAAAAGGCAACAGAAAGAGTGGTTGAGAACAGGACAAAAGTGGCTTACTGTAAGAACCCCAATATTGTAATAGAATGTGTTTTGGTATTTAGTGTTTCCCACCTGGGAGGCACAGTCCTAAAACGATTGAGTTGAATAAAGAACAGCATCACAGTTTATAAATAGTGGATACAGTTTGTATGTTCATTCAGTAAATATTTGAATGTCTGCCATGTGGAAGACACTGAATGGTCCTGAGCGTTAAAGGAAAATAAAGATAAATGAATCATGGTGCCTATCTTTAAGGATCAGGACATCTAACAAAGAAGATAACGTATGTGTAACAGAAATAACTCTATATCAAGATAGAAAGTGCCACCGGAAATATTTAAAATAGGTGTTTAGAGAGTTCAGGAAAAGGAAAGATTGCTTCCAGCTGGGACAGAATCAGGGAAAGGTTCACGAAGAAGGTGGCATTTGAGTTGGGCCTGGCAGGAAAGGTAGGATTGAACATTGCAACATTCTTAAAAATGGTGAGTCAAAAATTATGTTGGTCTAATAAAACGGATCCAAAGGACGTTTCTATAGGGTACTTTGGTGGTGTTTTTATACCATTAATTTAGATGATATGTTAAGTGTTGATATGAGTTTTCTGTGTAAACTAAACTGGGGCCTCTTGGTCTAGCCTATGCTTTTCCAACCATTGTGCCCCGTATGGTTTTTGTGCACTTTGGCCTAGGCCTTTTTGTATCTATAAATATCTACAATGACATCCTTTACTTTCATAACAAAAATAGAAACTCAAAGGGATTATTGAGCATTATTACAGCTATATCCCATAAACAGAATGTGGAGATAGTTCTTAGTGGGGATTTGACATGTGAGACTATTTGAAAAAGTATCCCCACCTTTGTGCAGAGCCACATCAACCACAAGAGAGAGGATAGGGAATTCTAAGCCCATGAGTTTTCAGCTACTTTAAATGAGAACTTTTCTGTATCTTTTTGTCTTTAGAAAAAATGAGATCCTGTTACTGTTAGCTCAGTTGTTGTGAATGCCAACTAATTTTTATGTAATATTTTTAATGTAAAATGCCAAGTCAGTAAGTTGTTGCATTAGTATCTTATTGCATTAATATCACTAATCTGTATATCCATAGTTAAATTGCATATTAACAGTTTAATATTAATCTGTAAATTTAATGATAATCTATAAATAAATGGTTTGCCCCCAAAGGCTATGCCTTTTTTTTTTTTTTTTTTTTTTTTTTTTATGTATTTTTTTTTTTTTTTTTTTTTTTTTTTTTTAAGAGACTGGATTCTTACTGTTGTTGGTCTTGAACTTCTGGACTCAAGGGATCTTCCTGCCTCAGCCTCCTGAGTAACTGGGACTACAGGCATGCACCACCATGCCCGGCTGTAAGATGATAACTTTTGTGCTACAGCACAATTAATTTTCACCTTGTAACTTTATTACTTCCCTGTTTGACAACATTATAAGTGGCATATGATTTACTCTATGTTTAGCAATTTACAGGTTTTTTTTTTTAACCCATGGTACGTTCTGGAAAATAGTTATGTGAATGTTTATGGTGTTGACTTATAACTATACTGCTCTATGAGTAACTATTTTTGCAAAGTTATTGCCATGACAGTTATTACTTGGGTTCCTCATATGTCCCTCAGATTGTAACTGTGGGAAACTTAAGTGCTACTTTAGATTTCTCTGGTGTCAGGAAGTACATTTTGTTATGGTCAGCTAGCTGAGTGCTTTAAGTTTGAACCTCTATGAAAATCTCCTTTAAACAAAAAACAGGCTGGGTGTGGTGGCTCATGCCTATAATCCCAGCACTTTGGGAGGCTGAGGCGGGCAGATCACCTGAGGTCAAGAGTTTGAGACCAGCCTGGTCAACATGGCAAAACCCCGTATCTACTAAAAGTACAAAAATTATCTGGGTGTGGTGGCGGGCATCTGTAATTCCAGCTACTCAGGAGGCTGAGGCAGGAGAATTGCTTGAACCCGGGAGGCAGAAGTTGCAGTGAGCCAAGATCGTGCCACTGCATTCCAGCCTGGGCGACAAGAGCTAGACTCCATTCCAAAAAAAAAGATTCTGTAGTTTCTGGCACTTGAAATTGCAGCACTCCAACCTATGAATGCTGTATTATTATGAGATTTAGGCTGGAAATACTGAGGCAGTAGGATTTAAGCAGTTATCCTTAACTGACATCCCAAAACTATAAAAACACCAGTTTTAGGAAGGAGAAAGGAAGAAGGGAGGATTGATGGTTGACCAGAGACTATTTTGAATGTCAAGGCACTCAGCTTTGCACAGCTATTAACCAGTACAATACCCCTTTTAGTTGAGGGAAATAGACTTTAGTTTTTCATCCTCTACTTAACATAAAGATCTTTAGTCACCTCTTGTTTTCTGGTTGTCACAGGTGATGTTAGCATATGTGTAATGCTTTGTTTGCCTTTGGCGCGTCTTTTACACTTTGGTGGTTTGGATGCATAGGTGCAATGTATTGCTTTTGACTGTTTTATAATTAACAATTATAAAATAGAAGGTCGTTCCTTAATTTGCAAATTTGTTCTCAGAAAGTTCCATTTGATACATGTCATACTGCATGGCTCTTTAAAGGTGGCAGTATCATGCAATGCAGACTGGAATATAGGATAATAGGCTTATACACTTGGAGTAGAGAAGGCCTTTTTGAATAGGACACAAAGCATGCCGAAAAAGCTGTAGATACATTCTTTTGACTGTATCAACATTTAAAACTTCTGCATAATGAAAGATACCACAGACAAGTTAAAAGAGAAGCCATGAAGTAGACGTATGTATTTTTGACATATATAGAAGTCAAGAAGAAGAAGAAAAAAGACAACTAGAGAGGAAAATTGGCAAAGGATAAGAAATACAAATAAACATGAAAATTTGCCTAACTTTATTTGTAATCCAGAAAAGTAAAATTAAAACAACAGAGAGAAGCTATTTTGTAACTATTAGATTGGCAAAATTAAAAAGCATTAGGCCCAGGATAGTGAAAATAGATACTCATACGGCTGGTAGGAGTATAAATTGGAATAACTAATTTGTAAAAGCAATTGTCTATCTCTGGTAAACGTGAAGATATCCTGTACATCCTATGAAATGCCAATTCCATCTTTAGGTATCTATCTTAGAAAAACTCTTGCACATATGTACAGGAAAACATGTATAAGAATGTTCAACACAGCTCAGTTTGTTATAGTGAAAACATGGAAACAACCTAAATGTTTATCAATAGGGAAATATTTACCTATGAACTATGAAAAGGGTAAGTCAGTTCGATATTGTTTTATAAAAGATCTCCAGGCATTGTTGAATAAAAAGAAACAGGATGCAGAAAAGTATATATCATATACTTAAAAACAACTTAAAACATAAAAATAAAACAAGCTCACAAACTATATTTCTGTATTTTTGAAAGTATGCATCCCAAACTGATAATAGTTGTTGTCTATGGGAAGTAGGATTGGTCTTTAGCTTTATCTGTATTATTTGAACCTTTAAAAATTATTGTATGTTTAGGCTGGGCATGGTGGCTCATGCCTGTAATCCAAGCACTTTGGAGGTCAAGGTGGGCGGATCACCTGAGGTTGGGAGTTCAAGACCAGCCCAACCAACATGGTGAAACCCCGTCTATATTAAAAACAAACAAACAAACAAACAAAAACTATTAAAAAAAAAAGAAATAAATAAAAATAAAAAAATAAAAATTATTGTATGTTTAACTAGAAATAAAGATTTTTTTTTTCAATTTAAAGATCGTATCAATACTTTGATTTACCAATTTAAGCTTCTTAATACTGTAAAGTATTAACAGTGAAGAGCTAGCAATTTCTAGATAATGCAGTGTTTAAGATGGGACACATTGTAGGTTTTTGGATTTTTCTTGTTTTGCTTTCATTGGTTTTGAGAGGTAGTGGGGTGAATGGAAGAACATGAGCTTTGGAGTCAAATCTAAGTTTAAATCCACATTCTGCCATTTATTTAGACTTTGGGCAGATTTCTTAACCTCCCTAAGCTTTTAAAAAATGCTATTACCTACTTCATTGGGTTGTATAAGAATTACATGTGCTGGTTTTCCTCATTTCCCCATTCCCTTTGG
Organism: Cebus imitator; assembly: GCF_001604975.1. Taxonomy (NCBI): domain Eukaryota; kingdom Metazoa; phylum Chordata; class Mammalia; order Primates; family Cebidae; genus Cebus; species Cebus imitator. The sequence goes on along the minus strand of NW_016107373.1, from coordinate 759,689 downwards.
TTAAGGGAAATTGGGGTAGTGTGGTCTAAGATCAAAGACTGTCTTTATGGATGACAAAATGTTTCACAAGAACACACTGTATCCTTGGACCAGGACATACCAGTAAAGATGGAGGATGTAAATAATTAATTTTAGAGGTCTGTTAACTTCTTAAACCATTAAGCTATCTATTTGTACCTCACAAGATAAAATACTAGATTATGTTGGTGATTTATAAATGATATTGAACTTGAAACTTCTAAGTAGTTTACATGACAGGTTATTGATTAACAGGTTTACTTTTCTTATCTTAGAGAGCATTTTAATTTAGTTTAGCAAACATTTATTTGTGCCATGCAGCATCTCAATCTCAAGAGGCCTTATTGACCAAAATAATGTCTCAAAAGGGAGGGAGGAAACACCCTATGTATTTATCAATTTATTTATCAAAATCTGGCAAGGGAGGAAAAAGTCAGGTTTAAAGTTGAGTATATGTATATACTCTGCTTTTCACTTGTACTGCTATTGCCCGTGTGTATATTTGTTAATATTATATATAGCAATTCATATGAAGATTTTTTTTTTTCCAGTGTGGCTTACTTATTCTAGTATTGGGACTCTGTATTAAATAATAATTGTGTCAGGTGCGGTGGCTCACACCTGTAATCCCAGCACTTTGGGAGGCCAAGGCGGGTGGATCACCTGAGGTCAGGAGTTCAAGACCAGCCTGGCCAACATGGTGAAACCCTCATCTCTACCAAAAATACAAAAATTAGCCGGACATGGTGGTAGGCACCTGTAATCCCAGCTACTCAGGAGGCTGAGGCAGGGAGAATTGCTTGAACCCAGGAGGTGGAGGTTGCAGTGAACCAAGACTGAGCCATTGCACTCCAGTCTGGGCAACAGGAGCAAAACTCTGTCTCAAAATAATAATAATAATAATAATTATTATTATTATTTAAAAAGAGTGCTTTAACTAATGTTAAGGTGGAAATTCTAGATCCCTCAAGCAAAAATTTCCAAATAGGACTCCTTATCATTTAATAGTGAAATAAATAACACTTTGATGGTATTTATGCTTGGAAAGAGAATAAAAAGAAATAGTTTTGGACTTTCCCTATATAAATTAGGGCCTACTGAATAATTAGCAGTTAATAAATGAATGCTTCCTACAAGTTTAAAGGCTACACCTGAAATGGGTATAAGATGATGTGCATTTTTGCAGGTGTAGGTTTTATATAGCCCAAGAATCCTTGAAGATAACTAAACATCTTGGTTTGATGAACAGAACTTTCAATAAGGGGGCAAGGGGCTAATATTGTTTGAGCACTTACTATGTGCCAAGCACTATTCTAAGATAATTACATAGATTATTTTATTTAATCCTCACCACAGTCTTCTGTGGTAGGTACTAGTATTGCCCAATTTTATAGAAAAAGGCAGAGAGATAAGGTAACTTATGTAAAGTCGCATAGTCAGTAAATGACAGAGCTAGAAATCAAATCCAGGTTCACTTGGCTCAAGAGCCCATGTTCTTAACCATTGCAGTAAAAATTGTCACACTGTTTTAATCTATAGAGTCAGCATGTAGCAATAATAATATCGTTAACATGTTACTTTTTGTATATATTGAATGCTTTCTAAAGAAGTAGTTTATTATCAGACATATTCTTAGAATCATACTCATTTTTTTTTTTTTTTTTTGGGACGGAGTTTCGCTCTTGTTACCCAGGCTGGAGTGCAATGGCGCGATTTCGGCTCACCGCAACCTCCGCCTCCTGGGTTCAGGCAATTCTCCTG
>NW_016107373.1:751795-757895 GCF_001604975.1 Cebus imitator | reverse complement strand
CTGCCTCAGCTTCCTGAGTAGCTGGGATTACAGGCACGCGCCACCATGCCCAGCTAATGTTTTGTATTTTTAGTAGAGACGGGGTTTCACCGTGTTGACCAGGACGGTCTCGATCTCTTGACCTCATGATCCACCCGCCTCGGCCTCCCAAAGTGCTGGGATTACAGGCTTGAGCCACCGCGCCCGGCCGAATCATACCCATTTTATGGCAGGATTGACTGTTGTAAAGATATTAAGTGATCAACATGGGGTGTGTCAACAGAACCAAGAAGTTTCTGATCCACAATTGCCTCCACTTGCTAGGTTAACATAAGGATTATATAGTGTTTACTTACATTTGCCTTAGATTTTTCAGTATAGCATGATGAAGTTCTAAATGCTTATCTCATACACAGTGAGGCTATCTGAGCAAGACATGGACGATTGGCCATTAGTGTGGATTTTAGGACACTCGAGCATTATAGGTACATGTTAGAAAACTTAATCCTCATCTTGTTGTGGAAGTCACGGCAAAGCCAAAGAGGAAAGCCTGTCTTAAATGCTTTTCCTTTTCCAAGAGGCCAGCTATGTGCCCAGATATCTTCGCCCTCCAGCTATGCAGGTGTGCTGTTTTTATTCTTTAATCATTCACATAAATTAAAGCCTATTCCTTTGCATTAAAAAAATATATGTAAAATGACACTCTCCATGTTTTATTGCCAGGCAGGAGCTTTGAACTTTGTCTCATTGAAGTTTGATAAACTAAGGATTTTCCAGTTTTGGGTGGTACCCTTAACCACAGAGAGAACATTAGACTGATAAGAGCTGCAGGTGAAGGAAACCACCAGGGCACAGCAGTTAGAGAGAGCTTCACACTTGGCTGTTGGCTGGTGTAAAACTCTCTGCTGGGAGGAACTTTTCTTCTTAGCTTCTTCCCTTCACCCACAGATAAAAATAACACCAGGGCTTTCTCTCTCTCTCTCTCTCTCTCTCTCTCTCTCTCTTTTTTGAGAAGGAGTCTTGCTCTGTTACCCAGGCTACAGTGTAGTGGCATGATCTCAGCTCACTGCAACCTCTGCCTCCTGGGTTCAGTGATTCTCCTGCCTCAACCTCCGGAGTAGCTGGGATTATAGGTGCCCACCACCGCGACTCACTAATTTTTGTATTTTTAGTAGAGATGGGGTTTCACCATCTTGGCCAGGCTGGTCTCGAACTCCTGACCTTGTGATCCACCTGCCTTGGCCTCCCAAACTGCTGGGATTACAAGCATGACCCATCGCATCTGGCCAAGAACACTAGGGCTTTCTGTTTCTACTTTGTGAACTAGCAATGGATGGGATGGTTCTTTTCAAGAAGCTTTGAAATTTAGGGACAAGTTCTAACTTCACAGAAATGCTGATTGGTATGAAGGTGGGGGGACAGGACAGATAGACACACACACACACACACACACATATAAATTCACATGGACCCAAATGGACCATATCTCTCAGGTGATTTTATTGTCAACATACATTCCTATCTTTGTGCACTTTGTAAAATCAAGATAATTTTTACTTCCATAACTGACTATAAAGTATTAATGGTGAGGCAGTGTGTTAAGAGAATGGATTCTTGGTATTAGGCAAACCTTGGTTCAAATCTTGGCTTTGCTTCCCACTGGCTGTGTAAATTATTTTAATTTTGTAAGTCTCAGTTCTTCCACTTATAAAAATATAAGTATAAGAATAACTATTGGCTGGGCATGGTGGCTGATGCCTGTAATCCCAACACTTTGTGAGGCCGAGGTGGGTGGATCACCTGAGGTGGGGAGTTTGAGACTAGCCTGACTGACATGGAGAAAACCCATCTCTACTAAAAATACAAATTTAGCAAGGTGTGGTGCTCATGCCTGTAATCCCAGCTACTTGGGAGGCTGAGGCTTGAGAATTGCTTGAACCCGGGAGGCGGAGGTTGTGGTGAGCCAAGATTGCACCAGTGGACTCCAGCCTGGGCAAGAAGAATAAAACTCTTTCTCAAAAAAAAAAAAAAAAAACCCAAGAAAAAAGAGAATATTATAGGATTGTATTTGGAACAAATAGAATAAAGCATGAAAACAATTAGTACAGAGTACTATATCTGTCACATTGTTGTTTAATACAATTTTAAAAGTTTTCTAAAATGGTAGCTGTTATTTGTAATATTAAACTAAATATCTGACTGGCAGATAAATGTTAAACATGTATGGCCCAATATTTTTCTTTCTTTTTTATATTTTTGGTATAAAGTTTATTTTCCAGAAAATTCTTCCTTTTTTTTCTCTAGAAGGACAAAAGTACTTTAACTTTTACTGCTCTGAAAATATTTCTCCTGTAAAGGGCTTTCACATTGACTCTGAGTCCCTGGAGCTAGGGAGGAGAAACAGCAGGATTTGCTTCTAAGTAGAGCTCTTTCATTTCTACCATCAAAAAGAAAAAAAAAAAACCCTATTCTAGCCTTAGATAGAGCTAAGTCATAAAAGGCCACATAGCCCAAGGAATGAATCATTTCGTAAGATCAGGATAAGCCGGTAAAAGAAAGGAAGAAGAATACAGAGTTGAAAATGCTGCTGATTTTAATGTTTCTCTGTCCATTTTTTCCCTCCCAATTTAATGTACACCTAATCGTATTTTGAAAACAATGCCAGAAATTGGCAGGTATTATCTCACAGCTTCACACCCAGTTTTAGCCATTTCTTAAAGAAACAGTTTTCTAGCCCAGGCATGGTGGCTCATGCCTGTAATGCCAGCAATTTGGGAGGCTGCAGCGGGCAGATCTCCTGAGGTTGGGAGTTTGAGACTAGCCTGACTGACATGGAAAAACCCCATCTCTACTAAAAATATAAAGTTAGCTGGGCATGGTGGCACATGCCTGTAATCTCTGCTACTCGAGAGGCTGAGGCAAGAGAATCGCTTGAACCCGGTAGGCAGAGGTTGCGGTGAGCCGAGATCGCGCCATTATTCTCCAGCCTGGGCAACAAGAGCAAAATTGCATCTCAAAAAAAACAAACAAAAACAGTTTTCTAGTTGGATGAACTGTTGAGTTGAGGCACTGATTTTGTTTCACCTCTTTTTGGGTGGGGGAAGGGGTGGGCAGTCAGTGTTTGCAGTGGTTGATAGTTGTTAGTTTTGGGAAGCACTCGTTTAGTTAGATGGAGTCACAGAATGTAAACAGGTCATCCATCTGAACTTTAGGCTGCGGGGCATGTGGTAAAACCTTAGGTCACCATGGTCATAATGGTCAAGTGAAGACTCTTGAGCTCAGGTTGGTAGATTAACTTACTTGTTTTATGAGCTTCACTAGACTACCAGGACTTCAGAAAAAGTTTTTGGAAACACTGATTTTTTTTTTTGTAAATTTTAAGTAATTCTTTCACATTTTCCTGAGGAATGAAACTGAAAGAGGCAAATGTCTACTTTGGCAGCAACTTCATGGAATTGCTTTTTGGAAGGATATTCATCACTTTGGGTTTTTTGTTCTCACTGTTCCAGAAGAAAGTATTTTCCTGAATTTTTTATGGTAAAGGGGAACACCAAATTGGAAGGTTCTATGTAAAGTTTGTCAGGATACCACTGTCATACCTAAGGACAAAACTCAGAGAAGGGGAAGAAGTATTTATTGAGTACCTGACATCTAAGAAGTTCTGGCCTATGTTGTTTACTGAAGTAAACTCCCAATAACATTTTGGGATAGGCTTTTAAGGAAACACGTTATCAGTCACGTACTATGTACCAAGCACATAGTGGTGTTTTACCTGTACTGTCTTATTTAATTCTCATAACCCTGTAATGTAAGTACCATAATTATCCCCATTTTACCATGAAGAAATAGGCTTGAAGAGTAATTTGTTTATGGTCACATAACTAGGAAGCAGCAGAACTGAGAATGGAGCTCTTGACTCTCTGAAGTCCAAAGCCCAAGTTCTTAACTAGTAATTCTTTCTTTTTTTTTTTTTAATTGTACTTTGGGTTCTGGGGTACATGTGTAGATCATGCAAGATTGTTACATAGGTACATACATGGCAAGGTGGTTTGCTGCCTCCATCTCCCCATCACCTATATCTGACATTTCTCCCCATGTTATCTCTCCCCAATCTCCCCACCTCCCACTCTCCCTCCCCTAGTCCCCCACAACAGACCCCAGTGTGTGATGCTTCTCTCCCTGTGTCCATGTGTTCTCATTGTTCAATACCCACCTATGAGTGAGAACATGTGGTGTTTGATTTTCTGTTTTGTGTCAGTTTGCTGAGAATAATGGTTTCCAGGTTCATCCATTTCCCTACAAAGGACATGAACTCATTGTCTTTTATGGCTGCATAGTATTCCATGGTGTATATGTGCCACATTTTTCTTGTCCAGTCTATCATTGATGGGCATTTGTGTTGGTTCCAGGTCTTTGCTATTGTAAACAGTGCTGCAGTGAACATATGTGTGCATGTGTCTTTGTAATAGAACAATTTATAATCCTTTGGGTATATACCCAGTAATGGAATTGCTGGGTCAAATGGAATTTCTATTTCTAGGTCCTTGAGGAATCGCCACACTATCTTCCACAATGGTTGAACTAATTTACACTCCCACCAACTGTGTAAAAGTGTTCCTATTTCTCCACATCCTCTCTAGCATCTGTTGTCTCCAGATTTTTTAATGGTTGTCATTCTAACTGGCATGAGATGGTATCTCAATGTATTTAAGAATACATAGGAAGCAATGCGGTGGGGGGGGGTACTTGTTAAAAATTACTCGGCTCCAGTAAGAAATTTAAGATCACTTAATTTGGGACAGTGCTAGACTATAAATCTGCATTTTTTTTTCTTTTTTTTGAGATAGAGTCTCATTCTGTTGCCAGGCTGGAGTGCAGTGGCACGATCTCGGATCACTGCAATCTCTGCCTCCCGGGTTCAAGCGATTCTCCTGCCTCAGCCTCCCAAGTAGCTGGGACTACAGGCGCACACCATCAAGCTTAGGCTCATTTTTGTATTTTTAGTGGTGACGGGGTTTCACCATGTTGGTCAGGATGGTCTTGATCTCTTGACCTTGTGATCCGCCCACTTTGGCCTCCCAAAGTGCTGGGATTACAGGTGTGAGCCACTGCACCTGGCCAAATATAAATCTGCATTTTAAACAGGGCATCCCAGGGATTCAGATCAAGAAATTGATTGACCATATTTTGAGAAACATAGATTATATTGCTTTCCACACTTGATAAAGAAAGAAAAGAGGTGCAGACTAAGTAACTATCCAAGATTAAGCTACCAAAGATAGAGCCATGATTCAAACTCAGGTCTGTCTCACTCCAATACTCATAATTTTTATTATATGCCCATGATTAACTCACACATTTCCAAGTCACAACAAATGCAGAAAACGTGATATCTAACACACCGAGCCACACAGATTTCATGGTCTTGTTGTTTACCTAAGTTAATAACTACATATACACTAGTATTAAAATTTTCATGGCCCTTAAACTTTTCCAGTGACTTAAAAAAAAATTAAACAATGGAGGCTGGGTGCAGTAGCTCACACCTGTAAGCTGAGCACTTTGGGAGGCTGAGGTGGGTGGATCACAAGGAATTCGAGACCAGCCTGGCCAATATGGTGACATCCCGTCTCTACCAAAAATACAAAAATTAGTCGGGTGTGGTGGTGGGAGCCTGTAGTCCCAGCTACTTGGGAGGCTGAGGCAGTAGAATTGCTTCAACCTGGGAGGTGGAGGTTGTAGTGAGCTGAGATCACCTCATTGCACTACAGCCTGGGCAACAGAGTGAGATCACTCTGTCTCAAAAAAAAAGCAAGACAAAAACCAAAAAACCTGAGTTTTCTGTTTTTCTTTTATGAGATGAAGTCTGATCCTGTTGCCAGGCTGGAGTACAGTGGCATGTTCTCGGCTTACTGCAACCTCCACCTCCTGGGTTCAAGCAATTTTCTGCTGCAGCTTCCTGAGTAGCTGGGATTATAGGCGTATGTCACTGTGTCTGGCTAATTTTTGTATTATTAGTAGAGACAGGGTTTCACCATGTTGCCAGGCTGGTTTCAAACTCTGCCCTCAAGTGATCCACCTGCCTCAGTCTCCCAAACTGTTGGGATTACAGGCATGAGCC
>NW_016107373.1:725163-751725 GCF_001604975.1 Cebus imitator | reverse complement strand
GAGACAGAGTCTTACTCTGTCACCCACGCTGGAGTGCAGTGACACAATCTCGGCTCACTGCAGCCTCTGCCTCTTGGGTTCAAGCAGTTCTCCTGCTCAGCCTCCTGAGTACAGGAGGTGCCACACACCCAGCTAATTTTTGTATTTTTAATAGAGATGGGGTTTCACCATGTTGGTCAGGCTGGTCTCAAACTCCTGACCTCGTGATTCGCTGCCTCGGCCTCCCAAAGTGCTGGGATTACAGGTGTGAGCCACCGTGCCCGATCTAGAGTTTTCTTTACAATCAGACCATCCATGCTTCAAGTGTGGAATCACTGACTTCCTGGGATAAGTTTCTGACACAGAAGTGGAAAAGAATAGAAGGAGGTAGAAAGAAAATAACTTCCAGGTATATCTGCTGAATGGTGCTAAATTTCTTCAGCCCACTGTTGTCACTGAAATGAAGAATGAAGGGTTGATGCTAATACTAGCAGCCAGTCAAATGGCAATAGGTCATGTTCTCATCATCTGCCAATCTATCCTTTGAGACCGTAGTTCAGTTAGGGCCAGCAAGTTTGCATTGCCTATTCCAATCCATTTCATCAGACAGAGCCCACACCTGGATTGCCTTACACATGGCTTCCTACTAGGACTGGGAGAATTCTTTTTTTAATCTTTCTCTCATTTTCTCTTTCTCTCTTGCTATTTGATTGTAGCTCAGCGACATGTCCTCACCTACATGGAGGATGCAGTGTGCCAGCTGCTGGAGAACAGGGAAGATATTAGCCAATATGGCATTGCCAGGTTCTTCACTGAATAGTAAGTACATGAATGTTTTACTAATACAGTGAACCCAGAGGAGGCACTTGGAAGCAGGCAGGATACTTGAAGAATAGAGCAGAACAATACTGAGTTTGTAGTGGCAGTGAATGCTTGGTTTTGGTAGGTTGGTCGTGGGCTGCCCAAACATGTTTTGGAGCATGCCTGTGGTGCAGCTAGTTTTGTTCAGTGATGTCTCATGAATGGTTATGTCTACAGTTGCTTAACAACTGCTTGTTTGATCTATTAGATCTGTTTCTTTAGGTTCCTCTTATAATTTATAACTTTCTCCTTTATTCAAAATATTCACCTGAATTTCCCTTAGTTGGTGTTCATCTAGCCTGTTTTTTTCATGGCTGGCTTTTCTCATGGAATTGTTTAGGGTAATATTCCTCTGCAGTTTTCTTTCTACAGGATGCTGTGCCAGCCACTTAAAGAGTATTTCTAATCAACAAAGTGAAGAGACAACCCACAGAATGGGAGAAAATATTTGCAAACTACCCATCTGACAAGGGATTAATAACCAGAATATATAAGGAGCTCAAACATCTCTATAGGAAAACATCCAATAATCCCATCAAAAAATGGACAAAAGATTTGCATAGATATTTCTCAAAAGAAGACATACAAATGGCAAACAGGCATATGGAAAGGTGCTCAACGTCATTGATCATCAGAGAAATGCAAATCAAAACTACAGTGAGATAACATTCCATCCCAGTTACAATGGCTTATCCAAAAGGCAGACAATAACAAATGCTGGAGAGGATGCAGAGAAAGGGAACCCTTCTACACTATTGATGGGGATGTAAGTCAGTACAACCACTGTGGAGAACAGTTTGGAGCTTCCTCAAAAAACTAGAAATAGGCCGGGCACAGTGGCTCACGCCTATAATCCCAGCACTTTGGGAGGCTGAGGTGGGCGGATCACGAGGTCAAGAGATCGAGACCATCCTGGTCAACAAGGTGAAACCTCGTCTCTACTAAAAATACAAAAATTAGCTGGGCATATGGTGCGTGCCTGTAGTCCCAGCTACTCGGGAGGCTGAGGCAGGAGAATTGCTTGAACCCGGGAGGCGGAGGTTGCAGCGAGCCGAGATCGTGCCATTGCACTCCAGTCTGGGCAACAACAGCGAAACTCCAAAAAAAAAAAAAAAAAAAAAACTAGAAATAGGGCTGCCATATGATCCAGCAATTCCACTGCTCAGTATATACTCAAAAGAAAGGAAATCTGTATATTGAGTAAATATCAGTACTCCTATGTTTGTTGCAGCACTGGTTTAGAGTACTAAGATTTGGAAGCAATCAAAGTGTCCATCAACAGATGAATGGGTAAAGAAAATGTGGTACATATACACAATGGAGTATTATTTAGCCCTAAAAAAGAATGAGATCCTGTCATTTGCAATAACATGAATGGAACTGAAGATCATTATGTTATGTGAAATAATCCAGGCACAGAAAGACAAATGTTACATGTTCTCACTTATTTGTGGGAATCTTTTTTGAGACAGAGTCTCACTCTATCGCCAGGCGCTAGGCTGGAGTGCAGTGGCACAATCTCGGCTCACTGCAACTTCTGCCTTCTGGGTTCAAGCAATTCTCCTGCCTCAGCTTCCCAAGTAGCTGGGACTACAGGCACACGCCACCACACCCAGCTAATTTTTGTATTTTTTTTTTAGTAGAGACGGGGTTTCACCATGTTGGCCAGGATGGTCTCAATCTCTTGACCTGGTGATCCGCCCACCTTGGCCTCCCAAAGTGCTGGGATTACAGGCTTGAGCCACCTTGCCCGGCCATTTGTGGGAATCTTAAAACCAAAACAATTAAACTCATGGACAAAGAGAATAGAAGGATGGTTACCAGAGGTTGGGAAGGTTGGGGGGGGGCTGAGGGAAGAGATAGCGATGGTTAATGAGTACAAAACAATAAGACCTGCTATTTGATAGCACAACAGGGTGACTATAATCAATGATAACTTAATTGTGCATTTTAAAATAATTAAAAGATAATTAAATTTAAAATAATTAAAATAATTGGATTATTTGTGACACAAAGGATAAATGCTTGATGAGGTGGATAAACTATTATCTATGATATGATTATTTAATATTGCATGTCTGTATCAAAACATCTTATGTGCCCCCAAAATATATATGCCTACTATATACCCATGAAAATTAGAACTTAAAAAATTTTTTAAAAGGAATAGGAATATTTCTAGAGGGAGAATATCTTTTGTAGATTATATTTTTGAAAGATCATACTTCTTGGTAAAGTATGCTTAGGATGTGTAAAAGTCGAAATGATTACTGCCTTTTTTTTTTTTTTGAGACGGAATTTAACTCTGTTGTTCAGGCTGGAGTGCAGTGGCATCATTGTGGCTCACTGTAGCCTTGAAATCCTGGGCTCAAACAATCCTCCTGCCTCAACCTCCCCTGTAGCTGGCACTACAGGTATGTGCTATCATGCCCAACTAATTTTAAAATTTTTCTTTTGTAGAGACAGAGTTTCCATGTTGACTAGGCTGGCTTTGAACTCTGAGCCTCAAGTGATTCTCTCACCTTGGCCTCCCAAAGTGTTGGGATTGTAGGTGTGAGCCACCACACCCAACTGATTACTACTTTTTGAGTATCTCAGAAGTGTTTTGAGGTGGATTGAGATAATCACTTGAAAAACACATTAATCTTCTTTTTCTTCCAACTTTTAGATAGAAGGAGTACATGTGCAGGTTTGTTACATGAGTACATTGCACCCAGGTAGTAAGCATAGTACCCAATAGGTAGTTATTGACCCATTGCTCCCCTCCCCCATCCCCTCTAGGAGTCCACTGTGTCTATTGCTCCCAAATTCATGTCCATGAATGCTCAATGTTTAGCTATCCCACTTATAAATGAGAACATGTTGTATTTGGTTTTCTGTTTCTACATTAATTCACTTAGGATTATGGCCTCTAGCTCTATCCATGTTGCTGCAAAGGACATGATTTCATTCTTTTTTATGGCCACATAGTATTCCATGGTATATGGGCACCATATTTTCTTTATCCAATCTACCTTGATGGCACCTAGGTTGATTCCATGTCTTTGCTACTGTGAATAGTTCAGTGATGAATGTATGAGTACATGGGGAGAATGATGTGTTTTCCTTTGGGTATATACCCACTAATGAATGGGATTGCCAAGTCAAATGCTATCTCTGTTTTAAGTTCTTTGAGAAATCTCCAAACTGATTTCCACAGTAGCTGAATTAATTTACATTCCCACCAACAGTGTGTAAGCATCCTCTTTTCTCGGCAGCCTTGCCAGCATCTGTAGTTTTTGACTTTTTGATAATAGTCACTCTGACTGGCATGACATGGTATCTTATTGTGGTTTTGATTTGCATTTCTCTGATGATGAGTGATAATGAGCATTTTTTCATATGCTTCTTGGCCACTTGTATATCTTTTGACAAAGCGTCTGTTTATGTCCTTCGACCGTTTTTAAGTGGGGTTATTTGGGTTTTGCTTCTTGATTTAAGCTCCTTATAGATTCTGGATATTAGACCTTTGTTGGATGCATAGTTTGTGAATATTTTTTTCCCATTCTGTAGGTTGTCTGTTTATTGATAAGCTTCTTTTGCTGTGCAGAAGCTTTTTAGTTTAATTAGCTTTTTAGTTTAATTGTCAGTTTTTGTTTTTGTTGCAATTGCTTTTGGAGACTTGGCCAAGAATTCTTTGCCAAGGCTGATGTTGAGAAGGATATTTCCTAGGTTTTCTTCTAGGATTTTTATAATTTGAGGTCTTACATTTAAATCTTTATTCCATCTTGAGTTAATTTTTGTATATAGTGAAAGGTAAGGGTCCAGTTTCATTCTTCTACATATGACTAGCCAGTTATCCCAGCACCATTTATTGAACAGGGAGTCCTTTTCCCATTGCTTGTTTTTGTCAGCCTTGTCAAAGATAAGATTGTTTTAAGTGTGTGCTTTATTTTTGAGTTTTCTATTCTTTCCATTGGTCTGTTTTTGTACCAGTACCATGCAAAACACATCAATCTTCATGAAAGGATGTGCTAAAGAAATAGAGAGCACTATTTTTATTATCAATATGCTATCACTTATTTATATTATCATTTGGATTCTGTTTCCTTTTCTTCTGGTTTATTGGGAACATTCTAAGAAAGGAAGAATAATCCTTATAGGCTTCCATTTAAGTAAATCATGTACTCAAGTTCATCTTCCTTGAACATAGATTTTTTTTTTCCTTTCTGTTCTTCAGAGGCTCCTTGGAGATCAGACAGCTATTCTAATAGCCTCAACTTGGGTTGCTGTTAGGGGAATACTTGACATTCCCTAGCTCTTTTGCTGAACTCTCAAGTTGTTATCAATGAAATCTGTATTTTTCATGGATTGACATGTTAGGTTCCTTGGAACAAGACGCTTTCTGGGAGGAAAATTGTTCCTTTCTCCTAGTCTTCTAAAGGAGGATGAGGTAGAGAAGGGAATTTTACTTGTTCTCATGATATGGGCTGGAGCAAATGAGGCGGGCAGGAAATAAAGACTGAGATTGAATAGCCTTGCTTGTTTTTATAGAACTGACAAGCAAAATGACAAGCCTACGGGTCAAGTTTCTAGGCCATTTAATCTATACCAGCACTCTTGAGGCTCCTTGCCAAGTGAAATATGACTCTTCTGGGGCTAATGCTTCTTCCTGGCTTTTTAAATTTTAATTCCCTCCCCTCTGTTATAAGTCTTTTCCCTATTACACTAGTTCCTTGAAGGTAGGGATCATTTACTCGTTTTTGTTTGTTTGTTTGTTTTATTTTGTTTTTTTTGAGACAGAATCTCCCTCTGTTGCCCAGGCTGGAGTGCAGTGGCACCATCGTGGCTCACTGCAACCTCTACCTCCCGGGTTCAAGTAATTTTTATGCCTCAGCCTCCTGAGTAGCTGGGATTACAGGCATGCACCACCATGCCTGGCTAATTTTTGTATTTTTAGTAGAGACTGGGTTTCACCATGTTGGCCAGGCTGGTATCGAACTCCTGACCTCAAGTGATCTGCCTGCCTTGGCCTCCCAAAGTGCTGGGATTACAGGTGTGAGCCACCATGCCCAGCCTCATTTATTCTTCATCTTTGCATTCTTGGTACGTGGCATAATGCTTCGCATATAATAGATGTTAGGTAATTATTTATTGAATCTACAGCAATATCTATATTTTAAGTTATTGAATACCATCTTCTCTTCTATATTTTCTTATAATAAGGACTATTTTCTTGTCTTTTCCCCCCTTTCTTGATTCTTTTTGGTAAAGCTATATTCTGCGATTTTAGAAGCTATATACCATGTGCCCAGCAATCCGAAAGTGAATTCCACTGTTGTGTGTAGCCAATATTGAGCTTTAGTGAACCAGTAGTAAGGCTGACAGTGCTAATAGAAATGTACTTTCCAAGTGGCCTGTTTCTTGTCCCCAGAAAACTAAAATTTACACAATATACGAGTGGCACATACCTGACATTTCCATAATTCTATGACATCAGATTGGCCTGAGGTAAGTTATTTTGAGAAGTGAAAAGTAAACCAGCTCCACAAAATTTTTTGGGGTTTTTTTGTTTCTTCTTTTTTTGAAGACTTGAAAGGTATGGATGTACGGCAGAATGGGAAGTGGTGTAAGTATAATTTGGTAGACAAAGAGACCTGAATGATGAAAGCTCCTGAGTTTACTTTGTGAATTCGATTTAGCCAGTGAAAATCCTTCACTTTCAGGCTTCAGTTTTGTATTGATTTATAAGAGAAGCATAATAAAGTAGAAAGAGCACTGCCCTAGGAAGAAGAAGAGCCCCTTTTTCTTTTTTTTTTTTTTTTTTTTTTTTTTTTTGAGACAGAGTTTCGCTCTTGTTACCCAGGCTGGAGTGCAATGGTGCAATCTCGGCTCACCGCAACCTCCGCCTCCTGGGTTCAGGCAATTCTCCTGCCTCAGCCTCCTGAGTAGCTGGGATTACAGGCATGCACCACCATGCCCAGCTCATTTTTTGTAGTTTTAGTAGAGACGGGGTTTCACCGTGTTGACCAGGATGGTCTCGATCTCTTGACCTCGTGATCCACCCGCCTCCGCCTCCCAAGGTGCTGGGATTACAGGCTTGAGCCACCGCGCCCGGCAGAGCCCCTTTTTCTTATAAGTCCTCACTCTCTAACCTTGGGCAAAGTTCTGAAATCTGGGCTTTAGTTGCCTTATCTTTGAAGTGGGTTTAATAAAGCCTTACATGTTAATAATAATATAATAATTATATGTGTAATTATTTTCCTGGTTATTAAAAGCATAGCTATTGTTTTTTTGGGAAATGCCAAAAATAATAAAAAATAATATAATAATTATATGTTATAATATACAGTTTTTACTAAACTAATACCATTGTTTCAGCTACTACAGTTCTTTGAGATGGGTACTATTATTAATATCTGTTTTATAGAGGGGGAAGTGGATGCTCAGAAAGGTTAAAGTAGCTTCTTAGGCCGGGCGCGGTGGCTCAAGCCTGTGAAATCCCAGCACTTTGGGAGGCCGAGGCGGGTGGATCACGAGGTCAAGAGATCGAGACCATCCTGGTCAACATGGTGAAACCCCGTCTCTACTAAAACTACAAAAAAGTAGCTGGGCATGGTGGTGCGTGCCTGTAACCCCAGCTACTCAGGAGGCTGAGGCAGGAGAATTGCCTGAACCCAGGAGGCGGAGGTTGCGGTGAGCCGAGATCGCGCCATTGCACACCAGCCTGGGTAGCAAGAGCGAAACTCCGTCTCAAAAAAAAAAAAAGTAGCTTCTTCAAGTTCACAAGCTATTAAATGACAGAGTCAGGAATCAAGCCTCATCTGCAGTATTACAGAGGCCATTGTTCTCTGTTATCTCCAGGCCACTTTACTGCTTAATGTTGTTAGAGGGCTAACCAGATCATATTTGGAGGTCTCTTCTAGCTATAATTTCTACAATTTTTGAATTCTCCCTTATGAATTATACTTCTCAAGCTTATCACACAGCCTTAGCTGGTGACCTCAGTTCATTGCCATTTAAACGTTTAATATTGGCCTTTTGGGAGATGCAACTAGAGCTGGCTCTAAAGAGCAGAAAGCATGATTTTTAAAAATATGTTGAGAGTACCCTTCCATCTTACAGTTTCAAGTTCACACCTTGGGATTTTCATACATTTAATGGAGCTTGATTTAGCTTTAAACAATGATAAAAGTACTCCTTGAAATTGTTTTTGGAAGGCTTCTCTTCTGATTTTCTTCCCTGGGTCTGCTTGCCTTCTCATCTATGCTGTCTGTCACCCCTTGGTTGTTGGTGTTTTCAAACAAGTCCATGACTGTTCCAGCAAATCTGGATAGACTGTAAAACACGAGTAGCTGAGCTGTACTTTGTGTATGTCTGCAAGACCAGGAGCTCTGTAGATCATATTCCTCTGGATACTCTTGAAGGATAGACACTAAATCCCAGAGGATTTTCTTTTATATTCTATGTAACCTCTACCTCTGAATGTTGTCCTTCAACCAGTGGAAGGTAAAAGAAATTAATATTTAGAGGTGCTACTCTAAGAATAGGCCAAATGTCAGCACTGGGTCAGGACCTCTGAAGAAGTACATCCAAGAAAATGAGGCAAGAGTAGTTCTAACTTAGAAACCACAACAGAGTGTGACCAGATTCTTGTGGTAAAGATAAAATGAGAAATGTGGCTTTTTGAGACATTGGAAAATAATGATGAGAGAAAAACACGCTGAAATCTGAGAATTCCTATCAGAATTGAGAACCATTCTTCACAGGCTAAATTGATAGTTATAACACTGTGGCATCAGGGAGCTTGACCTCCACGTACTAATATAGAAAAGAATAATATTCTGTGGTCTTGGTTGGTGGGCCCAGGAGGATTCACTCTTATGATCAAGTGTCTTGTTTTTGTTTTTTAAAGGATGATTTTAGTTTCTTGGTGAATTTTTATGGTGACTGTTTTGGTTGCAAGGGAAAGAAGTATACAGACTACCTTTGGTTTATCTTAAGGATACGTGAGAATGTAAGACAGCATTCATTTGTGAATTATTTATTCACAAATTATTTTTGGGCACCTACTCTGTGCCTGAGTATACTATGCAATGGGAATAGAGCAATGAGCAAGAGAAATAAGGTACCTATCTTTATGAACCTAGTGTTTAATGAGGGCAGTAGTCAATAAACAAGCAAACTGATGAGGATGAGAATATCTAATAGTTAATCAACACTGTCTGCTAGGCACTGTTCTAAGCGTATGATGTGCATTATTTTACTTAATCTTCACAGTTCTACAAACAGGATATTAGTATTATCCTCATTTTACTCATAAGGAAATTCAGGTGCATAAAAGTAACATTCTCTTGGTAACATTCTCCTGGTTACATGGCTGGTAACTGTAACAAGATAAATAACAAGAAAACAGCCAGAGTAACATAATATATAGGAAGGACAGGGAAGGCCTCTTGGAGGGAGGTGAAGATTGAGGGTTCATCCCATCAGAGAGCCAATAACTTAGCTCAGAGGGTGACTCACCTTCTCTTTGTCCACCTTGATTATCTAAATAAGCTTCCTGTGACAGAAAAAGATCATTTGATTGTTTTTATTTGTTGCTACTGAGAATGGAGTACCCTTAACAAGCAGTGTTCCTAGGACCACCTCATGGGTAGCTGGCCTCCCTCATGCCCTGTTCCTGTTTAACCAGTGAAAGTAAATAAAATAATTAGTCATCAAAAGTATTTGTATTATGCACTGCATAGTATGAATATGGAGATAGAAATCTTTGTCAGTTTTTAGAAAAGGAGCATTAATAATTTTATTTTTATACATGTTAATCATCAGAATTAATTTTGTTTCAAATAAATCCATAAAATATGAACATCATTATTCATCCTTGGAGACAAAAAAGAGATTCCAATAGTGCATATTCCTTTTTTTTTCTTTTTTCTTTTACTTTTAAGTTCTGGGATACATATGCAGAACATGCAGATTTGTTACGAAGGTAATAGTGCATATTCCTAAATAACTTAAAATGTAGATCTAATGAAAACAATCCATGATTATAAAATATGTATCATTTCTTTTTTTTTTTTTTTTCCCGGACAGGTACTCTAAGCCCTGTGAAAAGATGACGCACTTCTTTCCTACATAATCTAGAACAATCGGGGTATAAACATTCATTCTAAAGGGGGCAGATTTTTTTAGGATAATTCACCACCTAGAATTTAAGTAGTGTTTTTTGGGGAAAATAAGAGGAAATGAAGTTCTTCTTATGTCCATGGTATCAGAGGAACAGAGTATAGGGCAGCCAGAAGCACATCAGAACAAACCAGGACTTCACTGATTTCCAGGCTCGTAGTTCTGAATGAGAGATGGACTTGAGACTTCTCTGGGTCATTTCTCCTCATGTTTTATCTACTTATTTTTGTTAAATTGAGCCAAAATGTGGTGTGGTAAAATAATGGTGACTAATCCTATTACAGACTTCTTCAAAAGGGGTAATGCTTCCTCCTGCACCCACCCCTCCCCTGCCTTTTTTCCATAGCTCAGTTCTTAGCTGGAGTCGACACATTGTAACAGAAAATTACCCATTTCTCATTGTCAGCATCTGGATTCTCACAGACTCAGATAATTGCCAGGAATAGATTTGTCTTCAGTTAAAGCAATCCTATTGCCACTGTTACTGGGCCAGGCACCTCTGTTAGGTCATCATAGAACCAAATCTATAGAGGATTCTGGCTCTTTTCTGTATTACTAGAGGTATGCTATAGCAAAAGGACTGCAGGGGGCCATAGTAGCGAGTTAAGTCACCAAAATCTATTTTGAAACTTAAAAATCCAGGGTCACTGAGGATGCGAGAAGTTTCCTGTTTTTGTAGAATCCATCTCTCTTCTTCAGTCCCTTTGTGTTATGGTTACAGGAAACTATCCAGCAGCACTTGACCTGGTAACAGAGGAAGCTGTTTCACAGCCCACTGGTCCCTTGACTCGTTTAGAAGTCAGAGTCAAAGGTTACAGAAATAATAATTGGGTCCAGATTCTCCCTGTCAGGAAATACCTTCCTACCCCCTCCAACCCTGACTTCTACTAGTTAAGAGAACTTAGCTGTTATGAAACCATTCCGTAAGAGGAAATGAAGGAACGCCATCCTTGGCTGAAGTGTTCTCAAGCCCCAGTGATATTTCTCTTTGCATGGGAGCTGCTTTTGCAGCTAGCTAGTATAAAATTTAGGTAAAATTCTTTACACTAAAATATGTCCCCTTAGAGAAATAACTTGATTTATTTCAATCTATAAATAATATGAAGGATCTTTATATGAATCTGAATTAGCAAGTCTGTCATGCCATTAGCAATGTAAAGTCAGTCATCAGAAGTTAAGAAACTAGGCCAGGTGCGGTGACTCACACCGATAATCCCAACACGTTGGGAGGCCAAGGTGTAAAGATCACTTGAGGCCAGGAGTTTGAGACCAGCCTGGGCAACACAATGAGACTTCTGCCTCTACAAAAAGAAGTTTAAAAAGCTTTACTTCACCCACAAGAGAACAATTTAAAATTTTTAGTGCTTTTAATTTCTTCCATAATTTGCCCAGAACTCCAGCGGATCAATCTGTGGTGCTAGGGGCACAGGCTTGGCAGTAGAGCAGGAAGGAATGACACAATTTGGCACCTTTAACCAGAAGATCTTTAATGAGCTGGCATGGGGGTGGAAGGGATAGAGAGGAAGGAAGGACAGTTGGGATTTTGGCAGTAACACAAAGGTTCTTCTTCCCTGAGAAAAGTGAAATGAAAGTCAAATGAAGCTTCTCTCTGCGATTAGAATTTGCTAAAATGTTTGTCTATCCCTTAGCTCCCAGCCCCATGGCAGGTGCATCATTATAGTCAGTGACTTCTCCAAAAGACAAATTGTCTCTCAGGATCCTTCAGGAGGGGTCATATCTAACCAATTTCTTGTCTGAGGACATAACTGTGATTCCTTTCTTCAACTACCAGATGCAATGCTACCAGCACTGCAGAAACTGTCTTATCAGAAAGTGACACGAGTATACATTTATTTTAGGACACAGTTCTAGGATTGCTGAGTTTTGGGGCTACAACAACAGATAATACTACAATGAGAGATGTTTGGGAAAAGCATTGTTTCTTGGGTGGCCATAGAAGCAGACTTGAAATCACCCCTTTGTCATTCAATAGTATCAACAACAAATGTCTTTGTTGATGTCCTTATAATTTTCTAGGTCTGGATTATTGCTAGGGATGATAATATCTACCTTCTAGGGTTGTTAGGCAAATCATATGAAATGACACACATAAGATGTCTGGCTATATATAATTCATCTTCATTATGTGTTATTTCCTTTAAGCTCCGCTTTTCTGGGATCTTTGCATCTCTGTGGATCTGGATAGTCTTCCTTTTCTCTCTCTTTAAATGGCATCAAAGTTGAAGATCTTGAGGACTTTTTAGTCTCTTGTTTTTTTTTATTGTTGTTGTTTTTGTTACAGTATTTTTTTTTTTTTTTTTTTTTTGAGATAGGGTCTCACTGTGTCACCTAGGCTGGAGTGCAGTGGCGTGAACATGGCTCAGTGCAGCCTCAACCACCTGGGCTCAAGTAGGCCTCCTGCCTCAGTCTCCCATATAGCTATGACCACAGGTGCATGCCACCATACTCAGCTTTTTTTTTCTTTTTTGTAGAGACAGGGGCCTCAATTTGTTGCTCAGGCTGGTCTTGAACTCCTGGGATCATGTTATCCTCCCACCTCAGCCTCCCAAAATGTTGGAATTACAAGTGTGCGCCACTGTACCTGGCCTCTCTTACTTTCTGTAACACTTCTTGCTTGCCCTGTATTTTGTATATATTTTTCAAGATTAAAACATTCGATGATTTCCTGCATGACTCTTAGCTACTTCATTTATCATTTAGTTCATTCATAGAATAGCCTAAGAAAGTTTTCCTATCTTTGTTTTCTTTGCATATGCCATTTTCTCACTTTCTGTCCATAACCCCTTTCCTCTGGATACCAACATTTTATTTTATTTTTATTTATTTATTTTTGAGACGGAGTTTCTCTCTTGTTACCCAGGCCAGATCGCAATGGTGCGATCTCTGCTCACCGCAACCTCCACCTCCTGGGTTCAAGCAATTCTGCCTCAGCCTCCTGAGTAGCTGGGACTACAGACGCGCGCCACCATGCCCAGCTAATTTTTGTATTTTTAGTAGAGACGGGGTTTCACCTTGTTGACCAGGATGGTCTCGATCTCTTGCCCTCATGATCCACCCGCCTCGGCTTCCCAAAGTGCCGAGATTACAGGCGTGAGCCACCGCGCCCGGCCAGATACCAACATTTTAAAACTCAAGGTGTAATGGCAGACTTGAGTCGGCCAACTCTATCCCACTTGTGTTGTTCCCATCTTAGCTCTAGTGGTACAGTGATGTGCTCAGGGTAATGAAAAGCAGACATTCTCTGCTGAGGTCATTGCTCCTCATGCTGGCAGCCTGCTCCAGGAAGCTGTTTATCTGTGCTTGCAGAGCCAAGCTGCAGCCTCTGAACAGTTGGAATGTATTGAGAAACCACAGAGCCCAAAGAGAGAACATTACACAGGCAGTTCCAGGCAGGGAGAGTATATTTACACCAGACAAACTGCAGCTTACATGTGTGGGGATAATTGTTCATCTGCACACTCTCACACTTTACCTTCTATGCAATCTATATACCCTCTCAAGAAGGTTTAACCAGGAGAACTTATACTGCTATGTCCAAATTACCCTGAACATCCACTAACATGTCAGAAGGAAAAAGAGATAATATAGAAAATTTGAGATAAAAACCACCTTTTTAAGGTAGTGGTTCCTTTGTGTGTGTGTGAGTCAAATTTGATTTTTAGAATCTTAGACCAGATAAGCCTGAAAAACAGTTTCTTGCATGGAAATGTTTTTCTTCATCCCTTTACAAAAATATTTTGTTGTAGAGCTTCAAATGTGCTTTATGTCAATAGGAATATAAGACATGGTCACTTCCCTGTGAGGTGTAATCTGGTTAAAGAGATAAAACCCATTGAATAACAAACAATTACAGAACAATACAAGATGTTATATAATAGCATTAAGTTATATGGCCCAGTACACTGAGAATTGAGAGTAAGGGAAAAAAATGGCTATTAGTTAAATAAAAGTAGCTACGTCATTATAGAGGAGTTGTCTTGATTTGGAAAGGTAGGTAGATTTTGGATAAACAAAACAGAAAGGATACATATTTTGCCGCATGAAAGCACCATAACATAGTGGTTTAGCACATAGACTTTGGAGTCAGATAGATCCGTGTTAGAGGGCCTGCCACTTTCTGGTATGCGAGCTTGGGCAGATTGCTTACCTCATCTATAAAACAGGAGACTCATCTATAAAATAGGAGACTCATCTATAAAATATAAGATTCCATGTTACATAGTTGTTGGAATGATTAAATGAGTTAATGAAAGTAAATTGCTTGGTATTCCACCTGAGATACAGTAAGTGTTGAATTAATTGGTAGCTACCGCTACTATTGTTCACTCATTCATTCAATATATATTTACTGGGTGCCTATGTCTTAGTCAGCATTCTAGATGCTATGGATATAGCAGTGAAAAAAACGGACCAGAAATTTCAACTCTTATGGAGCTTCCATCCTGCAAGTGTCTTTATTTTACCTTTTTAGAATGTGTGTGAATGATTTTGGACTTATAAAAAGTTTCAAAAATCATGTAGAGTTCCTGCATCCATTTCATACAGCTTCTACTAATGTTAACATTTTCCGTATCCATGCTATAATTGCCAAAATCAAGAACTTAACATTAATTCAAAACTATTAACTAATCTATAGGTCTTTGAAGGGCAATTTTTTATTTTCTGAGATGAATTCTAGGTTGGCAGCTGTTTTACCATTCACCATTTTTTGGTTTCTGTTGACTTTGTTGAGAAGCTGCTCTCAGTCTTATTCTTGCTTCTTTGAAAATAACCCTTTTAAAAATCTCTGGATGGTTCTTAGCTATTTCTAGTTGGTCTTTGGTTTTTGACGGTTTTACTATAATGTGCCTAGATTTGCTTCTTTTTATATTTAAACTATTTGGTGTTCTTAGTGTTTCTTGAAACTGTAGCTTGATATCATTTATCAGTCTTGGAAAATTCTCAATTATTATCTCTTCAAATTTTCTTCTGTTCTACTCTCTCTGTGTCTCTGTTGCTTTTTTTTTTTGAGGCAGGATCTCTGTCTATCACCCAGGCTGGAGTGCAGTGGCGCAGTTATGGCTTACTGTAGCCACAACTTCCTAGGCTCAGGCAGTCCTCTTGCTTCACTCATCCTCCCAAGTGGCTGGGACCATAGTTGCATAACACCACACTTAGCTAATTTTTTTTTTTTTTTTTTAAGAGATAGGGTCTTTGCCATGTTGCCCAGACTGGTCTCAAACTCCTGGGCTCAAGTGATCCTCCTGCCTCAGACTCCCAAAGTGCTGGGATTACAGGTGTGAGCCACTGTGCCCAGCTATTTTTTTTTTTTTTTTTTTTTTTTTTTTTTTTTTTTTTTTTTTTTTTTTTTTTTCAGTCTCACTCTGTCACCCAGGCTGGAGTACAGTAGCACAATCTCGGCTCACTGCAACCTCCACCTCCCGCGTTCAAGTGATTCTCCTGCCTCAGCCTCCTGAGTAGCTTGTATTACAAGTGCCTGCCACTGCACCTGGCTAATTTTTATATTTTTAGTAGAGATGGGGTTTCACCATGTTGGCCAAGCTGGTCTTGAACTCCTGACCTCAAGTGATCTGCCCACCTTGGCCTCCCAAAGTGTTGGGATTACAGGTATGAGCCACCATGCCCAGCTCATTATTTTGTATTTTATGCTTTATTCTGGATATTTTCTTCTGATTTATTTTCCAGGTCATTAATTCTCTCTTCATTTCTGTCTAATTTGCTATTAAACTCATCTACTGAGTTCTTAATTCTAGTTATTATATTTTTTTTAGTTCAAGTCTTTTTATTCAGTTTTTGGTTGTTTCCTTGCTAAATCTTGTCTTTCGTTTGCTTGATAGTAAATAAAGCATGGTTATTACAAAGCCCATAATTTATTATCTGGATTCCATGTGTGTCTGTTTCTGTTTTCTGTCCTATCTCTTTGTTTTTTTACTCCATTATCTTTTCTTGTGTCATACTCTTATTTTCTCTAGTTGAGTTCTGTAAATTGTGTATGACAAACTGTACAGATAATGTGAGGCCCAGAATGATGTTATCTTTCTTCGGAGAGGATTTGTATTTGCTCTGGCAGATGGCCTAGGCACTAGCAATTCTGGATTACCTCAATCCCATGAGGATTTGAAACAATTTGAATATAGATTTATATATCAGGGAGGGCTGATTTTCAGGATAGCTTTTTGGAATAGCAAAAAAGCCTTAGGTGTTTACGAGAGTCCAACTCCCCAACCTGGGTGGGTCCGGAACTCTAATAATCTGCAAGCCCTAACAGTAATTTGAAAACTCAGGAACTTAAATTAATTCAAAATTATTAACTGCGCAGTGTATCAGTTGAAGCTTCCAGAACTGTCAGAGGCCCCTAGAGCAACCAGTGGGTATAATAATACCTTATTTCTGAAGTGGTGATAAGTGTAAATGATATTGTGACATAACTGGCATGACAGTAATGTTACATGAAAATATCTGAGATTGTTTTTTTTTTTTTTCATTTTAAATTTTTTTGTAAAGATGGAGTCTTGCTATATTGCCCAGGCTGGTCTCAAACTCCTGGCCTCAAGTGATCCTCCCGCCTCAGCCTCCTAAAGTGCTGGGATTACAGGTGTGAATCACTGTGCCTAGCCAATAGCTGAGATGTCTTTTATTTATTTATTTTATTTTATTTTATTTTATTTAAGAGAGAGTTTTGCTCTTGTTGCCCAGGCTGGAGTGCAATGGTGAGATCTTGGCTCATCACAATCTCTGCCTCCCAGATTCAAGCGATTCTCCTCCCTCAGCCTCCCGAGTAGCTGGGATTACAGGCATGTGCCACCATGCCCAGCTAATTTTGTATTTTTAGTAGAGATGGGGTTTCTCCATGTTGATCAGGCTGGTCTCGAACTCCTGAACTCAGGTGATCCGCCCACCTCAGCCTTCCAAAGTGCTGGGATTACAGGCATGAGCCACTGCACCTGGTCTATTTATTTATTTTTTGAGACAGAGTCTTGCTCCGTCACCAGGCTGGAGTGCAGTGGTGCAATCTCAGCTCGCTGCAACCTCTGCCTCCCAGGTTCAAGGGATTCTCCTGCCTCAGCCTCCTGAGTAGCTCGGACTACAGGCATGCACCACCACGTCCAGCTAATTTTTATATTTTTTAGTAGAGACGGGGTTTCACCATGTTGGCCAGGATGGTCTCGATCTCTTGACCTCACGATCCATCCGCCTCGTTCTCCCAAAGTATTGGGATTATAGTCATGAGCCACTTCGCCTGGTCAAGATTTCTATTATTGAGAGAGTCACAGGTACTACTAATTCTACTATGTGTATGTTCATAATAGAAGGAAATGCCAAATTCCAGGTAGAGTTTAGTAAAAACAAAGATATAAAAATTTCCCCATCCAAGTGTGTGGTTCTCTTGACTTTAATCCATGGACCCTCTGTTTAGAAATCCCACACATTGCGAAAAGGGGCACTAAATGCTCAGCTCACCTTTCTTAGTTTTATTCTTTCATAACTTGGCCTTGTCATTCTTCATTTGCCTTGGTGGCTCTCTGATGACTTCAGACAATTGCCTTTAATAATTTATTGATTTTTCTCTCAGCCAGAAGAGTTAGTCTGAATTACCTACTCTACTTTTGTTGGAGGAAGAACTCTTTTAGAACATGCATTCCAGTGAAACATATTAATACTTAGTTGAAGTAGAAAATATCATACACTGCAAGGGATCATAAAGGAATCTAATTTGACTCATGGAGGACTAGTACAAGGTAAAAAGCAACAAACAGCAAATATATAATGAGGATAGGGCCAGTTTGTGCACGGCTTAATTATATTGAAATAAGTAGAAAGGCAAAATGACCAGGCATGGTGGCTCATGCCTGTAATCCCAGAACTTTGGGAGGCCAAGGTGGGAGGATCACCTGAGGTCAGGAGTTTGAGATCAGTCTGGTGAACATGGTGAAACCATTTGTATTAAAAATAGAAAAATTAACTGGGTGTGGTATCAGGCACCTGTAATCCCAGCTACTTGAGAGGCTAAGGCAGAAAAATTGCTTGAACTTGGGAGGCAGAGGTTGCAGTGACCCAAGATCATGTCACTGCACTCCAGGCTGGGCAACAGAGCGACAGCGAAACTCTGTCTCAAAAAAAAGAAAAGAAAAGAAAGACAAAGACAGTACCTTTAAATGCTGAGAAACTCATTACTTGATCTTCTTTCAATATTTAAAATTTAAAATTTAAAATTCAGTAGCTATTTATTAAGCACCTATCATATGCCAATCACTGTGTCACATATGGTCCTCAAGAAATTCACTGTCATGTAAAAATTAGATAGGAACACAAATACAAGTAAAATAGAGCATTGGAAGTGCTGGACTAGTGAATAAACTTTGATAGAAAAAGTGATTATTTATACAGTCAGGAAAGAATTCACAGAATAGTGACATTCAATTTAGGCTTAAAAAATGTATAGATGATTATCAGACAGAGGAGGAAGAACAGAACTCCAGGAGGAGAGGACTACTTGGGAAGGGAGTGGAAATAAAAAGTAGATCCTAAGTTTAGTGTGACTTGATCAAAAAGAGGAAAGTGGATGGGAATGGAGACCATGTTGAGAAATGAAATTCCTCAAAAGAGTGGGACCAGCTTTTCTTCAAAGAACCTCACTTTGTACAAATTCTGTAGCAGTAAATGTTTGTGGCCAAAGCAACAGAAACTATCTCTGGCCATCTTAAGCAAAGAGACTTTAATGGAATGATGTGTCAGTTGCAGTAGCTACTTATGGATCAGACAGTTGTGGTGAGACCTTTGCCTAGTTTCAGATGCTCAGCCTCCAAAGCTCCCTTGATTCCTGTCTGTTTTCCAATTCCGATGGTTCAGCCATCTGTGGATTTTATGAGCCACCAATAATGCCCTTCCAGCAGAGCCCCTTTTTGTTTAAGATAGTGAGATTTGGTTCTGTTGCTTGCAACCAAGAACCCTACTACTGTTATTAATTTTTGTGGTACATTCTTGAGTCATTTAGGAGTGTATTAGTTACCAGATGAAACTGAATTCTCATAAATGTTATGTGGTAGTGACTTTTATTTTGTAGGGAAAAAGAGAGAGTTATGCTTGGATTGTTATTCTTATTTCCAGGTAATATTTAGATTTTGTTTGATGTTAACACTATCCCTGGTAAATTTTTTTTCTTCCCTCAAGCTTCAGTGTGATTCCTAGGAAAATCTTGGAAATTGCCAATAGAGAAGATGTATTACTAAGTATCAGGAGTTTCTTGAAAGGACATCTTTCAGTTTCCCAAGATGGGATTCTGCCTGTTCAGTAGTTGCTTGAGTACTGATAAAATTCCCCCCAAATACTTCCTAATGTATTATTGAAATATTGGAGATAAAGGAAAGCGAAACATATTAAAACTAATTTTTAAGTGGTGAGAGAAGTGGAATTGAAGTCTACTTTAGGAATTTGAAATATTTATCACCCACAGTTTTTCTAAGAATACACATTTGTGTCAGTCTGTCAAACTTTTTATTCAAAAAAAAAAAAAAAAAACTATGAATGATCCATTTAAAATACATTTTTATTACATTTTTTTTTTTCCAAATCTGAGAAATATGCCAGATGGTAGGAATTGCCTAGAAGTCTCTGACACTTACAGATTGGTAGATGAATGGAGAGAAGACAAGACTTTGGGTATCTAGATTAGTGGATAGAACTTTGCAAGTATTGACTTCTTATTTGCCCTTGTTGAATTTTGAAAAGGAACCAGGTAGAGTAGATGAAAATAGAGATTCTTCTCCCTTCAGTACTCATGTAATTTAACACAGCCACAGGAGGCTCCAAGTTTTGGGGTGTGGGCACAATTTCAAAGATATATTTCTATTAAACTTCTTGAGAGAGATATGAAGAAGAAACTAAGTATAGAGTTTCTTAGATGCAAAAATCACTTTAAAGTAGGCC
This sequence comes from Cebus imitator, assembly GCF_001604975.1. Lineage (NCBI taxonomy): Eukaryota > Metazoa > Chordata > Mammalia > Primates > Cebidae > Cebus > Cebus imitator. Next base: position 731,769 of record NW_016107373.1, on the reverse strand, counting down.
ATGTATCCATCCTTATCACGCTTCACTTTTTCTGAGAACTGTGATTTTCTTGTCTTGTATGGCTTTTTAAGAATCTAAGTTCATTGTGTAATCAGCTTATTTCCTCTCCATTATTAATGCCCTAATTGGCAGGTTTTCTGACCCATTTTCTTTTCTGTGATGCTCTTCCAGATGCCTAATTTTTCATATCACAACATGGATTTAGGTAGTTTTTCAGTAATAAAAGTTGGTGTGAATATGCTGCAGTATGTGGATTAACATACATTTAACAAATGTTTATTGCAGGCTTGTTGCACCCTAGACATGTAATGAATAAATAAATAAATTAGTAAGGTAGCTTCAGATAGTGATGAATTCTATTAAGGAAATCAGGAGCCAGACATGATGGCTCATGCCTATAATTTCAGCGACTTGGAAGGCTGAAGTGGGAGGATTGCTTGAGGCCAGATGTTCCAGACCAGCCTGGGCAACTTAGCAAGGCCTCGTTTCTTTGAAAAAAAAAAGAAGAAGAAGAAGAAGAAGAAGCTAAGCATAGTGGCACACACCTATAGTCCCAACTGCCCAGGGGGCTGAGGCAGAAGGATTGCTTGAGCCCAGTAAACTGTGATCAAGCCACTGCACTCTAGCCTGGGCAACAGAGTGAGATTCTGTCTCTAAAAAATAAATAAATAAATAAATAAGGGAGAGTTTTGGGCTACTGAATGACTGGGAGATGGAAATCTACTTTGAATAGTATAGACAGAGAAGGCCTCACTGAGGTTTTCTGTTGCCATTGCTATTTTAGATACTTGCTTAGAGAAAGAGAAGTAGTCCTTTAAAAAGTGCATTGTTGATGAAGATAATGGAGAGAGAAGAGGAAGAAGAAAGGGATATTACAACCTGTAGCTGTATAGGGGAAAGGAAGAGAAAAATGACCGGGGATAGGAGATAGCAAAGCAAACTTTATTTGCTTTGTGGATAGCTGTGTAGGTGAAAGGAAGAAAAAACAGAGAAGGAGAAACTTGAACTTTATTATTTGCTTTGTAAATAATTTGTGACCCTTGACTTCCATTTCAAGGATATAATAATGATAGGAATTGGCTGTCAGGTATGACTGGATTCACAATGAGAGCTGTTTCCTTAAATTATGCCATTGGGTTTTCTCTGAGGTGCCCTCTATGTAAATCAGGATTGGTAATCTCCCTGATTTTATAGGAGCTAGGAACTGAGTCTTCTTTTCTTTCTATCTCTTATAGGAATAAAAGGGGGAAATGAGCATTTTTTACACTACTGAGGTCAGGTGTCCTTGGGTCTAATGTTAAAGTTAAAACAAAAATTTCAGAGAGAACCCTTTTATCCTTTGTTATTTAGAAAATACTTGATCCGGCCGCATGGTGGCTCATGCCTGTAATTCCAGCACTTTGGGAGGCTGAGGCAGGTGGATCAAGAGGTCAGGAGTTGAAGACCAGCCTGACCAATATGGTGAAACCCTGTCTCTACTAAAAATACAAAAATTAGCTGGGCAATGATGGCTCATGCCTGTAGTCCCAGCTACTCGGGAGGAGGCTGAGGTGGAAGAATCACTTGAACCTGGGGGATGGAGGTTGCAGTAAGCCGAGATTGCACCACTGTACTCCAGCCTGGGAGACAGAGTGAGACTCTGTCTCAAAAAAAAGAAAATACCTGACCCTCTTGCTCTCTTGCCGTATTGGTGCCAGACAGAATGGTAAGATTTATATATATTTGTTAAAATATATATAATAAAATTACATATATAATGGCTATGTATATATCTATATATTTTTTTTCTTTTGTTTCCTCTTTTTTTAATGGCCATTCATGCAGGATATATATATTTTTTAAGTTCCAGGATACATGTGCAGGATATGCAGGTTTGTTACACAGGTAAACGTGTGTGCCATGGTGATTTGCTGCATCTATCAACCCATAACCTAGGTCTTAAGCCTAGCATGTAGTAGCTATTTTTCCTAAAGCTCTCCCTCCCCTCACCACTCCCAACAGGCCCAGTGTGTGTTGTTCCCATCCCTGTGTCCATGAGTTCTCATTGTTCAGCTCCCATTTATAAGTGAGAACATGGAATGTTTGGTTTTCTGTTCCTGTGTTAGTTTACTGAGGATAATGGCTTCCAGCTCCATCCATGTCCCTGCAAAGGACATGATCTGGTTCCTTATTCCATGGTATATATGTACCCATTTTCTTTATCCAGGCTATCATTGATGAGCATTTGCGTTGATTCCATGTCTTTGCTATTGTGAATAGTGCTGCAGTGAACATATGCTTGCATGTCTCTTTATAATAGAATCATTTATATTCCTTTGGGTTTATACCCAGTAATGGGATTGCAGAGTCAAATGGTATTTCTGGTTCTAGATCTTTGAGGAATCATCACACTATCTTCCACAATGGTTGGACTAATTTACATTCCCACAAACAGTATAAAAGTGTTCCTATTTCTCTACAGCCTTGCCAGCATCTGTTGTTTTTTGACTTTTTAATAATAACCCAGTGCAGTAGCCCACACCCATAATCCTAACACTTTGGGAGGCCAAGGTGGGTGGATTGCTTGAGCCCAGAAGTTTGAGACCAGTCTGGGCAACATGACAAAACCCTGTCTCTACAAAAAAAATACAACAAAATTAGCCATGCATGGTAGTGCACACCTGTAGTCCCAGCTACTCCGGATGGCTTAGGCCCAGAAGATCAAGGCTGCAATTAACATGAGTATGCCACTGTATTCCAGCCTGAGTGACACAGTGAGACCTTGTGAAAAGAAAGAGAGAGAGAGAAAAAAAAGGAGGGAGGGAGAGAGGAAGGAAGGAAGGAGAAAGGGAAGGAGGGAAAGAGAGAAAGAGAAGAAAAGAAAAAGGAAGGAAGGAAAGAGAGAGAAAGAGAGAAGGAAGGAAGGGAACGGGAGTGAAGGGGAGGGAAAAGGGAGGGAGAGGGAAAGGGGAGGGGGAGGGAAAGGGTAGGGCGCGGTGGCTCACGCCTGTAATCCGAGCACTTTGGGAGGCTGAGGTAGGTGATCACCTGAGGTCGGGAGTTTGAGACCAGCCTGACCAACATGGAGAAACCCCGTCTCTACTAAAAATACAAAATTAGCCAGACGTGGTGGCGTGTGCCTGTAATCCCAGCTACTCAAGAGGCCAAGGAAGGAGAATCCTTGAACCCAGAGGCAGAGGTTATGGTGAACCAAGATCACACCATTGCACTCTAGCCTGGGCGACAAGAGTGAAACTCTGTCTCAAAACAAAAAAGAAAGAGAGAGAGGGAGGGAGGAAGGAAAGGAAGGAAGTAAGGGAAGAGGAGGGAGGGAAAAAAAGAGAAAGAAATTAGAAAAAGAGCAATTTAAAAGTTAGTGGGGAAGGAGATGGAAAGAATAAAGATTAGAGTGGAAATCAATGAAAAAGATACCAGAAAAACAGTGAAGCCAAGCAGGCTCTTTGAGAAGATAAATAAAATTGAAAAATCACGAGCCAGACTAATCACAACAAAACAAAGACAAGACACAAATTACCAATATCAGGAATGAGAGAGATACACCAGTACAGATTCTGTAGATATTAAGAGATCATAAGGAAATATTAACAATTTTATGCCAACAAATTCAATGACTTAGATCAAATGGACAAAGACACAAAGGCCATTCAAGGAGAAATAGATAACTTGAAGAAACTGAATTTGTAGTTAAAAATAATCTCACAAAGAAACTCCAGGCCCAGGTGGAATTTCACTGGTGAATTCTACCAAATATATTAGGAAGAAAGAACACCAGTTCTACACAGATGCTTCCAGAAAATTGAAAGGAATTACTTCTCAACTCAGTCTAGGAGACTAGCATTAATCTAATACCCAAACAAAAGAAGGACATTTCCAGAAAAGGAAACTGCAAACCAATATTCCTTGTCACAAAAATTCTTAAAATTTTAGTAAATTGAATCCAATAATGCATAAGAACCATGTGGAGTTTATTCCAGGAATGCATGGTGGTTTAACATTTAAAAATCAATGTAAACTTAAAAATTCTGAAAAAGAAATGCGTAACCCACCATATAAATGAAAAAAATAAGATTGTTTCAATAAATAGCTAAAAAGCATTTTTTTTTTTTTTTTGAGACAGAGTTTCGCTCTCGTTACCCAGGCTGGAGTGCAATGGCGCGATCTCGGCTCACCGCAACCTCCGCCTCCTGGGTTCAGGCAATTCTCCTGCCTCAGCCTCCTGAGTAGCTGGGATTACAGGCACGCGCCACCATGCCCAGCTACTTTTTTGTAGTTTTAGTAGAGACGGGGTTTCACCATGTTGACCAGGATGGTCTCGATCTCTTGACCTCGTGATCCACCCACCTCGGCCTCCCAAAGTGCTGGGATTACAGGCGTGAGCCACCACGCCCGGCGCTAAAAAGCATTATGAAATCCAACATTCATTCCTGATTCAAAAAAACAAAAACCAGACCGTTCACACTGGTTCTCACCTGTAATCCTAGCACTTCGGGAGGCCGAGGCAGGAGGATTTCTTGAGCCCCGAAAGTAGAGGTTGCAGTGAGCTGAGATCATGCCACTGTACTCCAGCCTGGGTGGTAGAGCCAGACCCTGTCTCAAATAATAACAACAAAGACCTCCTAGCAAAGTAGGAATAGAATGGAATTTTCTCCCCCCAGTGAAGGGCATCTATGAAAAACCTATCAAACTTAATGGTGAAAGACTGAAGACTTTCCTGCTAAAATCAGGAACAGGGCAACAATTTCCACTCTCACCATTTTTGTTCAACATTGTCCTGGAGGTTCTAACCAGTGGATAAGGCAAGAAAAATAAAAAAAACAGATTTGTTGCATAGGTCTTTATAAAAAAGCCTATGGAATCTACAAAAAACAACAACAACAATAACAACAACAAAACTCTACTAGAATAAGTGAATTTAGCAAGGCTGTATATCAATATATAAAATTGTATTTTTGTATTCTAGCAAAAAACAATTGGAAATTTAAAATTTTAAAGCAGTGTCATTTACAATAGCATCAAAAAAATACAAGCTACTGGCCAGGCAAGGTGGCTCACGCCTGTAATCCTAGCACTTTGGGAGGCTGAGGCAGGCAGATCACAAAGTCAAGAGATCGAGACCATCCTGGCCAACATGGTGAAACCCTGCCTCTATTAAAAATACAGAAATTAGCCAGGCATGGTGGTGCATGCCTATAGTCTCAGCTACTCAGGAGGCTGAGGCAGGAGAATTGTTTTAACTGGGAAGGTGGAGGTTGCAGTGAGCTGAGATCATGTCACCACACTCCGGCTTGGCAATAGAGGGAGACTCCGTCTCAAAACAAAACAAAACAAAACAAACAAACAACTTAGAAATAATTCTTACAAAAGGTTTACACTGAAAATTACAAAACATTGCTGAGAGGAATTAAAGATTAGTTTATCGTGACAGATTAATATAAGGTAACAGAAAGTTTATCTGTTGCAGACAGGAAGTCACAGGCAGACAGGAGGGAGGGATTCCAAATGGGGTTGAAGGAGACTTTTGGAGGTAATGAATATGTTAGTTATCTTGATTGTGGTGACGGTTTCTTGGGTATATGCATATATAAAAACTTACCAAATTATATGTATACTTTTTCATTTAGTTCTATGATTTTTTTTTTTTTTTGAGACTGAATCTCGCTCGCCCAGGCTGGAGTGCAGTGACGCGATCCTGGCTCACTGCAACCTCTCCTTACTGGGTTCAAGTGATTCTCCTGCCTAAGCCTCCCCAGTAGCTGGGACGACAGGCACCCACGCCACCACACCTGGCTAATTTTTGTATTTTTAGCGGAGATGGGGTTTCACCATATTGGTCAGGCTGGTCTTAAACTCCTAACCTTGTGATCTGCCCGCTTTGGTCTGCCAAAGTGCTGGGATTACAGGAGTGAGCCACTAGAATTGGCGCCTGGCAAATTCTATGAATTTTTAACTTATGTAAATATATAGAACAGTTTTATAGCCACAAAAAACTCTTACTATCCCTTTATAATCACACCCTCTCCTGTTTTTTCCCAACCCAAACCCCTGACAACCAATGATTAGTTCTCTATCACTATAGTTTTGGCTTTTTAATAATGTCATATAAATGGACTTTATGCAGTATATAACCTTTTTTTCTTTCTTTCTTTTTTTTTTTTTTTTTGGGGATGGAGTTTCACTCTTGTTGCCTGGGGTAGTATGATCTGAACTCACCGCAACATCTGTCTCCCGGGTTCAAGTGATTCTCCTGCCCCAGCCTCCTGAGTAGCTGGGATTACAGGCATGTGCCACTACGCCCAGCTAATTTTGTATTTCTAGTAGAGACGGGGTTTCTCCATCTCGGTAAGGCTGGTCTCAAACTCCCAACCTCATGTGATCCGCCCACCTCAGCCTCCCAAAGTGCTGGGATTACAGGCATGAGCCACTGCACTAGGCCCTTTTTTTTGAGACAGAGTCTCACTGTGTCGCCCAGGCTGGGGTGCAGTGGCACAATCTCAACTTACTGCAACATCCACCTCTTGGGTTCAAGCAATTCTCATGCCTCAGCCTCCCAAGTACCTGGAATTAAAGGTGCACACCACCACGCCTGGCTAATTTTTTTTTTTTTTT
>NW_016107373.1:714454-725073 GCF_001604975.1 Cebus imitator | reverse complement strand
ACAGGCACGCGCCACCATGCCCAGCTAATTTTTTGTATTTTTAGTAGAGACGGGGTTTCACCATGTTGACCAGGATGGTCTCGATCTCTTGACCTTGTGATCCACCCGCCTTGGGCTCCCAAAGTGCTGGGATTACAGGCGTGAGCCACCACGCCAGGCCAATTTTTGTATTATTAGTAGAGGTGGGATTTCACCATGTTGGCCAGGCTTGTCTCGAGTTCCTGGCCTCAAGTGATCTACCTGCCTTGGCCTATCAAAGTGCTGGAATTACAGGCATGAGCCACCGTGCCCAGCGTTATACAGTATATTATTTTTGAGATTAGTTTCTTTCACTCTGCATAATGCTTTGAGAGCTTTTAGATTCATCCAGGTTGTGGCATGTGTCAGTACTTTGCTTCTTTTTATTGCTGAGTAGTATTGTATTGTATACATCTACCACAATTTATCGATTCACCCTTGGAAGGATATTTGGGTTTCCCCCAATTGGCAATTGTGAATAGTGTTGCTGTAAATACTCATGTACTCATTTCTGTGTGAACATACATTTTCATTTCTTTGATTTGTATACCCAAGAGTAAGATTGCTCAATCACGTGGTATATGTATGCTTAGGTTTTTTTTTTTTTTTTTTTTGAGGTAGAGTCTCACTCTGTTGCCCAGGCTGGAGTGCAATGACACAGAATCTCGGCTCACTGCAGCCTCTGCCACCTGGTTCAAGCAATTCTCCTGCTTTAGCCTCCCGAGTAGCTGGGATTACAGGCGACTGCCACCGCGCCTGGCTAATTTTTGTAGTTTAGTAGAGAAGGGGTTTTACCATCTTGGCCAGGTTGATCTTGAACTCCTGACCTCCTGATCCACCCACCTCAGCCTCCCAAAGTACTGGGATTACAGGCATCAGCCACTGCATCCGGCCATGTTTAGCATTTTAGGAAACTTCTACGATGTTGTCCAAAGTGGCTGTACCAGTTTGTATTTCTACCAGCAATATATGAGTCATTGGGTTGGTCTATATCCTTGTCAGCACTTGGCATTGTCAGTATTTTTTATTTTAACTATTTTAATAGGTATCTCGTTGTGGTATTCATTGGCATTTCTCAAGTGGCTAATGATGTTGAAACACTTATTTGCCATTCACATATCCTCTTTGGTGAAGTGTCTGTTCAGATTTTTGCCCATTTTTTAGTTGGGTTGTTTTCCTACTGTTGAGATTTGAGTGTTGTTTATGTATTATGGATTCAAGTCCTTGGTAATTTGCAAACATTTTCTATTAGTATTTAGCTTGTATTTTCATTCTCTTCTCAGTATGATATACAGAGCAAAAGTTTTTAATTTTGATGAAATTCAGTTTATTGGTTTCTGTTTTTTGGACCATGCTTTTGGTGTCATATCTAAGAACTCTGCCTAATTTCCAGATTGCAAAGATTTTCTCCTGTTTTTCCTCTAAAAGTTTTTAATTTGAGACAGAATATTGCTCTTTCACCCAGGCCGGAGTACAGTGGCAAGATCTCAGCTCACTGCAATCTCTGCCTCCGGGGTTCAAGAAATTCTCCCTGCCTCAGCCTCCCGAGTAGCTGGGATTACAGGTGCTTGTCACCACACCCGGCTAATTTTTGTATATTTAGTAGAGACAGGGTTTTACCATGTTGGCTAGGCTGGTCTTGAACACCTGCCTTGGCCTCCCAAAGTGCTGGGATTATAGGCATGAGCCACCTCACCTGGCTGCTTTAAAAGTTTTATAGGTTTATCTTTCACATTTAGATCCAAGATCCACTTGAGTTCATTTTTTATGTAAAGTTTGAATTTTAGGTTGAGGTTCTTTTCTCTTTTTTTTAAATTTTGCATTTGTTGAAAAAAGTATCTTTCCTCCATTGAATTGCTTATGTACCTTTTTTGAAAATCAATTGGCTGGCCACACCGTCTTTTTGTTATTTCTCGTGTGTGTGTGTGTGTGTGTGTGTGTGTGTGTGTGTGTGTGTGTGTGTGTAGGAATCTTGCTCTGTCACCCAGGGTGCAGTGCAGTGATGCGATCTCAGCTTGCTGTAACCCCACTCCCAGGTTCAAGTGACTCTCCTGCCTGAGCCTCCCAAGTAGCTGGGATTACAGGCATCCACCCCCACACCTGGCTAATTTTTGTATTTTTAGTAGAGACGGGGTTTCAACATGTTGGCCTGGCTGGTCTCGAACTCCTGACCTCAAGTGATCTGCCCACCTCAGCCTCCCAAAGTGCTGAGATTACAGGCATGAGCCACTGCACCTGGCCTCTCTAATTTTTAAAAAAACATTTTCTTACATTTTGTGGGTTGCTTTTTTACTCTGTTGATAGTGTCTTTTAATGCACTTTAAAAAAAATTTTATGAAGTCCAATTTGTCTTTTCAATAGAAATTATTTTGTCTTTAAAAAATGTATAATTTAAGGTCAACACATTTAAGGTTAATCTATATACTAGCAATGTACAATTGAAAACCATTTATACATGAATTAAAAAAACCATTTTTAAAATTCATGTATAAATGGTTTTATTCATGTATAAAGAGCTCTTCCAAAATGAGATATTTAGGTACAAATCTAACAAAATATGTACATAGTCCGTATGGTACAAAATGCTGGTAAAAGAAAACAAAACTGTGGCCAGGTGCGGTGGCTCACACCTGTAATCCCAGCACTTTGGGAGGCCGAGGCAGGCGGATCATGAGGTCAGGAAATCAAGACTATCCTGGCCAACATAGTGAAACCCCATCTCTACTAAAAAAAATACAAAAAATTAGCGGGGCGTGTTGGCACACACCTGTAGTCCCAGCTACTCTCGAGACCGAGGCAGGACAATTGCTTGCAGCCAGGAGGCGGAGGTTGCAGTGAGCTGAGATCATGCCACTGCACTACAGCCTGGGCGACAGAGCGAGACTGCGTCTCAAAAAAAAAAGTGAAGGGAATTCTGACTATGCTACATCATGGATGAACCTTGAGGGCATTATGCTGAGTGAAATAAGCCAATCGCAAAAAGATAAATACTGTGTGATTTCATTTATATGTGGTAGGTAGAGTACTCAAAAAATATAGTGGAAAGTGGAAGAGTGGTTGCCAGAGGCTGTGAGGAGGAAGAATAGAGAGGAGTTGTTTAATGGGTACAGAGTTTCAGTTTTACAAGATGAAAAGAATTCTGGAGATGGATGGTGGGGATGGTTTCATAATATTGTGAATGTATTTAAAACCACTGAACTGTACGCTTTAAAATGATGAGGATGGTGACATTTATGTGTTTTACTACAATAAAATTTTTGAAAAAATCTATTGATATTTTTATCTGGATATAAAAATGTATATGTGCATCATGATATGCACACACACTCCTCAGAATGTACAAATAAAACTCACCTGAAATATCCATCTTAGATGACCACTATTACCATTTTACTGATCTTCCCTCCAGACACCTTTTCTCTTACATATACACTCATAGATACGTAGTTTTGAATCCGGCATACCTTGGAGATATAGCAGGTTTGATTTCAGACCAAATATCACCAAAAGCAAGTCACGTGAAGTTTTTTTGTTTCCCTATGCAAGTAAAAGTTGTGTTTACACTATACTGTAGTTATTAAATGTGCAATCACATTATATCTTTTTTTTTTTTTTTTGAGACGGAGTTTCACTCATGCTACCCAGGCTGGAGTGCAATGGCGCGATCTCGGCTCACCGCAACCTCCGCCTCCTGGGTTCAGGCAATTCTTCTGCCTCAGCCTCCTGAGTAGCTGGGATTACAGGCACGCGCCACCATGCCCAGCTAATGTTTTGTATTTTTAGTAGAGACGGGGTTTCACCATGTTGACCAGGATGGTCTCGATCTCTTGACCTCGTGATCCACCCGCCTCGGCCTCCCAAAGTGCTGGGATTACAGGCTTGAGCCACCGCGCCCGGCCTGCAATCACATTATATCTAAAAGAACAATGTATGTACCTTAATTGAAAAATATTTTATTGCTAAAAATGCTAATGATCGTCTGAGCCTTCAATGAGTCATCATCTTTTTGCTCGTTGAGGGTCTTGCCTCAGTGTTGATGACTGCTGACTGGTTAGGGTAGTGGTTATTGAAGGCTGAGGTGGCTGTAGCAATTTCTGGAAATAAGACAGTGATGTTGGCTGCATTGACTAACTCTTTCACAAAAGATTTCCCTCAAGCATGTAGCTGTTTGATAACATTTCACTTACAGTAGAATTTCCTTCAAAATTGGTATCAATCTTTTCAGACCCTGCTGCTGCTTTATCAACTTATTTTATGTAGTATTTAAAATCCTTTGTTGTCAACGGTGTTCATAGAATCTTCACCAGCAGATTTCATCTCAAGAAACCACTTTCTTTGCTCACCCGTAAGAAGTAACTCCTTGTTCGTTTGTTCAAGTTTTATCATGAGATTGCAGCAATTCCATCACATTTTTAGGCTCCATTTCCAGTTTTCTTGCTATATCCACACATCTCCAGTTACTTCCTCCACTGAGGTCTTGAACTCCTCAAAGGCATCTGTGAGGGTGGGAATCAACTTCTTTTAAACACCTGATAATGTTGATATTTTGGCCTTCTCCCATGAATCATGAATGTTCTTAGTAGCATCTAGAATGGTGAATTTACTTTGCCCAGATCCACCAGGAATCACTATCTATGGCAATTATAGCCTTATGAAATGTATTTCTTAATAAGACTTGAAGTTGAAATTATTCCTTGATCCATGGGCTGAAGAATGTATATTACGTTAGTAGGTATGAAAACTGCATTAATCTCCTAGTCAGTGAGCAATAATGTTTTCAAAGTAATCTTTTTTTTTTTTTAAAGGAGTAAGTCTCAACAATGGGCTTAAAATATTCAGTAAACCATGCCATAAACAGATGTGCTTTGATGCAGGCTCTGTTCTTCCATTTATAGAGCACAAGCAGAGTTGATTTGGATCATTCTTAAGGCCCTAGGAGTTTTTTAAATGGTAAATCAGCATTGGCTTCCACTGACAGTCACCAGCTGCCTTAGCCCCTAACAAGAGAATCAGCCTGTCCTGTGAAGCTTTGAAGCCAGGCATTGACTGCTCTTCTCTAGCTATGAAAGTCCTAGATGGCAGCTTCTTCCAATAGAAGCCTGTTTTGTCTAGATGGAAAATCTGTTGTTTTGTGTAGCCACCTTCATCAATCAGCTAAGATCTTAGCTAGATCTTAGGGATAACTTGCTGCAACTTCTCCATCAGCACTTGCTGCTTCACCTTGTGCTTTTATGTTATAGAGGCAGCTTATTTCCTTAAACTTCATGAACCAGCCTCTCCTACTGTCAGACTTTTCTTCTCCAGCTTCCCTACCTCTCTCAGCTATCACAGAATTGAAGAGAGTTAGAGCCTTGCTCTGGATTAGGTTTGGCTTAAGGGAATGGTTTGGTTGGCTTTATCTGTCCAGACCATGAAAGCTTTATCCATATCAGCAATAAGGCTGTTTCACTTTCTTATCATTTGTCTGTTCATTAGAATGCACTTTTTTTTTTGAGAGAGTCTCACTCTGTCACCCAGGCTGGAGTACAGTGGCACCATTTCAGCTCACTGCAACCTCTGCCTCCCAGGTTCAAGCGATTCTCATGTCTCAACCTCCTTAGTAGCTGGGATTACAGGTGTGAGCTTGGCTAATTTTTTTTTTTTTTTTTTTGTATTTTTATTTGTATTAACCATGCCTGGGTAATTTTCTTTTTGTATTTTTAGTAGAGATGGGGTTTCACCATGTTGGCCAGGCTGGTTTCGAATTCCTGTGATCCGCCTGCCTTAACCCTCCCAAAGTGCTAGGATTGTAGGCGTGAGCCACTGTGCTCAGTCTGGAATGTACTTTTAATTTCCTTCAATAACTTTTTCTTTGCATTCACAACTTGGCTAACTGTTCGGTGTAAGAGGCCTAGCATTTGCCCTGTCTTGGCTTTTGGCATACTCTCTTCACTAAGCTTAAGAATTCCTAGCTTTTAATTTAAAGTAAGAGACTCTCCTTTCACTTGAACACTTAGAAACCATTGTAGGGTTATTAACTGACCTAATTTCAACACCATTGTAGCTCAGGGAATAGAGAGCACCAAGGAAAGGGAGAAAGGAATAGCTGGTTGGTGGAGCAGTCAGAACGTATAACATTTATTGATTAAGTTCAAAATAATTACAATAATAACATCAAAGATTAGTGATCACAGATCATAACAAATGTACAAATAATGAAAAAGTTTGAAATATTGCGAGAATTACCAAAATGTGAAGCAGAGATATGAAGTGAGCACATGCCATTGGAAAAAAGGGCACCCATAGACTTGCTTGACACAGAATTGTCACAATCCTTCAATTTGTAAAAAATGCAGTATCTACAAAGTACTATAAAGTAAAGTGTAATAAAAGTGTACCTGTAAATGGTACACTACACATGCTATCCTGTATAATGAATTTTATTTTTCCAATTATATAGTCTATATATATTTTAAGATTATTAAATAATATGACATTTAAACATAGCCAATCATATAAGCAAAGTTGTTCAGCTGTTTCTCACACCTGAAAGTGTCCCACACACCAAATAAAACATTTTTACATTATGTTTCCCAATTTGGACTTCTGAAAGTGTGATCACCATATGCCAAGGCATGAAGGCATGACCTGGGGAATGAGTATGGAGATTGTTGCCTTTTGTCTCCATTGCTCATTCGTCCCTACCTACATGATGGCTGCATTCGAAATGAAATAAAATCTACGTACTGGAAAGTGGTTTAGAAATCAATATTTTATGAAAACCGTTATGTCTAATAATTTTTTATTAAATAATGTGTTTATTTGAGTCTTAAGCTTAGTGATGTAATTAAAAACCTATGTGGTATTTTCTTTGGAATCCAAATCCTCTCTTTAATCATTTAAACCCTTTAATTTGCTAAAAATAAGTTTTGTGCCCTGTTGGCCACCTGATGGAACAAGCAAATGTTGAAGATCTCTTGTGCTTTTTTTTTAGTTGCAAATACTGCCACCCTAACTCATTTATTGCAGTGGATGGAAGCTGGAGAGCTGTTCATTTGGCAATAATAGGCAAAGGATGGTGGAGGGAAGAAAACTATCTGATATTTTTGCTTAGGAATTTAGGGATTCAGAATTTAGTCATAAACAACTAGATTAATGCGTTTAAATACCTTGAATCACTTCTAAATCATTCCTTGTTTTGTAACATATGAGATCTTAGAGATAACTAAAACAGTGGTTGAAAAATTCTGCTTTGGATTGAAGATTCTCCCAAAGAATCATTCACTAATAGGCACAGCGTTTGGCGTGATAGATAAACAAATACCAGTGTCCTGTGGTTGCCTGTCAGAATAGGAGGAGATACGTAGCTTTCAGGCAAGAGATTTCTTTAGAGTCCACTGTCTCTGTTTTGCAAGTGTTTTTGTTTGTTTGTTTGTTTGTTTTTTAGTTAAATCCAAGAGATAACGAAAACATGTAGTGGCAGTAGATGGTATTATTCATCAGTTTAGGATGTTGACATGTTAGGCTATTTAAAATAAGACAGAAAGGATTACTTTTTGCCAGCTGCATCATTTCTGGCAAGAGATTACTACTTTGCTTATTGGGGTTATTGTGGTTGTTGTTAACCCATTAGAGACGCTAACCAGTACATTGGTTCTAGCCAAATCCTTGTCATCATTGGCCCTACAGTCTCTTGAGGACCAAAGAGCACCTGGTCATTCTGAAAGCTTCTATCCCCAGTGATTGATGCTCATCTCTGCAAGTTCTGTCAAGCTTGCCTCCCATTTTTCCTGAAGTACCTTCAAGCATTTCTGCATGGCTACTCACTCTCTTCTATTATACCTCCTCCTCCTGCCTTACTGAATACTGGATTTCCCAGCCCACAACTCTAAGAAGGAGCTTTATTTCAGAGTAGAAAGGGGCCCCCATATGTGGCCTATTATATCCATATCAACTTGCTTACCCTTTTCAAACAGCTATTGTCTTTTAATAGGGTCCTGCCTGGCAGGGGGAGTCCTTAATTCCTGCCATATAAGAATGGGCAGCTTGAGTTACAGCTAGCTGCAGTTTGGTAGTCTGATCAAAAGGCCTCTGTTGTTTTTTAGGGTTTTGCCCCCTCCCTCTCTCTCTTTCTGTATCCTGGGCTAATAATTCAGCACAGGAAGGTCATTACGGGCTTTGAATTGAGAGCTGAGAGTGTTAAATTACTGACCTAGAATAAAAGAGATCTGGGGGGCTCTCAAGAAAGATAAAGGGATTCCGGCTAGTAAAGTACAAGCCCAGCAACCTCAGTTCTTAACAATATTATTTTTTTAATCCCCCTGTCTCCAAAAGTTTTTTCTGGGACAAGGAGAGATCCCCTGCCAGACAGTTAGGTTAGAAACCCAATGACATCTTCTGAGAGTTGTGGCCCAGGTGCTGGCAGCTTATGGGCGCCTGTGTAGTTGTCCTTTTGGTCTCCCCACCTTGTCAATATTTCACTCTCTTCTACCGTGGTCTCTCAGCCACATATTTGGTTCTTTATCACATAAATTATATATATTTATGATATTTCAGCTGAAAGGTAATATCCCATGAAGGGATTTCAGACATGTGGAAAGCATATCACATAGCCCCCAAAATATCTTAAAAACATGACATCATCATATTAAAAGCTACTTTCATTCCATTTATGTTTTGTAAATAATATTAGTCTGGTCTTCCCACGCTTTCACAGCAACAACAACAAAAGCCCTATTTTAAATGAATTTGACATCTCCACTCTATTATTCTATGTTGTATCTTCTGAAGAAAGTCATTTCCATTTCTTCATACTAACTATTGTCTTTGGTATATCCTTTTTTTTTTTTTGACAGTTATCTCTCTCTCTCTCTTTTTTTTTTTTTTTTTCGAGACAGAGTCCCACTCTGTCTCCCAGGCCGGAGTACAGTGGTGCGATCTCTGCTTACTGCGACCTCCGCCTCCCAAGTAGCTGGGACTACAGGCATGCGCCACCACACCCGGCTAATTTTTGGATTTTTAGTTGGGGGGGGGGTTTCACCATGTTGGCCAGGCTGGTCTCGAACTTGTGACCTCAAGTGATCCACCTGCCTCGGCCTCTGAAAGTACTTGATTATAGGCATGGTCCCACACCTGGCCAGTATGGTTATCTCTTAAAGCCAGACACATTCCACTGGAAAATGTTGATTTTCTGAGACTAATATTTTTAGAAAGTTTCCTAAAATCAACTTTCACAGATTCTCTGCACAGCAGTGTAATAATAATAAAATAGTCTCTGACTTTTACAGAATGCACTAGTAACGCATTTCATCTTTGGTAACCGTATGTAATAAGCATTCCTTAATCACTAGTTTACAGATAAAAATAATTGAGACACAAAGTCATACAGCTAGGAAGATTTGTCCCAGACTAGTACTTCTTGAACTTTCATGTTTGTGTGAATCACTTAGGGATCTTGTTAAAATGCAGAATCAGATTTCCTAGATCTGGGTTGGGGCCTGAGATTCTGATTTCTAACAGGCTTCTAAGTGATGCCAGTGCTGTTCTCCTTGGTTCACTTTTTCAGTAGCAAAGCCATAGTTGTTTTTTCTTCAGGACTACTCAAAAAGTTTTTGGTCGCAACTTCCAATTTTTCTGCCTCAGCCTTCCAAGTAGCTGGGACAACAGGCACAAGCCACCATTCCTGGCTAATTTTTATATTTTTAGTAGCAACGGAGTTTCACCATATTGGCCAGGCTGGTCTCAAACTCCTGACCTTTTGATCCACCTGCCTCAGCCTCCCAAGATGGTGGAATTTTACAGGCATGAGCCACTGCGCCTGGCTTAATATCTTACTTTCTAAGGTATCAGTTTATGTTTATGTTATTGTTTGTGTTTTGTTGTTTGTGTGTGTGTGTGTGTGTGTGTGTGTGTGTGTGTGTGAGAGAGAGAGAGAGAGAGAGACAGGGTCTCACTTTGTTATCCAGGCTGGAGTGCTGGAATGCAGTGGCATGAACACAGCTGGCTAGCCTTGATCTCTTGGGCTAAAGGGATCCTCCTAACTCATTCTCCTAAGTAGCTGAGACCACAGATGTGTGCCACCATATCTGGCAGATGTTTAAAGATTTCTTCAGAGGCGGGACCTCACCATGTTGCCCAGGCTGGTCTCAAACTCCTCAGCTCAAGCAATCCTCTTGCCTTAGCCTCCTGGGCTTACAGGTGTGACTCACTGTACCCAACCCCCTGTTTTTTTTTTTTTTTTTTTAATCACTTCTTACTTAAAGTAAATCTTTAAAGGTTTGGCAGGAAAAGTGAGTTTTCAGTACACATTTTCATTAAAGCCTATTGTCTGTAGCCACTTTGTAATTTTCAATCAATCACAAAAGAATGCTGAGAAATGTCCTTTGATCCTTAGAAGGTTGGTAATTGGTTAAATGGCACCAAGTAGAGAATTAGAGAGAGTGCTCATGTTCTGAAATAAACCAGTACTAAGAAGGCTTACATCACAGAGCAAGTTTTTATTTTTTATTTTTTATTTATTTTTTTATTTTTATTTATTTTTTTTTTTTGAGACGGAGTTTCACTCATGTTACCCAGGCTGGAGTGCAATGGCACGATCTCGGCTCACCGCAACCTCCGCCTCC
>NW_016107373.1:711638-714354 GCF_001604975.1 Cebus imitator | reverse complement strand
TGTTGACCAGGATGGTCTCGATCTCTTGACCTTGTGATCCACCCGCCTCGGCCTCCCAAAGTGCTGGGATTACAGGCTTGAGCCACCGCGCCCAGCCACAGAGCAAGTTTTATATAAATGAATTCAAGAGCTCATCTGACAAACAGGTATTCAGGGAACAGGTGAGCCCCTTGTTAAATTTATGCTCTTCCTTTAAGATTTTCTGGAACAACTATCCCAGGATCTTCAAAAATTTTGTGGTACCTCTTTCTCTGTGGTCTTTAATAATACGTTAGATTCTCATTTGTTTATAAGAGTTTGGTGCAAGATTCTGCCTGCTACCTAGCGTTCTTTGCTTATGGATCTTTAGAAATAAAATTCTCCGTTGGAAATAGGAAAATAAATAAAATGACATTGAAACCTAATAAGATAATAAGAAAATTTGAAGGGAATTTAAAAAAGGTATCAGGAAGAACCTGATTTTTGTCCTATGGTATAATACTTAATCATTAAGATAATAACTTTAATCATATGTGCCTCTAGTGCCCTTATTTTAGGAATCCCTAGTTACTGCAATGGACTTGAACTTGGAAAGGTAAAACATTACAAAATAGCTTTTAGCTAAAGTTGAGAAAATGAGCGCTTGAAAAATATACATGGATTTACCAGTAGCTTTAGATGATGAATATACATGACTACTGAAATAAACTACAATTATTTTCTAAAAAGTAAGACCAACTTTGGAGATAAAACAAATAAAATAATGAAAAGAAGGCAGCTCTGGAAATAATGGTAGTAAAGTAACATAGGACATGTTGAGGTGATACCCATGAAGAGGAGAATTGAATCATTAGCTGCAAGTTTGATATGGATGGCTCTGAAAGAAGAAACCCTGCATCCTAAACCCCCTTCAATTTTATTATCATTTGGAATTACGATCAAGTCCAAGAAGACTTGGCCTATTACTAACACCTTTGTATGAAGTATTTTTTTCAACCCAATTCATATCATCTTGAATAAGAACAAAGGATGATGGTTTGAGAATTATTATACTTGCTGGACTTTGAACCAACAGAGTTGATATATTTAATACTTACAGTTCCTGGATGAGGTGGTACTGAGGAAGGGGTTTATAACATCTTAAGGGGACCCATAAAAATTGTGTTGGATTTTCAGTGAAATCTATAGGTGATGCTAATGGGAACATTTTTAAAGGGATCCTAGTGAGAACAAAAAAAGTTAGCAAAAAAAATCCTAAAAGCTATAGCTACAGCCAGAAAATAGAATAAAATTTACCTTAAAATGTTGTCTAGTGCAATGCCAAGCATAGATACACAGTGGATGTGCAAATCTTATAAGAAATTAGTATTGAGTTGAAAAAGCTATAGAAGAAAACAGACAAGAAATTAGACAAAATTATAGTATGTGATCTGGCAGTCAAACAGACAAAAGCTGTTTTTGAGGTCTGGAGGTAGAGAGGAGGGGAAGGAATGGCAGGATCTGCGGATGGCTGAGGGAGGCCTCACCTGCAACTGAACTCAGCTTTGGTAACAGAAGAAAATAGTATGGACAGGGTGAACCAGTTGACAAAAGAGATACAGAGGTTGGAACATAGAGCTGAAGAGAAAGAAATAACAGATGACAGGTTTAGAAACCGCATAAAGAATGTGAGATGTAATATGTAGCAGAAGGTAAAATGTAATAGCATCATTCTAAAGAGAAGCAGTCTGTCCAGAAACTCTTCCTAGGGGATAAGGCTAGGGGATATTTCCCCAGAGAAACCATGAAAACACAATTATTCTGGATTTCAAGTGAAATTAGGCAGGCTCCTGGAAGCTCTGTTATTAAGAGCTCTGCTTAGAGGCCTTGTTGAAAGGACTGAAGGACCTTATATAAACAAGACAAATGACAGATTTATGGTAATTGCAGTTTTTTTTTTAATAGACATAATAACATTACTGAATATTTGGGAGACAGGAAGAAATCAATAATAAGCCAAAACCCTAATCCAGTGAATAAATATAATTCATGTCTTTTTAATTTTAATCATTTTCCTTATGTAGACCTATTTTAAAGTAGCTAAAATTGGCTGGGCATGGTGGCTCATGCCTGTTATCCCAGCTCTTTGGGAGGCTGAGGTGGGCGGATCACTTGAGGCCAGGAGTTTGAGACCAGCCTGGCCAACATGGTAAAACCCCATCTCTACTAAAATCAGCCGGCTGTAGTGGTGTACACCTGTAGTCCCAGCTGCTCAGGTGACTGAGGCGTGAGAATCACTTGAACTTGGGAGGTGGAGATAGATAGCACCACTGCACTCCAGCCTGGATATCAGAGGAAGACCCTGTCTCAGAAAAACAAAAAATAAAGTAGCTAAAATTATCATGTACACACAATATTGTTTTCTTGTTTGTTTGTTTTTTATTTTATTCTCAGATCCTTCCTCAGGATCCTCCTTAAGTATATGAATCACATTTTTGTAATTTAAATTTCTAACATGCCATAAAGAGTATATGTGTGTGCAGTAATCTTTTCCTGGTGCTCAGTGCATTGATTTTCCATCCCGTATTTCCCTGTTCATTCTGGCCTGGAGTAACTAGCCTTATAAAAACAGATGTTCCAGGCCGGGCGCGGTGGCTCAAGCCTGTAATCCCAGCACTTTGGGAGGCCGAGGCGGGTGGATCACGAGGTCAAGAGATCGAGACCATCCTGGTCAACATGGTGAAACCCCGTCTCTACT
>NW_016107373.1:706003-710698 GCF_001604975.1 Cebus imitator | reverse complement strand
AAAAAAAAAAAAAAGAAGCCAAAGATCTTGGATTCTAATTCTAATCAAGCCACTGCTGACAATAAGATGAAGATTGTGAGTGCTCACTTGCAGTGTGACACATACCTATTTTCTATAGCATTTACACTTATTTCTTTGTAGCTAACAGAAAAGTTACAATCAGTGAACCTATCAATTCATGGTGCACACCCGTGGGCAGAAGCTCATTCCAAATACATCATATGTTAAATTCCTCCTTGGATTCAGGATCATATTGTTCACTACTTTTTCCTGTAGTCAGCATGTTGTAATTTTGAACAATAGAATAATAGATAACAACAGCCCAATAGAGAATTAGAAATACTGTGGTTCTAAGAACTGTAGTTCTTAGAAATACTGCATTCAGCTTTTGTAAAGAAACTTTTTTGTATCACGA
The DNA here is from genome assembly GCF_001604975.1 of Cebus imitator. Lineage (NCBI taxonomy): Eukaryota > Metazoa > Chordata > Mammalia > Primates > Cebidae > Cebus > Cebus imitator. The sequence continues at coordinate 710,283 of NW_016107373.1, read as the reverse complement.
TATAAGAAAGAAGCTGATGTATAAGGCAACTTCTGTGCAAATATGTTGCCTAAATTATTCTGGGGTTCTACAACCTAGACTAGCTGACTTGCCTCACTGATTTCTCTTTTCAAGTTAGCATTGCCAAATTCTATAGCTGATAGGCAATGGGAAGAAAATATTTAAGGGCTTTAGGCTTCATCTGAATTTCACAAGGAAACAAAGAATAAATCCAGAGATTGTTAGTTCAGGAGAAAAAAATCATGCCACAGGAATATATATCTTGGTTTTTTTTTTTTGAGACAGGGCCTAGCTCTGTCACCCAGGCTGGAATGCAGTGGCATAATCTTGGTTCACTGTAACTTCTCTCTCCCAGGCTTAAGCTACCTTCCTGTCTCAGCCTCCCAAGTATCTGGGACTACAGGCACGTACCACCACACCCAGCTAATTTTCATATGTTTTTTTCATCAGAGATGGGGTTTCATTATGTTGCCCAAGCTGATATTAAATTCCTAGCTCAAGCAATTCATCTGCCTCAGCCTCCCAAAATGCTGGGATTATAGGTGTGAGCCATTGTACCCAGCCACAGGAATATATCTTTAGAACTTGTTGACTTCTTGCAGAACAAAACTCCAGTTAGCCAACCTGTTAGTGGAAAATATGCCACAATCGTCTTCTCCTCCCGGCCTGCCCCTCTCCAACTCAGAATATATTTTTTCCTTCTACTTGTAGAAGCAACACAAGGTTACTTTAAATCATGATTCTGGCTGGGCATGGTGGCTCACTCCTATAATCCCAGCACTTTGGGAGGCTGAGGTGGGCAGATCACGCTCCTAAGGTCAGGAGTTTGAGACCAGCCTAGCCAACATGGTGAAACCCTGTCTCAACTAAAAATACAAAAAATTAGCTGGGTATGGTGGTGGGTGTTTGTAGTTCCAGCTACTCAGGAGGCTGAGGCAGGAGAATCGCTTGAACCTGGGAGGTGAAAGTTGCAATGAGCCAAGATCCAAGATTGTGCCACTGCACTCCAGCCTGGGTGACAGAGTGAGACTCCATCTCAAAAAAAAAAAAAGAACATCTTTACAAAAAAAATTATAATTTTTCCCAAGATGTTTTGGATCTTTGGTCTTACATATTCTCTGGAGGCTGATTCATACTGTGTTTGTATCACCTTGGTGTGGCCAGTTGGTGCTGCATGTGATCTGTTCTCCTATTTTAGTTCTTGGCAGATATATTTAGGAATCCTTGGGGAAAAAAAAAAAAAAAAAAGGCGGGGCACAGTGGCTTACACCTATAACCTTAGCACTTTGGGAGGCTGAAACAAGAGAATCACTTGAGCCCAGGAATTCAAGACCAGCCTGGGCAACATAATGAGACCTTGTCTCTACTGAAAAAAAAAAAAAGGAAGAAAGTAAGTTAGCCAGGCATGGTGGTGCACACCTGTAGTCCCAGCTACTCAGGAGGCTGAGGCAGGAGGATTGCCTGAGCCCAGGTATTTGAAGCTGCAGTGAGTTATGATCACACTACTGTACTTCAGCCTGGGTAAAAGACCCTGCCAAAAAAAAAAAAAAAGCCTATCAGAAGAGAAGTCCAATTCCAATTCTAACAGAAGATAGTCCACTCTAGTGAGCTGGCCAGGTTTTAGGAATAAAAAAGGAGATAAGAGAATGGCCTAGGAAGACTCTCAACAGCCATAGTCCAGTCGAATGGTATAGGCCAAGGCTCACTGGCAGTTTTCAGTTCCAGTGAGAGCAAGGAGCACCTGGAGGACAGAGTGTTGTTGGAGTTTTGAATTTTTGCCTCTTTGCACATTAAGAATGAACTGGAATATTTTACTTTGGTCCTTTTGCCCATATGTTTATTACTTCTATATATGGAGTGTAAATAGCTATTTATATAGATCTAGTATGGTTACATTTATTTATTTATTTGCTTATTTATTTTTAACTTTTAAGTTCAGGGATACATGTGCAGGTTTGTTATCCAGGTAAACTTGTGTCGTGGGGGTTCATGGTACAGATTATTTCATCACTCAGATATTAAACTGAGTACCCATTAGTTGTTTTTCCTGATCTTCTCCCTCCTCCCACCCTCCACCCTTCAATAGGCCCCAGTATGTGTTGTTCCCCTCTGTGTGGCCGTGTGTTCTCATCATTTAGCTTCTGCTTATAAGTGAGAACATGCAGAATTTGGCTTTCTGTGTCTGGATTAGTTTGCTAAAGATAATGGCCTCCAGCTGCATCCATGTCCCTGCAAAGGACATGATCTCATTCTTTTCTGTGGCTGCAGACTATTCCATAGTGTATATGTGCCACATTTTTAAAATCAAAGATCTAAAGGCAGAAATACCATTCAACCCAGCAGTCCCATCACTGAGTGTATACCCAAATGAATATATATCACTCTATTATAAAGATGTGTGGTTACATTTATATTTAATTCTTTCTTGGTAGTCCCTGAGCTACTGGCCACTTCATCAGAATAATTTAAATAAATTCTTGCTTTTTTGCTAATTAATATCCAAAATTAAGATGTTTATGTGGAATTGACATCATACATAAATTCTTAGAATTTGTATCTAGTTTTTCAGGAGAAAATAGATACCACTTAATAGAATTCTGTATGACTTTTTCTGTATAAACAGCCTTTGTTACTAGAAGAGAAAATGAAATTGTATCAAGAACTCTCATTAGCTTAACATGTTTACAAATATCTGATTATAAAATTATTGATTTTTAACACAGCTCCTGCTGTGTTTTTTTAATATATTACTGGAGAAAATTGCCCTGGAGCTTGGCTTGGTGGCTCATGCCTGTAATCCCAATGCTTTGAGATGCTAAGGTGGGAAGATTGCTTTAGCTCAGGAGTTTGAGACCAGCCTGGGCAACATAGCGAGACTCTGTCTTTACAAAAAATAAACAAAATCAGCCAGGCATGGTAGCACATGCCTGTAGTCTCAGCTACTTGGGAGACTGAGGCAGGGGATCACTTCAACCCAGGAATTTGAGGCTATAGTGAGCTGTGATAGTGCCACTGCACCCCAGCCTGGGCAATAGAGCAAGACCCCATCTCTTAAAAAAAAAAAAAAAAGGCCCTAATTATTGTATTAGTCAGGGTTCTCTAGATGGACAGAACTAATGGAATAGATATATAAAGGGGAGTTTATTAAGTATTAACTTACACAATCACAAGGTTCCACAATAGGCCATCTGCAGGCTGAGGGTCAAGGATGGCCAGTCCGAGTTCCAAAACTGAAGAACTTGGAGTCCAACGTTTGAGGACAGGAAGTATCCAACATGGAAGAAAGATGTAGGCTGGGAGGCTAGGCCAGCCTCTATTTCACATTTTTCTGCCTGCATTTTATTCTAGCTGTGCTGGCAGCTAATTAGGTTGTGCACACCCAGATTATGGGTAGGTCCGCCTTTCCCAGCCCAGTGACTCAAATGTTAATCTCCTTTGGCAGCACCCTCACAGACACACCCAGGATCAATACTTTGTATCCTTCAATCCAATCAAGTTGACACTCAGTATTCAAATATTAAGCTAATACAATAGGAAATCTATGGAATTTAATTATTTTATTGTCAAAACCAACTTGAGAGATTTGTACTCAGCCATTGAAATTTTTTTTTACTTGAGAATTTTTAAATTTCCAGTGAAACCAAATTTTACTGCTGTTGTGAACAGTTTTCACATTTTATGCAAATGGGAGGGCTTAATTATAATTGCTTAGTGACAGTATTGTAGACAAAGCCAATAAGGTATGCCAAATAGACTTTACAATTAATACAAACATATTCAACTAAAGAAAATGGATGCGCCATCAGGCCATTTCATTTTAATAAATTGAACCTTGTAAGGCTAAAAATATATAACTCAAAAATAAATTTTAATTTTTAATTTTTTTTAACCCTCATATCACAGCCAAGTCCAAAACATTTTAATTTTAATCTTGTGACTAGAGAATCCATAGAGATTTCCTGAACTTCTCATTCATTATAGCTTAAAAAGAAACATTCAGATCCCTATGAATTGGACAAAGGAATATCTATTTTATGCTACTTTTTGTGTAAGGCAGAAGAGGACATAAAAATACAGTGGGCCCTTAAACAACATGAGGATTATGGGTGCCAACCTCTCCCTTTCTCATAGTCAAAAATCCATATATAATTTTGGACTCACCAAAAACTTAACTACTTATAGTCTACTGTTGACCAGAAGCCTTACCAATAAACATTAAAACAGTTGATTAACATGTACATTGTATATCTATTTTTTTTTTTTTTTTTTATACAGAGTTT
>NW_016107373.1:696061-705769 GCF_001604975.1 Cebus imitator | reverse complement strand
TTCACCATGTTGACCAGGATGGTCTCGATCTCTTGACCTCGTGATCCACCCGCCTCGGCCTCCCACAGTGCTGGGATTACAGGCTTGAGCCACTGGTATATCTATTATATACTGTATTCTTACAACAAAGTAGGCTAGAGAAAAGAAAATGTTATTAAGAAAATCAAAAGGAAGAGAAAATATATTTACTATTTATTAAGTGAAAGTAGATCATGATAAAGCTCTCCATCCTTGTCTTCTTGATGGCTGAGGAAGAGAAGGAGGAGGAGGAGTTGTTCTTGCTGTCTTAAGGGTGGCAGAGGGGGAAGAGGTGGAGGAAGTAGAAGGAGAGGCAGGAGAGGCAGGCACACTCAGTATAGCTTTATGAAAATACATGGTGATTTCTATCTGATTTTTTTTTTGCCTTTTTATGTCTCTAAAAATGTTTCTATATGGTACTAATTTTTCTTCCATTTGCTTTAGTGTCAGTGCCTGTGTCATGAAGTGTCTATGAAGAATTTCTGTCATGAGAGAAGTGAAAAGCAGTCTGGAATAACTGGAACTCTTCTGCCAGACTGTCTAATGTCAGCTTGTTTTCTGGCCCTACTTCTGTGTCTTCTTCCTCTTCTATGTCTTCTTTTCCAGCACTGGTTCAGAAGCATTCACCTTCACCAAGTTGTCTTCTGTTAATTCCTCTGATGTGAGGTCTGTTAGCTCTTGAATTTCTCCAAGATCCATTTCTTGGAACCCTTCCCTCACCTTTGCCATATCCACAGTCTCTTTCATGATTTCCTTGATTGGCTCTGTCATAAATCCTGTGAAGTCATGTACAACATCTGGTTACAGTTTTCTCCAGCAGGAATCTATTGTTTGGGGCTCAATGGCTTTTTCTGTAACAACAATGGCATCTTCAATGGTGTAATCCTCCCAGACTTTCTTGATGTTCTATCAGGATTATCTTCCGTGGTGTTGACAGTAGAGTACTATGTATAAGGAGCCTTAAAGGTCCTTATGATCCCCTCACCGAGGGGCTGAATTAGAAACGTTATTATAGACTACTTTGACACCTTTGGTGTTGAACTCATGGGTTCTGGGTGGCCAGGGGAATGGTCCAATTGAAAAGAACTTTAAAAGACAGTCCATTACTAGAAAGGTACCTCCTGACTTCAGGAACAATATTGATGAAACCCAGTCTAGAAAAAATGATTCCCATTGTTCAGGCCTTCTTGTGCAACCAGAACTGGCAACTAGTGTTTATCTTTTTCCTTCAAAGCTCAGGGGTTTGCAGCTTTATAGATAAGGGCAGTCCTAATCATAAACCTGACTGCATTTGCACAAAATAGAGTTAGCCCATCCCTTTCTGCCTTAAATCCTGGTACTTGCTTCTCTTCCTAACAAGTGTCCTTTGTGGCATTTTCTCCCCAGAATAGGGCACTATCATCTGCATTAAAAAACCACTCAGGCAGATATCCTTTTTCCTCAATGATTTTAAAAAGCTTTTTTTTTTTTTTTTTTNTTTTTTTTTTTTTTTTTTAAGAGACAGTGTCTCACTGTGTTGCCCAGGCTGGCGTGCAGTGGCATGATTACAGCTCACACCACATTGAATTCCTGTGCTTGACTGTGCTTCATGCCTCAGCTTCCTGAGTAGCTGGGACTACAGGTGTGTGCCACCATGGTCAGCTAATTTTTAATTTTATTTTTGGTAGAGATGGCATTTTTCCATGTTATCCAGGCTGTTTCAAACTCCTGGGCTCAAGCAATCCTCCCACCTCAGCCTTCCAAAGTGCTGGGATTACAGGCATGAGCCACTGTACCTGGCTTCCTCAATAATTTTCTTATTGGCATCTGGAAACTTGTTTGCTGCCTCTTGGTTGGCAGAAGCTACTTCTCCAATATTCTGATATTTTTTAAGCCAAAACTTGTTCTAAAATATTAAATCATCCTTTACTGACATGAAATTCTCCCGCTTTAGACCCTTCACCATCCTTTTGCTTTAAGTTGTCATGTAATGACTTCACTTTTTCTCATATCATATTAGGGTCATATTAGGTATGCCTTTCTTATAGAAATCCTGCACTCATATAAAAGCTGCATTTTCAAGACAAGATAAAAAAATATTTCACCAAAAGTACAGTGTTTTTATACCTGCTGATGTAACTGCAGCAACTGCTTCATGAATTTCCTTTCCTTTGCTTACAGTTGTCCTGACATTAGATTCATTTCTCTTGAAATGGAGAGCAACCACAGCTGCAGATCTCAATCTATGATGTATGTCAAGCAATTCAGCTTTTTCTTGTAATGTCATGAATTTTCTCTGCTTCTTGGGAGTACTCCCAGCATCACTAGTGACACTTCATATGGGTCTGATGGTGTTATTGGAGGTTTATGATATTGCACTGAGAACAATGAAAAATACATGAGAACCATGAGAGATCACTTTTTACTGTGATTGACAATTTACTGGAGAAATGAACTGCCCACACAGAGATGATTAGCATAACGTGGTGTTTTAAGCAGATACTTGCAACGCTTGTGCTCACTGCAATAGCAACAGGAGGTGGCTATGAATGAAATTATTATAGTAGTACAGTATGAGGTACAGTTAATTTTATACAGTTATGATTTAATACTGTATGTTTGCTTACATTTCTTTCCACTGTGAATGGCACCGTGTATGGTCTGTAAGTGTGTGTGTCAGTTTTGCTAAATGTTAACTTTTTATAACAGATTTGTGTATATTTTATGGTAGTAAATGATAAAATAGACTAGTGTCTACATATTTTATGCATTTGCGACATACTTTTTCTTAATTTTTCCAATATGTCTAGGATGCACAGTTGGACTGTGAGTTTTTTAAATTGTTGCAAATCCCTCCAAATTTTCTAACATATTTATTGAAAAAATCCATGTATAAGTAGACCCACACAGTTCAAATCCATGCTGCTAAAGGTCAACTGTATATACATGTATTTGTTCATCTGAGAAAAAAATATGCACACAGGAAGAATAAACCAGAGACCAGTGAGATTCATTATCTATAAGATGTTAGTGAAATGCAGTGAAAAGATCAAAGTGGGATAGATATAAAGGTCACTTACCTGATGATATTTTTTGTACATGTCTTACTTTTGGAACTATGTTAATATTTCATTTACACAAGTAATTATATATTCAATATATATATATTCAACAAGATTGGGGGAGACCCCAGTCTCCTGTTTGAAAACAAACAGAAGTAAGTAAAGCAAATTGTATTTCAAATGAATAATATAGCATACTAAAGGGGGTTGGAGAAGTTAATCTAAGAAATACAATATGTGGACTACATACCCTTAGGCTAAAACAACTCTAAACAAGTATTAAACTCTAATTAGTAGGCTTCTTTTTCACAGAGGAATGGGTTAGCTAGCTCAGTACAGTTTATGAATAAACAAACAAATAAATATGTTATAGACAATAGGAACCTTTTTCTCACTTTAGAAAAAACATTTCAGATATGGAAAGGGGAGAGATGATAGATATGTAAACTGTAGTGTTGAACTGGAATTGAATCCATGTGAATTCATAGATTTTTATAGATAGATATGCAGTTAGAGATGTAGATAGAAATGGATATAGATGTGTATGTACACATGTATTGTGCGTATATAAATATACACCTTCATCTGTTTTTTAACCCTGCATTCTGAAAGGCAGTGAGCACGTAGAACAATAAACATAACCAGCACTTACCTAGATCTTGGTTTCTAAACACGATTCTTTACTAAAAACAACTGTGCTTCTTGGATAAATGGCTGGCTCCGGGGTAAGTTAGGGAAAGAACAAGATGATCCTGGAACATCTTATTCTATCAAAAAGGAAGGAAGTGATCAGAGAATTATGTGGACATGTCAAGGGGACATAGAAGTCAGCTTGAAGGGCTTCCATGGCCAAATATGGGATCATTTGAGCATAAAAATAAATAATGATACTAAAGGATTATAATCTATTGAATAAAGTAAGAATCTATGAGTTCACAATGATATAATTAAGTAAGAAGGGAAAGTTCTTCCCTATTGTAGAAGGTCAACTTAAAAATGTAGATGAAACTACGTAGTTGGAAAAAGATCACCATTTGGCAAAACCTTCATATTCATTATTGCTTCTGACAACAGTTGTTGATAGATACTAAAATTTATGAATGAAAGTTTGAAGAGTAACTACATGTTTCTACAGACTCAAATTATCTTTCCACAGGCTACTTATTCATTCCAAAGGCTAACTTTATAGTGTCAAAATCTGGCTGTTGCTGCTCTAACCAAAGAATCAAAGTTAACATCCCCAGTAATTAGACTAATCAGCAAGTGCCCCTGGATGTGAGGCACTGAAAAGAACTCAGCATTACCTTTGTGATAATCCTGGCAAAGGGGCATAACCTGAATTGAATTATGAGGAAGCATCAGACAAATCCAAATTGAAGTACATTCTACAAAGAAACCTATACAACAGGTTTTCAAATAACTTTGTTTCATTACATGTCATTTTCATTGTAACTTTTGTTTTGCAGTTTAAGATCATTTTACTGAAGAGCAAGAGGCAGGGAGGGACGGCAGGGAGGGACGGCAGGGAGGGACGGCAGGGAGGGACCGCAGGGAGGGCAGCTACAGCACTTCTACCCCTACCAGGGGAATAGACTCCCTCCCTGTTCCTGTTGTGCTAGACCCCTGTTGACTTCGACAGGGGTGGCACCATGTTTGAGAGGCTGAAGAAGCAACACGGAGCCAGCAAACGAAACACAGTGTTTACTGACGGGATTTATATCCAGGGCAGTCCAAGGGGAGCAGGCTGAACAGGAGAACCACTACCACTTATTAAAAAGCCTGCAGTTTATACAGCATTTTCACTTAGCACCCTCCCCTTAACAACCTCCACCTGGCAACCTTCCTCCAACCCAAAACAAAGGGCCTCAATCCCCTATGTGACCTGTGATCCATGGGATGGATCAGATGGTTCAGTTGTTCTCATAGATAAGGAATGAATCTCTGGGTTAGTCATTCCCAAATTCCTTCACTCAGAACTCTGAACACACATTCATCTCAGACCACAGAGTAATTCTCAGGGTATGCTTCAATTATTTCTGACAGGTGCATGTACCATACATCTGCTCCCCAAGTGGCTCCCCTTGTACTATGGCCGAGGGGGTGGGATTTGTGTAACCTCTGTCCTGGAGGGTGGGGAAAGTGAAGGTTGGGCATAAAATGGCGGCAGCTGGGGCTGGGGCAATGGTGCTGGGTGCTGCAGGGCTTATCAGGATCCGTAAGGTGAGCTGAGAAGGTGTTGACTTTGCCCCCTGCACCTCATGGGGAAACAGTGGCAGTTTCATAATGTAAAAGTCTTTATACAGGTCTTCCATCTGGCTCTGATACTTGGGCCTGGATGTTGTGTCAGGCCTCACATATCTTTCAGGGTTTTCAGGGTTGGGGAAGAGAAAATGGGTGATGATGATGTTGTATGTGTCAGTCTTGCACTTGGCCAGCTCCTGGATCAGGCACTCTGTCTCATACAGGGATGGAACTCAGGGTTACAGTCGCAGATTATGCAGGTCATCTGCTGAGGGCCTTTGAACTGTTTGCTGACAGAGTAGATGATAGGCAGTGTCTGCTTCAGCACGGAGGACAGCAGATCTATGTTCATGTCCCCCAGGCCTAGCATGTTGCATGTTTGTAAGATGAAGGGATTTGACCTGGTTCTTGATCTGCTGATTGCCATGTCAACCACCACCACTGAGAAGTTCATGCCCTTCACCAGCCTCATAACCTCAGCATAGCTCATGGCCTCCTCGATGCTGGGGAAGGCATGCATGGCTTCCTGCATCAACTTCTTGCTCATGCTCAGCATGTTGTCCTCAGAACTCACTGGGCAGCTATGCTGCACCCAGGCTGGGGTCAATCTCCATAGTGAAGAGGTTGACTGTCAGAGTCTTTGACCTTGGTAGGTACCTTGAGAACTTCTGGACAAAACCATCTGAGATGCTGTGGGCCAGGTCTGTGATGATCAGAATATTCTCCTGCCCCTTTGCTTGCTGGATGGCCAGGCTGCAACTGCAAGTGGTCTTGCCCATGCCACCTTTGCGCCAACAAGGATCCACTTAACTTAAGGCTGCACTTCTCAATGATGTTGCTAAACCTAGGCTTCAGTGGCTTTTCGAGGCTGATTTTGGAAGACTGAGGTGGAAAGATCACTTGAAGCCAGGAGTTTGAGATCAGCCTAGGCAATAAAGCGATATCCAATCTCTACCAAAAAAAAAATATATATATATATATATACATACATACATATATATATATGTATGTATATATATACGTATATATATACATACATACATATATATATATGTATGTATATATATACGTATATATATACATACACATATATATATATATGTATGTATATATATACGTATATATATACATACATATATATATATATGTATGTATGTATATATATATATATAGTTTTTTTTTTTAATTAGCCAAGCATGATGGTGTGCACTTGTAGTCCCAGCTACTCAGGAGGTTGAGGTGGAAGGATCACTTGAGCTCAGGAGTTCAAGGCTACAGTGAGCTATGATCACATCACTGCATTTCAGCCTGGACAACAGCAAAGTCCCTGTCTAAAAAAAAAAAGAAGATAAAGAGAGACAGAGGAAGGAAGGAAGGAGGGAGGGAGGGAGGGAAGAAAGGAGGGAGGGAGGAAAGGAAAAGAAGGAAGGAAGGAAGGAAGGTAGGAAGGAAGGAAGGAAGGAAGGTAGGTAGGTAGATTGGTTTCCTTATTTTTAGGAAATACTCTTAAGAGTAAATGAGCAGCCTGTCTACAACTTACTCTTAAATAGTTCCAAAAATTGATAATATGTATATACATATGTACTTAGGTGTCGTGTGTGTGTGTGTGGGTGTGTGTGTGTGTGTGTGAGAGAGAGAGAGAGAGAGTGAGCTGAGAGAAAGAAAAAGCGAGTGAGAGAAAATGTAGCAAAATTGAGTAATCCAGGTAAAAAATATTCAAGAATTATTTGTGCTGTTATAACTTCTTGGTAAATTTGAAATTATAATATGTCAAAGTTTTTTTAAATTAAAATCTTCAAGGAAAAACTCCAACAACTTAAAGAATAAAAACAAATTTGCTCAATGAAATTTGAATACTGGTTTTGGCAAAATCTGTTTATGGCAGACATATGGTATACTTCTGTATGGCCTTTAAGATATTTTTAGGAACTTTTTTGTTTTACTTTAGAGGAAAGATTAATGTCTATTAAGCAACTTTTTGGTTTAGTCAAATACAATGAAAAATTAGTGCAAATACACATTTTTAAGCATGGTAGGTCAAATGTTTGTTTTGGATTTCTGGTCATGATGGCTTGCAGTGTTTATGACTTGGGCCTCTTATTCATTCTACACACATGGTAATGATACATAAAAGTTTCTAAGAAGAGAATTTTAAGGACATAGCCATGCATAAAGTTAATATAAATTCATCTGTGGACCAGGAACTAAATAAAACCGCAGTGCAGTGAGTGGGACTGTAACCACATGCCCCCTGCGCTCTGGGTTCAGAAGGCGTAGGAAACGGAAAGCTCTTTTCTTGTGGAATGGTGGAGACTAAAAGTGTGTACACACAGTGCAGGACACTGGAGCTAGCTAGCCCCTTCTGCCTCTACCACTTTAAGGGAGGCTCAAAAAAAGTTATGACTGCTGCCTGAGAAATGGCTCACATAAAACCTGGAGGTTTAGCTAGGTGCAGTGGTACGTGCCTGTGGCCCCAGCTATTTGGAAAGCTGAGGCAGGAGAATTCCTTGAGCCAGGAGTTTGAGACTAGCCTGGGCAACATAGTAAGACCCTGTCTAGTGAAAAAACAAAAACTTTGAGGTGTGAGAGGAAGCAGACAGCCTTGCAGCCAGGTCTTAGTGGTCCAACCTCCTTAGGGGTACAGTGACAGTCTCTATGATATCCCTGTATCATATCAGGAATGGAGCCATAAGTCATCCAGTGCAAGACCTGGTTCTGAACTAGGATCTATCCACAGGAGAGAGTGAAAGCCTCCTACTTCAGATGAACTTATATGCTGCAATTCCAGAATTCATGAGGAAAACCAGTGTTGAGAAAGTCAATAAACCCAGTAAACATAATTTACTCCAGAGAAAATAGATAGTTGAACTATTTAAAACTGACTTTGAGGCCAGGTTGGGGTGGTTCATACCTGTAATCCTGGCACTTTCAGCAGCCAAGGTGGGCAGATCACTTGAGCCCAGGAGTTCGAGACCAGCCTGGGCAATACGGCAAAACCCTGTCTCTACAACAAATATAAAAATTAGCAAGGCATGGTGGCACACGCCTGTAGACCTAACTACTTGGGAGGCACTTAACTATCTTTTAAATTCATTGTGTATTCTGTCTGGTCAGCCTGAGTAATGCAGGTTCTACAATGTATCTATCCTATAGGTTTATTTTTATTTAACCTACAGGTTAACATAAAAATAAATTTAATTTATTTTTAATTAAATTTATTTTTATTTAATTAAATAAATGAGCAAGAGTAGCTGGGATTACAGGTGTGTGCCACCACACATGGCTAATTTTTGTATTTTTAGTAGAGATGGGGTTTTGCCATGTTGGCCAGACTGGTTGATTTAACACAATTTCTTTCTTTCTTTTTTTGAGTTGGAGTCTCATTTGGTTGCCCAGGCTAGAATGCAGTGGCATGATCTCAGCTCACTACAACCTCTGCCTCCTGGGTTCAAGCGATTCTCCTGCTTCAGCCTCTCGAGTACCTGGGATTACAAGTGCCCACCACCACCCCTGGCTAATTTTTTTATTTTTAGTAGAGACATGGTTTCACTTTGTTGGCCAGGCTGTTCTTGAACTCCTGACCTCACATGATCTGCCTGCCTCGGCCTCCCAAAGTGCTGGGATTACAGATGTGAGCCACTGTGCCTGGCAATTCAACAGAATTTCTATCAAAATTCCAAATAATATTTTTCACTAAAGTGGAAAAGCTAATCCTCAAAATCATATGGAATAGCCAGGACAATCTTGAAAAAAGAGTATAAAATTGGAAGATTCAAACTTCCCAACTCTAAAACTTGCTATGAAGCCATAGTAATTCAAGTATTATGGTACTCGTATAAGGACAAACATGTAGACCACTGGAATAGATTAAGGAGCCCAGAAATAAACTTTTACATATATGGTCATTTGATTTCCTGCAGGTGCAATTCAGGAGGGAAAGGATAGTCTTTTCAACAAATGGTGCTGGGAAAATGGATACCCACATGGGAAGGAATGAAATTGAACTATAAAACTCATAGAAGAAAACATAGGGGAAAGTTTTCATGACATTAAATTTAGCAGCGATTTCACAGATATGACAAAAAACACAAGGAACAAAAAATATAAATAAATCGGAGTTCGTCGAAATTAAGCACTTTTGTGCATCAGATGATATATCATGAAAGGGAAAGGACAACCCACACAATAGAAGAAAATATTTGCAAATCATATATCCAATAAGGAATGAATATCCAGAATATGGAAAGAACTCCTGCAACTCAACAACAACAAAACAACCCAATTTTAAGATGGGCAAAGGACTTGAATAGATATTTCACCAAAGAAGATATCCAAATGGCCAACATATGAAAAGATGCTCAACATCATTAGTCATTGGTGAAATGCAAATCAAAACAATAAGATGCTA
>NW_016107373.1:684858-695910 GCF_001604975.1 Cebus imitator | reverse complement strand
GCCCAGCTAATTTTTTGTATTTTTAGTAGAGACAGGGTTTCACCATGTTGACCAGGATGGTCTCGATTTCTTGACCTCGTGATCCACCCACCTTGGCCTCCCAAAGTGCTGGGATTACAGACTTGAGCCACCGTGCCCGGCGGTTGGCTATTTTTTAAAAAGGACAATAGCATGTGTTGGTGAGGTTGTGGAAAAATTGGAACCCTTGTGCATTGCTAGTGAGAATGTAAAATAGTACAGCTGCTCTGGAAAACAATTCAGTTGTTTCTCAAAAGGTTAAACATATAACTACTTTATGACCCAGCAATTGCACTTGTAGGGGTAGATCTAAAAGAATTAAAGAAGGGACTGAAACAGATACTTGTATACAAATCATAGCAGCATTATTCACGATAGCCAAAAGGTGGAAGTAACCCAAGGGTCCATCAACTGATGAATGGATAAACAATATATGGTATATACATACAATGGAATGTTATTCTGCTTTAAAAAGAAAAGAAATTTATGGCCCTGCAGTGGCTCACACCTGTAATCCCAACACTTTGGGAGGCTGTGGAGGAAGGATCATTTGAGGCCAGGTGTTCAAGACTAGAGACCAACCTGGGCAACACAGGGAGACCCTGTCTCTATTAGTTAAAAAATATGAAGGAAGGAAAGAGCAGGGAGGGAGGGAGGGAAAGAAAGAAAAGAAATTTTGATACATGCTACGTGTACAGACCTTGAAAACATTATTCTTAGTGAAATAGGCCAGAGTGGCAGATATTATATGATTCCACTTATATGAAGTACTTAGAATAGACTAACGTATAGAGACATAAAGTTGAATAGAGTTGTCAGGGTCTGGGGGTTGGGGAGAATGGGGTATTGGTGTTTAATTGATATCAAATTTTTGTTGGGGATGATGAAAAAGCTTTGGGTATAGATAGTGTTCACAGTTGCACAGCATTGTGAATATATTTAATGACACTGCATTGTATACTTGCAAATGGTTAAATGATAAATATTGTGTATATTTTACCACATTAAAAAAGTTTTCCAATTTAAAAAGAGATAGATCCTACTCACATTCTAAAAAATAATATCAGACGATGAGAAGACTGCACATAAGTTATAGAAAGTGTGTTTTGGGCTTTGCCTTGTTTTTATTTTTATTTTATTTATTTTGAGACAGGGTCTTGCTCTGTCACCCAGGCTAGTGTGCAGTGGCACGATCACCTCACTGTAGCCTTGACTTCCTAGGCTCCAGCAGTCCTCCCACCTCAGCCTCCTGAGTAGCTGGGACCACAGGCATGTGCCATGATGCCCAGCTAATTTTTGTATTTTTTCATAAAATCAGGGTTTCACTGTGTTGCTTAGGCTGGTCTCAAACTGCTGAGCTCAAGCAATCCACCCACCTCAGCCTCCCAAATTGCTGGATTATAGGCATGAGCTACCATTCCCAGCCCCTTGTCTTGTTCTGGAGAGTTATAAAGATAATGAGCATTTTCAGACATTTTCAAAAATGTATAGCAGTGGCTCATGCCTGTAATCCTAGCACTTTGGGAGGCTGAGACTAGTGGATCACTTGAACTCAGGAGTTTGAGACCAGTCAGGGCAACATGGTGAGACCCCCGTCTCAACTAAAAATCCAAAAAAAAAATAGCTGAGTGTGATGATGCATGCCTTTGGTCCCAGCTAATCGGGAGGCTGAGGTGGGAGGATTGATGCTCAAGCCTGGAGGGCAGAGGTTGCAGCGAGCTGAGATGGGGCCACTGCACTTCAGCCTGAGTGACAGAGCGAGACTATGTCTGGGGAAAAACATGGAGAGAAATATTATGTTAATTTTTTAAGATAGGGTCTCACCATATTGCGCAGGCTGGACTCAAACTCCTGGGCTCAAGCGATCCTCCATCCTTAGCCTCTGAGTAGAACTACAGGCATGCACTATCATGCCTGACTGATTATGTTAAATTTTAATTCTAAAAGATTATAGATTTTGTCTATAGCTTCCAAACTAACAGGGAGGGTAGGAAAAGAAGATGGGGAAAGGCAAAGAAGAATGGGTAATGGGAAAGACAAAATAAGATATCAGGTCAGAAATTAATCTGATACACTAAAAAGCCACTCATTAACATATACTGACTGTAAGGTTGGATAGAGAAGCAAAATCTAGCATATACTATTTACAAGAGATATACCTAAACAAAATGACCTAGAAGGGTTATTAAAAAGAAATACCAGGAAAATACCAATCAAAATAAAGCTGGTGAATTCCAGACCCAAAGCCAGAGTTTAGAAAAATTAATAAGATACAGACTTTCAGTATTTCCTGTGTGGCTAGCTTCAAAGATACATTCTACCTGGCATCACTTACCTATTTATCTTATCTTTCTAAATCAATTTCCACAAATATTTATGAGTAACTGTGAGTTAGGTAATATAGTAGAGACAAAGATGAGTACAACCTAAGTGCTTCCTTCATAGAACTGACAGTCTAACAGGGGAAAGTCCAGTAACTTTAAAACAAAGTAGCAAATTGTGAGCACTGTTAGAGAGTTATACGTGAGACATGATGGAAATTGGGACTGGGAGATAAAATCGGGAAAAGACTTTACACAAAATTTGGCATTTAAAATGGTCTTTAAAAGCTGTCCCGAAGCTATAATTTCACTAGACCATGACCGAGACATCAGCTTTTTTCCCCTTAGAGTATGAAGCACACTTTGGGACTACTTCTTTGCTGGATAGCTTCATAAATTTAGGATACAGTGTTATCATTTCAGACTTCATTTGCTGGAAATGCAGCCTACTGCATTTACCTATAACAGCTCATTTGCTGTATTTTTCATTTTCCCTTGCTTAAGACAACAGCACTGCATGGTTAGGTTAACACTTTCATTGCTCTTGAAAACCGTTTTCTAATCTTTTTTTTTTTTTTTTTTTTTTTGAGATGGAGTTTCGCTGTCGTTACCCAGGCTGGAGTGCAATGGCGCGATCTCGGCTCACCGCAACCTCCGCCTCCTGGTTCAGGCAATTCTCCTGCCTCAGCCTCCTGAGCAGCTGGGATTACAGGCACGCGCCACCATGCCCAGCTGATTTTTTTGTATTTTTAGTAGAGACGGGTTTTCACCATGTTGACCAGGATGGTCTCGATCTCTTGACCTCGTGATCCACCCGCCTCGGCCTCCCAAAGTGCTGGGATTACAGGCGTGAGCCACCACGCCCGGCCCCGTTTTCTAATCTTTTGTCAGGTAATATCCTCATACTTCTTCAGAGTGTCTTAGAAGTAGATGTCTATGCTAGCTCTCCATGAAAGAAGGGTATGTGGCCGGGCGCGGTGGCTCACGCCTGTAATCCTAGCACTTTGGGAGGCCGAGGTGGGTGGATCACCTGAGGTCAGGAGTTCAAGACCAGCCTGGCCATCATGGTGAAACCCCATCTTTAAAAAAAAAAGAAAAAGAAAAAGAAAAAAAAGAAGGGTATATAATTTGCTTTTCCATACAGTGCTGTTAATATTAACAGGAAGGAACTGATTTTATCCTAAATGAAAACATACTCTATATTAAAGACAAGTTAGACACTTTCCCATGAAGTTGGTCTGGGAGAAGGAAAACGGAATAGATGGCTCCTGAAATGTTTTCCTGTTTCATTCAGAGTCAGAATTTTCCCCTAGCCCCTTTAAATGGCCAACAAATGAAAACTGGCATTTGGAATTACCACCATTCCTCCACTGCTTGCCATCTTCAATTTAATGTCTGCTTTTCCACAAAGATTAACATGTTTTCCACTCATGATTTACTTCTCAGGGAATTTAGGAGTTTTCTGGAACCTAAAGTTTGCTCTGGTAGGGATGATTACTGGATAACTGCCTATTCTTTGGTGGAATTTCCATTTTTAGATTATACCAGGCTCTACAGCCTTTATTTCTTTGGCAGGAAAACCCAAAGGCAATGGAGTATTTTTTTTCCCTTCCCTGGCCCAGCTTAAACAATGACTCACTTGGGCCCTCTCATCTAGGGGCCACTTTATACCCTTGTTTCTATTTTCCTTTCTTGTTCTGTTTGGACCCTTTATGTCCTTTGGCACATGGGATTTGTCTCTGGGGTTATTGTCAGAGAGATACACAATACCACCCCAAACTGGAACAGATACTCCAGTTATATCCCCATAAGCCGTGTGATCCTGATGGCAGCTGGTATAGGCCAGGGAGAGTACAGACAGAATTTTTTTTTTTTTTCTTGAGACCGAGCCTCACTCTGTTGCCCAGGCTGGAGTGCAGTGGCATGATCTTGGCTCACCGCAACCTCCTCCTCCCAGGTTCAAGCGATTCTCCTGCCTTGGCCTCCCAAGTAGCAGGGCCTACAGGGGCCCGCCACCATGCCTGGCTAATTTTTGTATTTTTCTTTTTTTTCAGTCTCCGTAGAGACTGTCAAAAATTGCCAAAGCCAACTATATTTCAAGTTGTCATGGCGGGGTATTGGGAAAATTTTCAATTAGCAATAATCGTGCCTCGGATAAACCTCATTGGCTACGATACTGCCACTGTGCAAAGCTAATTTTTATATTTTTAGTAGAGACGGGGTTTCACCATGTTGGCCAGGCTGGTCTCGAACTCCTGACCTCAAGTGATCCACCCTCCTTGGTCTCCCAAAGTGCTGGGATTATAGGCGTGAGCTACTGTGCCCATTCCAGAAAGAATAGCTTTAAGGAAACATAATTCCAGATGGAGTAGAGGGAAAAGTATTCTCCAAAAAGATATGAGTGCCATTGTCATCCGGTTAGAGGCTGAAAGACTTTCCTCCTTATGAGATGCTTTAATGACTGATTCAGATGTCCTCTATGTACCTATGGAAGGTGGGAAGCACTGAGAGGAACTGGCCTCCAAGAGTTTTCAGAGTCATATGGTTATATGAAGAGACTCCTCAGAGTTTTGTTGGGGAAAAAAATTCCCCCCTTTCGGCAGTGGTTCTCTCTGGTCTCAATTTTTCATTCTGATTCCATCCTGCTGGATTCCATCTAATGATGATTTCTTGATTTTTCTCTTTGCAGTTTTAACAGCGTATGCCAGGGAACTCACATTCTCTTTCGGGAATTCAGCTTCATCCAAGCCACCCCTCACAATAGAGTATCATTTTTACGGGCCTTCTGGAGATGCTTCCGAACTGTGGGCAAAAATGGTGGTAAGTCTTCCCAAATTCTTTATTCCTTTCTTTCAAATTTTTCTTTTGTTCCTATAAATATTGTTTGAATGCATGCTATTCAAGATGTTTAGAATCCCGCACTTTTGAGGAATTGTCTGGTTTATGTCAGAGGTATTACTATTACCACTACCATCACTAATGATACCCATTAAGAGCCAAGTGTAGCTCTGAGCACTTTACATGTAGTCACTCCTTTATCTTTACAAGGCTCTCTGTGGTAGACACTATAATCACCATTTTGTAACTAATGAAAATTAGGACCAGAGAGGTCGAGTAACCTGGCAAGATTATATAGTAAATGTTGATTTACACCTACGCAGTCTGACTCCACAGCCCTTGCTCTTGGCAGATATTAAAATGCCATGCAGTAAATACAAGGAAAAATGTGAATACTAAGAAAGAAACTCCCGAATGGCAGTGGGATGGGGATACTGTTGTTAGAGAAGGGAGAGAAAAGTGGGGTAGCGAAGGTCCTCTTAGATCAACTGGCTACTTGATCTAAGGTGGGAAGAAAGAGTAGGAATCGTTCACATGGATGAAGGAGAGAAGGGCATCCTGGGTAGAACACAAGCTAAAGCACAAAAGAACCTAGAATACTTCAGAAACAGACCAGAATGTCTAGAGTTTGTGTGGAGTTTGTGAAGGAGGTTAGGGGAGATGAGTCTGTAAATGAATAACAGACCTGCTGACAGATTATTTTTTAGCCATAAAAAAGAAATTGGGCCAGGCGCAGTGTCTCAGCCTGTAATTCCAGCACCTTGGGAGGCCAAGGTGGGTGGATCACTTGAGATCAGGAGTTCGAAGCCAGCCTGGCCAACATGGTGAAACCCTGTCTCTAATTAAAAATACAAAAATTAGTGGTGGTGCTTGCCTATAATCCCAGCTACTCAGAAGGCTGAGGAACGAAAATCGTTTGAAACCCAGGATCAGAGGTTGATATGAGCCGAGATTGTGCCACTGCACTCCAGCCTGACAGAGTGAAACTGCCTCAAAAAAAAAAGAAATAAAAAAAAGTTAAATTTTACTCTCTGGGTATTATTTGAAGGCTTTTTTTTTTAAGACCCTGTTGCCCAGGCTGGAGTGCAGTGGCATGATCATAGCTCACTATAACCTTGAGCTTCCGGGCTCAAGTGATCTCCTAACTCAGATCACTTGAGGTCAGGAGTTCAAGACCAGCCTGGCCAGCATGGTAAAACCCCCCTCTACTAAAAATACAAAAATTAGTCGGGTGTGGTGGCACGCGTCTGTAGTCCTCGCTATTCAGGAGGCTGAGGCAGGAGAATTGCTTGAACCTGGGAGGCGGAGGTTGCAGTGAGCCGAGATTGCACCACTGCACTCCAGCTTGGGTGACTGAGTGAGACTCTGTCTCAAAAAAAAGACAGTTTTTGTATTGATTCTAACTGAAAAAAGAGGAAGGCCTAAACTACTTCCTTATTCATTTGACAAATATTGCTGGCAGACTTACTATGTGCCTAGTGCTGAGGCTACAGTAAGTGAATAATTAGATACCCTGCTTTTGAATTTAGAGATTCTCCACCATGCTCTAATCAATGCTACTGCTACTGAAACTGTAACTTTTCTAAATAGCTACTAAATATATAGCTATTGAACTTTTATATATACTTGCTTTCTGAGGAGAAATTCATGGGAAAAGAAAAAATACATATATATAGTTGCTAAATCTTTTCTAAAACTTTTCCACCCAATATGTTATTAGTTCCACTATCCTAAGAAGTAGGTAAAGTGGGCATTATTGTGCCCATTTTTTAAATAATAAAACTGTATAACTTGCAGAAAGATTTCACAGTGGGTTAGTAGAAAGCTAGAAATAGAACCTGAATTTACTAATATGCTGATAAATTTACTATTATGCTGATGTGTTATTTCTACTATTTTACTTCAATCATTGCCTCTTTGACATGTAACTGTGGAGATCATGCATCTCCATTACAGTATTATGCAAGAAGTACTTAGTGTACTGAGGATCATATCATTTCCTTTACAGAATAAATGCGCTAACTGGCAAAAACCAGTGTAATGGGGACTCAATTTTAAGTGAAGTAACTCAGAAAAACTAGTCCATTGGTTTCTATGTAAACAAACTGGGAACTGTGAGTGTATAGGGAAAGTCTGTACTATATGATCAGAGCTTGTGTTTCCCAGTCCCTTATTCAGTCAGCAAATATTTGTTGTATACCACCTAGTACAGTCGTCTCTCAGTATATCCAGGGATTGGTTCCAGGACCCCCGCTTATACCAAAATCCATGCGTAATCAAGGCCTACATTCGTCCTGTGGAACCCTCGTATATGGAAAGTCAGCCTTCTGTATACAGGGCTTCATACCCCTAGAATAGTGTATTCTTGATCCATATTTGGTTGAAGAAAATCCACCTGTAAGTGTGGACCTGCACAGCTGAAACCTGTGTTGTTCAAGGATTGGCTGTATTGAAGAATACAACTAAAGCTAGTTTCTGTGATATACATATGGAGATAACTATGGAAAAAGGTCTTCAGATAGCCTTCACTGTTTTCCTGATGCAGAAGTGGGGCCTCTTCAAGAATGTGTTTACTATCACAAGGGATTCATATAGCATTTGGACTCTTAGCAGATGTGGGTTTCTTTATCTTTCTAATAGCAGCTGCCAGTGACTCATCCAGCTGCTAAGAATAAGCAGCTCCAAATCCTCCCTGTTTCCCCTTGTGCCATAAACAGGACCTAGCTGGCTGTTTGCTGTCATGCTTCTTAATCAGACAGCCTCAGATTTCTTAGACTAATGCAACATCTGTGTTTAGGTGATCGTAAAATCATTGATTAAGTAATTTTAATAAATTCTCAGCTTTTTCTAGGAAACTTTAGAACATCTTTCTAAACCAGAATGTGTCAATCCTCAATTTTAATCCAGAATGAGTGAAAACTCTTGGAGGCAAGGTTTACTTAATAAAGTAAAGGATTTATTAAGCCCCATTTTATCAATTACAATGCCAGGTACCTATCTACTCAGTGGAGTTCCTACTGCATTGTTCTTCTGCAGATAACTTCCTTAGAACGTCATGTGCATATTTTAGCATTATCAAGTGGAAACTAAGTCTTCTGGGAGGCAGCAAAAGAAGAGCACAACATATCTAAAAATCAAGCCCCATGTAGAAATTCCAGGACCTGGTCCCTTTTGATAAGAAATATTTTATTCTAGTTTTTAGCAAGTACAGGGGTATAATATCATTTCTGCATGACTGAGTACTGATGTTAATTATCCTGTCCAAATCTTAGATAATCTTATGAAGACTGGAGTGAACCTCTTGCTATCTAAGAAACTTTAGACCCTTGGAGGCCAAATGTTATATTAGAATTTTAAAAGCCTTTAAAATTATACATCTCACTTTGCTAATTTTTTTGGTATAGAAGTATTAATCTGAATTTTCTAAGTCTGGCAAAGATTGATATTCTCTTGATGTAAATTTTTACTTCTGTTTAGGGATATGAGCTCAAAAGCCTTTTCCAATCTTATTTTCAGTAAAAATTTAATTTTGAATATATACATACATACATATATATATATACATATATATCATTTAATACAATAATGATAGGTACTTCCTCTTCTACCTGGTAAGAACTATCTACTAAGGGAATTGTCCTCTTGCCACTAACAATGAGAAAATCAGAATATCTGAAACAACGGTTTTCAGACATTGGATGATAGTGGGGACTGTGGATTCTGAGAAGCAGTTTCCAAGCAATGGTATAGGGAGGGAGATTGTCAACGAGCTTAGCAGTGTTATTGACTTGAAGAGGTAGAGACGGGGGTTGAGGGAGGCTGGTGCAGCCAGAATTTGCAGGTCAGAATCCAAGAGAGGAAGGAGTTGCTCAGTAAGCTCCAGAATCTTTGGCTACAAACTCTGAATATGTGTGGTTGGAAAAACAACCACCAGAAAACAGTGGGCCAAACCATTTCTGGTATATACAAGGGGCTGAGGATAATTCACACTCCTATCAGCCATAGTGGAGAGGCCTCAAAACTAACAGGGCATTGGGTAGAGTTCTCAACAGTTTAAAAGCAAAAAGGATTAACTTGTTCTGCAAGTAATTTAATGCCATACAAGAACAAAGTTCAATAATCTTTAAAGGAATTCAACAAAATCCAGCATTCAGCAATGCAAAATTCACCAAGTTTGACATCAATTCAAAATTATCAGACAGGCCAAGCATGATGGCTTATGTCTACAATTCCAGCACTTTGGGAGGCCAAGGCAAGTGGATTGTTTGAGCCCAGGAGTTCATGAAAAGGCTGGGCAATATGGCGAAACCCTGTCTCTACAAAAAAATTTTGAAAAATTAGCTGGGTGTGGTGGTGCACACCTGTGGTCCCAGCCACTCAGAAGGCTGAGGTAGGAGGAGTGCTTGAGCCTAGAAGGTCGAGGCTGCGGTAAGCTGTGATTGCACCATTGCACTCCAGCCTGGGCGATAGATTGAGACCCTGTCTCAAAAACAAAACAAAACAAAATTACCAGACATTACATGAAGCAGGAAAATACAGCCCATAATCAGGAGAAAAATTAATCAATCAAGAAACACAGACCCAGAAATAACAGATGGTGGAATTAACTAACAGGGACCTTAAAATAGTTATTTTAAATCATATAAATATGCTTAAGTATGTAAAGAAAGCATGAATATGATTAGGAGATTAGTGGAAGATATTGAAAAGATCCAAATGGAATTTCTAGACATGAAAAACACAATATAGCGAAAATGATAATAATAGCAATTACTGTTTATTAAGTGCTTTTATGTAGATTATCTTTTTTTTTCTTCGCAACAGCCCTATGTGTTAGGTAGATGCTGTCATCTCCTTTGCACAGAAAGTGAAACAGATTTAGATGTTAAATAACTTGGTAGGTCACACACTGGTTAATGAAAAAGCCAATGCCAGAAGAAGCCATGAAGCCTGACTCCGGGCTGTATTATTGCTTCAGTGTGTTTCATATCAACACTGCATGTGAGGCTGGAAATACAAATGAGCAAGTGACAATACTTGCCCTCAAGTCGCTCTTATTCTAGGAGAAGAAACAGAGTAGCAAAGGAACCAACCTGAAATGCCCATCAATGGTAGACTGGATAAAGAAAATGTAGAACATATATACCCTGGAATACTATGCAGCCATAAAAAGGAATGAGATCATGTCCTTTGCAGGGACATGGATGAAGCTGTAAGCCATCATCCTCAGCAAACTAACACAGGAGAAGAAAACCACATACAGCATGTTCTCACTCATAAGTGGGTGCTGAACAATGAGAACACACACCAGAGCCTGTTAGGGGGTAAGGGGTGAGGGAAAAGAACTTAGAGGACAGGTCAATAGGTCCAGCAAACCACCATGGCACATGTATACCTATGTAGCAAGGGTGCACATTCTGCACCTGTATCCCATTTTCAATTCTTAATTCAACATGCCCCCCCCCAAAACAAAACAAAACAAAACAAACAACCCAGAGTACTATAGAAATAGTCTCCATACAGTACAGGTGATTTTTTTGAGCGACACATAAGATTCCATAATAGCACAAGGGAGAAAATAGTCAATTCTAGAGAAGTAGGTGAAGACTATAAAGGAGCAAAGACAGTTGAGATGGATCTTGGAGTGGTAGAAAGCTGTTAAGCAAATAAGGAATACATTCTAAAATGAGGGAGCATGATTTCTGAAAGTATGATAACCATGAAACAACGTGGTTTCTTTGGACAGTGGTAAGAAGTCTGGCCGGGCGCGGTGGCTCAAGCCTGTAATCCCAGCACTTTGGGAGGCCGAGGCGGGTGGATCACGAGGTCAAGAGATCGAGACCATCCTGGTCAACATGGTGAAACCCCGTCTCTA
>NW_016107373.1:681251-683168 GCF_001604975.1 Cebus imitator | reverse complement strand
TAGAGACAGGGTTTCACCATGTTGGCCAGGATGGCTTCGATCTCTTGACCTCGTGATCCACCCAGCTTGGCCTCCCAAAGTACTGGGATTACAGGTGTGAGCCACTGCGCCTGGCCCATTTCCTTTTTTTAAATTTTATCTTTTATGTTTCACTCTGAATTCACAGTGGTTTTGTGTTCATAGTCTAGATATATTTATTCATTCAACAAACGTTTATCAGTTGCTGGTGATAAAGCAGTGGCTGGGACAGATAAAAATTCTTAGTCTTGTCAACTTTGCTGTTGAGAATCAGAAAATTGACAAAAATCCCTGCTTTTATAGTCTTACATTCTAGGAATCAAGGAATTTGCAGTGGGTCTATCTGATTATGTGATTAAAAATCTGTTACTTTTTCTAAAATAGCTAATGTTATGGTGGATGAAGTGATGCCAAGGGAAAATGCAGACATTTTAGGCTGAAATGAAACTGTTGGTCTGACTTCTGTGTGTGATTTCCTTGAACTTCCACTTGATTTTGCTTGTTGCTAATCCTCAACTTCACCACTAAAAAGCATTCAGTGAGGATTAATAGTGCTTTACTACAGGAGTTGGGTGGCTGTCTTTGAATTATTAAAGAGCAGTTGTTACTTCTGTAATGTTTTAAACAAACAAGAATCCTTCTGTGTGGTCTCTTCACTAATGTGGGCCCCACCAGCCAGTGATCTTGACCTGCTCCAACCAGTGCGTCGCCTCTTCTCATATTCTCCCGGAAACCTGATATAGACAATCAACAAGAATTTCAGTGCCTGTTTCCTAGCTCCATTTTGTTTATTTCTCCTCAGTTCCTAATTTTCCCTTCATTTTTCATGTTTATTTCCTTCTTCAAAATCTTTTCTCCAGGAAGAAAGTTGACAATTGATGGCCCCTCAAATATTCATCTCTCTGTCTCCAATAACTTTAATCTTTCCCCCTATTTAATGTTCTCCTTTTTGTCAATGTTGGTTATTTGGGGCTGTCACACAAGCATTCCTGGAATGCTTTTGTCACTGTCTTCTCTCCCACCTGAAGCTATTCAACCTTTCATACAAATACCTGTAGGCCTTAGTTTAAAGGTCCTTAAAGAAGCCTTCTCTGTGACTCTCTTCCATATCTGAATTGGGTCTTTCCATTATTCTTTTGCAGATTATCCTCTAATTTTTAATCATACCATTTATTACAGTTTCTGACTCAGTATTTACGTGAATGACTCTTAATGTCCATCTCCCTTATTAAATTATAAACTTTATGAGGACAGGAACCTTGTTTTGCCAGTAATTATATCCCTAGCACCTAATACAGGTGAATGATTTCTTTTTTGTTATATAATATAAAGGCTTACCATTTCCCAGTAATGATACAAAGGATAGGTTATTGGATGGATTATATTATCATTCATTTTATTGGAGGATAGGTTAGTTGTTAAAATCTGCTTTACACTAACTTTTTTATATTGTATAGGAAATCCTGGTTTAAATTAATAATAACTACCACTTACTGACCAAATGCTATATCCCAGGCACTAAACTTCATATTCCAAGTGGCCCACTAAAAACCAGCCCAATCAAAGCTATGCTTTAGGAAATAACACCTAATTAAAATAATATTCAGAACCCTAGTTACTTCCAAAATAAGTGTTCGAAAGATTTTGATCATGATCTGTAATCGAACTTTAAACATTGGTGAATAGTACCTCCATTTCTTCTTTTGTATTCTGGGGTTAGCCTTTACTCCATGAAAGGTATCACAAACTAGTAGTTGGCGAACTACGCATGCCTTGGCCTACAGATGTGTCTTCTTTGGCTTGCAGTGTTAAAAATACTTGGATTCCGCCGGGCGCGGTGGCTCAAGCCTGTAATCCCAGCACTGTGGGAGGCCGAGGCGGGTGGATCACGAGGTCAAG